>NC_072379.2:66077177-66383870 GCF_028885625.2 Pongo pygmaeus
AGAAACATGACATATAGTATCTAGCACAAAGCCTTGATAAACAGAAGACACTACTTATCTAGAGGAAATTTTGTCTTCCTAAATCCAAGATTATAAAAATAAAGTTTAAAATACACCTGAATGCTGACAACATATTGTTTTTATCTGCTGTTAATAGCACAGTTTTAAAGTATTGTCAAAGGACCTCTGGCATCAGAATCACCTGGAGTGCATGTTAAAAATATCAGATACCTACCTAGGCCTTGCCCCACATGTACTGAATGATAATCTAAAGAAATGTACTGGAAAAAAAATCTACATTTTAAACAAGCTCATTAGATGATGTTTTCAAAAATTTACTCATTCTATAGATATATACTGTGCCAGATACTGTTCTAAGCACTGAACAGCCTAGATATCTTTGCTGTCATAGAGCTTAGACTCCATTACAGGGAGAGTCACAATTAAAAAAAAGGCATACATAAATAAGGAAAATTAGAGAGTGGTCAGTTTTTGGTATATAATTAAAACAGGGTAATTTTATGAAGAGTAATGTGGTATTTATATATGTCTGGTCAGAGAAAGCCCCTTGTAGAAGATAATGTTTAAGCTGCAGTCTGAATTATAAAAGGAGGTTGCTATATAGAGATCAAAAGACTATCCCAGGCAGAAGGAATATAATTTAGATAGTAGAGAAAAGTGCACTGAGACAAAGCGACACAAGGTCAAAGCAATTTGTGAGCCAGTGAGCAGGTCCTCACTGTATGGAAAGCTACAGGTTGACCATGATGGCTGCCCCCATGTTCCTCTCTGTTACCCACTGTTTCAAAAGGAAGATAAATTTAACTTGAAACATGTCAAGTTTGAGATATTTGTGAGATAATCAGGCAGTAATATCCAGCACTAAGTAGATAACATGAGAGAAGAACTCTGAACATCTTAATTGCTCTACACAAAATCTATCAGTCAGCCAGTTCTTACTTATTGACAGCTGTGTGGATGCTATCATGGCAAGTACTATGGAACAAGAAAATGTAAAAATAGAGAGAATATTTTATGTATGAGGACTTTTGCCTTTAAAAATATTTCTAGGTTCATGTGCCAAGATGGAAATCATAGGACAAAATACCTATGTGAGAAGGAATCATGAGATGCACTTAATGTTCAAGCATCCTTGGTAAGAATAATCTGACAAATAGCTAAGATATACCGGTTGGATGGAAAACATGGGATCTTTGGTTAGATGAAAGAAGATATGGCCGGGTGCAGTGGCTCATGCTTGTAATCCCAGTATTTTGGGAGGCCAAGGCGGCTGGATCATCCGAGGTCAGGAGTTCAAGACCAGCCTGGCCAACAAGCGGAAACCCCATCTCTACTAAAAATAAAAAAATTAGCTGGGCATGGTGGCGGGCACCTGCAATCCCAGCTACTCGGAAGGCTGAGCCAGGAGAATCTCTTGAACCTGGGAGGCGGAGGTTGCAGTGAGCCAACATCACGCCACTGCACTCCAGCCTGGGTGACAGAGTGAGACCCTGTCACAGGGAAAGAAAGAAAGAAGATATGAATTGTATGGATGCTTTAAAATGACCAAAATAATAGTAGGATGATCATTTTTGGCTATGAAAAAGTTTTATACACACACATTTCTGTTTCCATCTTTACCACAAACTATTCTAAGATGCAGAAGTGTTTTATATTCTTCACAAGCTTCAATTGTTTTTATAATCTCTAATACTTTTGCTTTGACTTACTTTAATTTCTCAGATGCTGTTTTGAGTGGGCCTCATCCAGTCAGTTGAAGTCCTTAAGAGAAAAGACTGAAGTCTTCTGAAGATGATAGGATAAAGCTTTCAGATACAAGGTATCAATTTTTTGCCAGAATTTCCAGTCTTCTAGTCTGGCTTGTGGATTTTGGAAGTGCCAGCCACCACAATTACGTGAGCCTGTTTTCTCTTTCTCTCTACACACACACACACACACACACACACACACACACACACACACACGGCCTATTGATTCTATCTCTCTAGGGGAACCTAATATACCTGGCAAGACAGAAGTTATGTGATGAATAGTACAAAGAGTGACTATTCTAGTATCTAAGAAGACTGAGGAAGAACATTGTGATCTAAAATGGTTTCACCCACAGATGAGGATGGCCCTGAGGTTAGTTTCTGGAGGAAGGCTAAGGTTTCAGTAAGTAGAAAAATGTGGAGGAGGAACAAGGGCATAGTTTTAGGAATGCAAGGTGAATTATCTCGTGGTAGAGAAATGAGATCAGTTTGGACAGGATGGACTGTTCATGCAGAAATGGAGAGAGAGATAAGGTACATACGATTGTAAAAGGCACTGAGCCAATTTTTAGGACGATTTTTATAATTTTCTGGAATGAAAGAGACAAAGCCATTGGTATTTGGTACAATTAACCTGATTATTTGACATTATAGCATGGATATACTGGAAGGACTTGGGGAAAGACAAGATCTAAGTAGACTCACTAAAATCTAGTTTGATAGCAGTAAGACTATTTGAGAGGTATTTTTAAGGAGGTAGGTAGATTCAGAGGACAAGGAAGAAGAAATAAAAAAATATAAGTTCAGTGATCAAACTTTTAAAAGTTGGAACAAAAGAGTAGTAAAGATGGGAATAGAGAAGTTATGAGACAGAATTGGTTTTGGGGAAAAGGTAACATTCAGTTTAAATATGCAAATTTGGGTTGATATTGGTGTCCAAGTGAAAATATCTGGCAAACAGATGGAAATGTGGCACTAATAATTAGGAAAATTGCCAACCTAGAGATAAACTTGCAATTGTCATATGCACAGAAGGAATAATTAATTTTGCTTTACAAATCTCATGATGTCATCTAAATGCACAGGAGAAGTGGTGTAATGTAGCTAAAAGTGTTACTTCTAGAGCAGAGCCATCCAACAGAACTTTCTGCAATAATAGAGATATTCTCCACACATCCAATATCCTAGCCACTACACATAAGTGGCTATTGGGCGCTTTTAATGTGCCTAGTGAGGGAGCTGAATTTTGAGTTTTATGTAATTTTAATTAATTTATTTTATTTATTCAGCTTTAATATGTATAATTGACAAATACTGTTGTCTATATTTCAGGTTTACAACATGATGATGTGATATACATATACATTGTGAAATGATTACTGCAATTAGCACATCCATCACTTCACATATTTACGTGTGTGTGTGTGTGTGTGTGTGTGTCTGGTGAGAACGCGTAAGATCTACTCTCTTAGCAAATTTCAAATATACAATACAGAATTATTAACTGTAGTCACCATCCTGTACCCATCTTATAACTGGAAGTTTGTACCCTTTGACCAACATCTCCCCATTTCCTCCACCTCCTAGTCTCTGGTAAGCATGCTACCGTCTGCTTCTCGGAGTTTGACTTTTTTAGATTTCACACATATCTCTGGCTTATTTCATGTAACATAATGTCTTCCAGTTCCATCCACGTTGTCACAAATGACAAGGTTCCCTTCTTTTTTATGACTGAATAATACTGCTTTTCTTTATCGATTCATGTGTCAATGGACACTTTGGTTGTTTCCATATATTTGCTGGTGAGAATAATGCTGCAATGAACAGGGGAGTGCAGATACCTCTTTGAAATACTGATTTCATTTCCTTGGGGTATATACCTAGAAGTGATATTGCTGGATCAGATGGCAATTCTGTTTTTAATTTTTTTAGGAAACTTGATGCTGTTTTCCATAATGGCAGTACCAATTGACATTACCACCAAAAGTGCACAAGGTTCCCCTTTTCCATACCCCTGTTACCTCTTATCTTTTTATAATAGCCATTCTAAAGTTAGAAGGTGATATCCCATTGTGTTTTTTATTTGTATTTCTCTGATGATTACTGATGTTGAGCACCTTTTCATGTACCTGTTGGCTGTTTGTATGTCTTATTTGGGAAAAAATATCTATTTGGGTCTTTGCCTACTTTTAAATGGGGTTATTTGTCTTTTTGTTATTGAGTTGTATGAATTTCTTATATATTTTGGGTGTTAATGCATTATTCAAAATGTGGTTTGCAAATAGTTTCTTCCATTGTGTAGATTGTCTTTTATTTATTTATTTTTTGAAGGCAATTAGTTTTTTATTAATAGTTCCACAGACCCGACATTTGTTATAAGCCTTAACGCACCAACTTTCTTGTCTCCTTCATGGGTTTAAAAGGTGCCCAGTGTGTTCTCAGATGTGTTTTTGTTGGATGGGCATGGGCTAAGGCTCTTTGGCAGGAAAGTGTGGGTTGGGTAGATGAAAATGTACTGGATTCTATCTGCAAAATTCCAAGCACTCATTTCCATTGTTTCCTTATGTGCCATGCATTTATCAGGATGAAACCGTCCCCTTTCCTTCACTGATCATTGTTTATAATCCCTTATCCATGGATGGGTGTTCCAGCTTTCGGCCTTGCCTGAAAAACATGCAGATGATTGCAATCTGCATTCTACCTGTGACTAATGCCATCCATAGCCTCTCCCATCTGCCATGGACTCTCCTCCCTGCGACTTTTAGCGATACAGAGTGAGGTTAGTCCTGGCTACTCTCCAGCAGAATTTCACACATAAGGCAAGGGCCAAGCAGAGATGTCCCTTACCCACCCAGGAGAACATGACAGAGAGGGCCACAGTGGGACTCTGGTGGAGGGTGGTTTAAGGAAGAGTAGGGGGCTTCGTTTTCAAGAGAATGAATTCGACCGATCTGGCCCCAGAATGCATTCCTGGATGCACCTGTGAGGTGTTCGATCAACAAACTGGCTTTGGGTTTTCCTAGATGTCGTCTGATCTGAGTGGAATCCAGAGAAGTGCAATCAGGCTCTTGGAAGACTGAAAGCAAATAGTGGATTGGATGGGTTCGTCTTCACTCTGCTTTTTCATCTTTTTCAAATTTGCAAACCACTCTTTGCGTGCCACACAGACACAACCATCACTAGGTCCTCTGTTGAACACCTATGGCGGTCCAGGTCCCACCCAGCAGGCTTCCTGTCAGATTTTCCAGATTTAGCTTCGAAATAGGTCGTATTTATTATGCCCTGCCTTGTTCCAGAAAGGGTTGGAGGCAGCTAACTTAAAAACATAGTTATGAAAAGCTGATTCGACTTCTTATTTGGTTAAAGATGGTTTGCTCTAAATGTGGAAAAATATTTTTTTTCTTTTATTATTATTATTATTATTATTGTTATTATACTTTAGGTTTTATGGTACATGTGCGCAATGTGCAGGTAAGTTACATATGTATACATGTGCCATGCTGGTGCGCTGCACCCACCAACTCGTCATCTAGCATTAGGTATATCTCCCAATGCTATCCCTCCCCCCTCCCCCCACCCCACAACAGTCCCCAGAGTGTGATGTTCCCCTTCCTGTGTCCATGTGTTCTCATTGTTCAATTCCCACCTATGAGTGAGAATATGTGGTGTTTGGTTTTTTGTTCTTGCGATAGTTTACTGAGAATGATGATTTCCAATTTCATCCATGTCCCTACAAAGGACGTGAACTCATCATTTTTTATGGCTGCATAGTATTCCATGGTGTATATGTGCCACATTTTCTTAATCCAGTCTATCATTGTGGGACATTTGGGTTGGTTCCAAGTCTTTGCTATTGTGAATAATGCCGCAATAAACATACGTGTGCATGTGTCTTTATAGCAGCATGATTTATAGTCCTTTGGGTATATACCCAGTAATGGGATGGCTGGGTCAAATGGTATTTCTAGTTCTAGATCCCTGAGGAATCGCCACACTGACTTCCACAAGGGTTGAACTAGTTTACAGTCCCACCAACAGTGTAAAAGTGTTCCTATTTCTCCACATCCTCTCCAGCACCTGTTGTTTCCTGACTTTTTAATGATTGCCATTCTAACTGGTGTGAAATGGTATCTCATTGTGGTTTTGATTTGCATTTCTCTGATGGCCAGTGATGGTGAGCATTTTTTCATGTGTTTTTTGGCTGCATAAATGTCTTCTTTTGAGAAGTGTCTGTTCATGTCCTTCGCCCACTTTTTGATGGGGTTGTTTGTTTTTTTCTTGTAAATTTGTTGGAGTTCATTGTAGATTCTGGATATTAGCCCTTTGTCAGATGAGTAGGTTGCGAAAATTTTCTCCCATTTTGTAGGTTGCCTGTTCACTCTGATGGTAGTTTCTTTTGCTGTGCAGAAGCTCTTGAGTTTAATTAGATCCCATTTGTCAATTTTGGCTTTTGTTGCCATTGCTTTTGGTGTTTTAGACATGAAGTCCTTGCCCATGCCTATGTCCTGAATGGTAATGCCTAGGTTTTCTTCTAGGGATTTTATGGTTTTAGGTCTAACATTTAAATCTTTAATCCATCTTGAATTAATTTTTGTATAAGGTGTAAGGAAGGGATCCAGTTTCAGCTTTCTACATATGGCTAGCCAGTTTTCCCAGCACCATTTATTAAATAGGGAATCCTTTCCCCATTTCTTGTTTTTGTCAGGTTTGTCAAAGATCAGATACTTGTAGATATGTGGCATTATTTCTGACGTCGCTGTTCTGTTCCATTGATCTATATCTCTGTTTTGGTACCAGTACCATGCTGTTTTGGTTACTGTAGCCTTGTAGTATAGTTTGAAGTCAGGTAGTGTGATGCCTCCAGCTTTGTTCTTTTGGCTTAGGATTGACTTGGCGATGCGGGCTCTTTTTTGGTTCCATATGAACTTTAAAGTAGTTTTTTCCAATTCTGTGAAGAAAGTCATTGGTAGCTTGATGGGGATGGCATTGAATCTGTAAATTACCTTGGGAAGGATGGCCATTTTCATGATATTGATTCTTCCTACCCATGAGCATGGAATGTTCTTCCATTTGTTTGTATCCTCTTTTATTTCCTTGAGCAGTGGTTTGTAGTTCTCCTTGAAGAGGTCCTTCACATCCCTTGTAAGTTGGATTCCTAGGTATTTTATTCTCTTTGAAGCAATTGTGAATGGGAGTTCACTCATGATTTGACTCTCTGTTTGTCTGTTATTGATGTATAAGAATGCTTGTGATTTTTGCACATTGATTTTGTATCCTGAGACTTTGCTGAAGTTGCTTATCAGCTTAAGGAGATTTTGGGCTGAGACAATGGGGTTTTCTAGATATACTATCATGTCATCTGCAAACAGGGACAATTTGACTTCCTCTTTTCCTAATTGAATACCCTTGATTTCCTTCTCCTGCCTAATTGCCCTGGCCAGAACTTCCAACACTATGTTGAATAGAAGTGGTGAGAGAGGGCATCCCTGTCTTGTGCCAGTTTTCAAAGGGAATGCTTCCAGTTTTTGCCCATTCAGTATGATATTGGCTGTGGGTTTGTCATAAATAGCTCTTATTATTTTGAGATACGTCCCATCAATTCCTAATTTATTGAGAGTTTTTAGCATGAAGTGTTGTTGAATTTTGTCAAAGGCCTTTTCTGCATCTATTGAGATAATCATGTGGTTTTTGTCTTTCGTTCTGTTTATATGCTGGATTACATTTATTGATTTGCGTATATTGAACCAGCCTTGCATCCCAGGGATGAAGCCCACTTGATCATGGTGGATAAGCTTTTTGATGTGCTGCTGGATTCTGTTTGCCAGTATTTTATTGAGGATTTTTGCATCAATGTTCATCAAGGATATTGGTCTAAAATTCTCTTTATTTGTGGTGTCTCTGCCAGGCTTTGGTATCAGGATGATGCTGGCCTCATAAAATGAGTTAGGGAGGATTCCCACTTTTTCTATTGATTGGAATAGTTTCAGAAGGAATGGTACCAGCTCCTCCTTGTACCTCTGGTAGAATTCGGCTGTGAATCCATCTGGACCTGGACTTTTTTTGGTTGGTAAGCTATTGATTATTGCCACAATTTCAGCTCCTGTTATTGGTCTATTCAGAGATTCAACTTCTTCCTGGTTTAGTCTTGAGAGGGTGTATGTGTTGAGGAATTTATCCATTTCTTCTAGATTTCTAGTTTATTTGCATAGAGGTGTTTGTAATATTCTCTGATGGTAGTTTGTATTTCTGTGGGATCGGTGGTGATATCCCCTTTATCATTTTTTATTGCATCTATTTGATTCTTCTCTCTTTTTTTCTTTATTAATCTTGCTAGCGGTCTATCAATTTTGTTGATCCTTTCAAAAAACCAGCTCCTGGATTCATTTATTTTTTGAAGGGTTTTTTGTGTCTCTATTTCCTCCAGTTCTGCTCTGATTTTAGTTATTTCTTGCCTTCTGCTAGCTTTTGAATGTGTTTGCTCTTGCTTTTCTAGTTCTTTTAATTGTGATGTTAGGGTGTCAATTTTGGATCTTTCCTGCTTTCTCTTGTGGGCATTTAGTGCTATAAATTTCCCTCTACACACTGCTTTGAATGCATCCCAGAGATTCTGGTATGTTGGGTCTTGGTTCTCGTTGGTTTCAAAGAACATCTTTATTTCTGCCTTCATTTCGTTATGTACCCAGTAGTCATTCAGGAGCAGATTGTTCAGTTTCCACGTAGTTGAGCGGTTTTGAGTGAGATTCTTGATCCTGAGTTCTAGCTTGATTGCACTGTGATCTGAGAGACAGTTTGTTACAATTTCTGTTCTTTTACATTTATTGAGGAGAGCTTTACTTCCAAGTATATGGTCAATTTTGGAATAGGTGTGGTGTGGTGCTGAAAAAAATGTATATTCTGTTGATTTGGGGTGGAGAGTTCTGTAGATGTCTATTAGGTCCGCTTGGTGCAGAGCTGAGTTCAATTCCTGGGTATCCTTGTTGACTTTCTGTCTCGTTGATCTGTCTAATGTTGATAGTGGGGTGTTAAAGTCTCCCATTATTAATGTGTGGGAGTCTAAGTCTCTTTGTAGGTCACTCAGGACTTGCTTTATGAATCTGGGTGCTCCTGTATTGGGTGCATATATATTTAGGATAGTTAGCTCTTCTTGTTGAATTAATCCCTTTACCATTATGTAACGGCCTTCTTTGTCTCTTTTGATCTTTGTTGGTTTAAAGTCTGTTTTATCAGAGACTAGGATTGCAACCCCTGCCTTTTTTTGTTTTCCATTTGCTTGGTAGATCTTCCTCCATCCTTTTATTTTGAGCCTGTGTGTGTCTCTGCATGTGAGATGGGTTTCCTGAATACAGCACACTGATGGGTCTTGAGTCTTTATCCAGTTTGCCAGTCTGTGTCTTTTAATTGGAGCATTTAGTCCATTTACATTTAAAGTTAATATTGTTATGTGTGAATTTGATCCTGTCATTATGATGTTAGCTGGATATTTTGCTCGTTAGTTGATGCAGTCTCTTCCTAGTCTCGATGTTCTTTACATTTCGGTATGATTTTGCAGTGGCTGGTACCGGTTGTGCCTTTCCATGTTTAGCGCTTCCTTCAGGAGCTCTTTTAGGGCAGGCCTGGTGGTGACAAAATCTCTCAGCATTTGCTTCTCTGTAAAGTATTTTATTTCTCCTTCACTTATGAAGCTTAGTTTGGCAGGATATGAAATTCTGGGTTGAAAATTCTTTTCTTTAAGAATGTTGAATATTGGCCCCCACTCTCTTCGGGCTTGTAGGGTTTCTGCCGAGAGATCCGCTGTTAGTCTGATGGGCTTCCCTTTGATGGTAACCCGACCTTTCTCTCTGGCTGCCCTTAACATTTTTTCCTTCATTTCAACTTTGGTGAATCTGACAATTATGTGTCTTGGAGTTGTTCTTCTCGAGGAGTATCTTTGTGGCGTTCTCTGTATTTCCTGAATCTGAATGTTGGCCTGCCTTGCTAGATTGGGGAAGTTCTCCTGGATAATATCCTGCAGAGTGTTTTCCAACTTGTTTCCATTCTCCCCGTCACTTTCAGGTACACCAATCAGACGTAGATTTGGTCTTTTCACATAGTCCCACATTTCTTGGAGGCTTTGCTCGTTTCTTTTTATTCTTTTTTCTCTAAACTTCCCTTCTCGCTTCATTTCATTCATTTCATCTTCCAGGGCTGATACCCTTTCTTCCATTTGATCGCATCGGCTCCTGAGGCTTCTGCATTCTTCACGTAGTTCTCGAGCCTTGGTTTTCAGCTCCATCAGCTCCTTTAAGCACTTCTCTGTATTGGTTATTCTAGTTATACATTCTTCTAAATTTTTTTCAAAGTTTTCAACTTCTTTGCCTTTGGTTTGAATATCCTCCCGTAGCTCGGAGTAATTTGATCGTCTGAAGCCTTCTTCTCTCAGCTCGTCAAAGTCATTCTCCATCCAGCTTTGTTCCGTTGCTGGTGAGGAACTGCGTTCCTTTGGAGGAGGAGAGGTACTCTGGTTTTTAGAGTTTCCAGTTTTTCTGCTCTGTTTTTTCCCCATCTTTGTGGTTTTATCTACTTTTGGTCTTTGATGATGGTGATGTACAGATGGGTTTTTGGTGTGGATGTCCTTTCTGTTAGTTTTCCTTCTAACAGACAGAACCCTCAGCTGCAGGTCTGTTGGAGTACCTGGCCGGCCGTGTGAGGTGTCAGTCTGCCCCTGCGGGGGGGTGCCTCCCAGTTAGGCTGCTCGGGGGTCAGGGGTCAGGGACCCACTTGAGGAGGCAGTCAGCCCGTTCTCAGATCTCCAGCTGCGTGCTGGGAGAACCACTGCTCTCCTCACAGCTGTCAGACAGGGACATTTAAGTCTGCAGAGGTTACTGCTGTCTTTTTGTTTGTCTGTGTCCTGCCCCCAGAGGTGGAGCCTACAGAGGCAGGCAGGCCTCCTTGAGCTGTGGTGGGCTCCACCCAGTTCAAGCTTCCCGGCTGCTTTGTTTACCTAAGCGAGCCTGGGCAATGGCGGGCGCCCCTCCCCCAGCCTCGCTGCCGACTTGCTGTTTGATCTCAGACTGCTGTGCTAGCAATCAGCGAGACTCCGTGGGCGTAGGACCCTCTGAGCCAGGTGTGGGCTATACTCTCCTGGGGCACCGTTTCCTAAGCCCGTCGGAAAAGCACAGTATTCGGGTGGGAGTGGCCCGATTTTCCAGGTGCCGTCTGTCACCCCTGGAAGGGGAACTCCCTGACCCCTTGCCCTTCCCGAGTGAGGCAATGCCTCGCCCCTGCTTCGGCTGGCGCACGGTGCGCTCACCCACTGACCTGTGCCCACTGTCTGGCACTCCCTAGTGAGATGAACACGGTACCTCAGATGGAAATGCAGAAATCACCCGTCTTCTGCGTCGCTCGCGCTGGGAGCTGTAGACCGGAGCTGTTCCTATTCGGCCATCTTGATTGTCTTTTATTTTATTTTATTTTTTTTGAAATGGAGTCTTGCTCTGTCACCCAGGCAGAATGTCTCACTCAGTAGAGATGGGGTTTCACCATGTTGGCCAGGATGGTCTCGAACTCCTGACCTCATGTAATCCGCCTGCCTCAGTCTCCCAAAGTACTGGGATTACAGGTGTGAGCCACCACCCCTGGCCCTTTTCATTTTGTTGCTTGTTTTCTTTGCTGTGCAGAACTTTTAAGTTTGATGTAGTGCCACTTTTTTGCCTTTGTTGCCTGGGCTTTTGGTGTTATGTTCAAAATATCACTGCCAAGATCAATGTCAAGGAGGTTTTCTCTATGTTTTCTTCTAGGACCTTTATAGTTTTTGGTTTTACATTTAAGTTTTAATTCATTTTGAGTTAGTTTCTGTGAGTTGTGTGAAATTGGGGTCTAATTTCCTTCTTTTGCATGTGAATATCTGTTTTCTCAAGACCATGTATTGAAGAGATTATCTTTCCTCCACTGTGTATTTTTGGCATCTTGTTAAAGATCAGTTGATCATTTACATGTGGATTTATGTGTAGTTGTAGTTTGTTCATTGTAATTGTTGAATAATATTTCATCTTGTGAATATACCACCATTTAATTTTTCATTCTACTACTGTTGGTGGACATTTGGGTCATTTCTGGGCTTAGAGTATTAGGAAGAGTGCTGTTATGAATACTATCATGCATGTTTTTTGGTAAACATATTATCTTTGTTGGATATATACAAAGGTGAAATTGCTAGGTCATAGGATATGTATGTGTTTAACTTTGCTGAAGGAGCCAAATAGTTTGTCGAAGCTCTTGCACACTCTGTGTGCTCACCAGCAGTGCATGAGAGATCCACTTGCTCCACATTCTCAACAATGTTTGACATAATGATCCTTTTCAATAGTCATTATGGTGGGTGCAGTGGTGTATGGTTTTGCTGTGTCCCCACCCAAATCTCATCTTGAATTGTAATCCCCATGTGTTGAGGGAGGGACCTGTAATCCCGACCTATCGAGGGAGAGAGGTGATTGGATCATGGGGGAGGTTCCCCATGCTGTTCCCGTGATAGTGAGTCCTCATGAGAACTGATGGTTTTATAACTGTTTGGAAGTTCCTACTTCATCCTTGTCTCTCTCCTGCCACCCTGTGAGGGTGCCTGCTTCCCTTTCCACCATGATTGTAAGTTTCCTGAGGCCTCCCCAGCCAGGTAGAACTGTAAGTCAATTAAACCTCTTTCCTTTATAAATCACCCAGTCTCAGGTAGTTCTTTATAGCAGTGTGAAAATGGACTAATACAAGTGGTATTTACCTTGAGGTTTTGTTGCTTTTCCTTGGTAATTTATAAAGCTAAGCCCTCTTTCATATATTTTTTATTGGCTATTTGGATATCTTTTTGTGCAGTGCCTATTCAAGTCAATCTTCTGCTCATTACTATATTGTGTTATTTGAAATTTTCTTATTGACTTGTAGGAGTATTTTAAGTGGACCCTAAATGATTTCTTTGTTGGGAATATGAATTGCAATGTTTTTCCAATTCTGTGGGGTACATTATTTTTCTCTTGATGTTTTTATCTTGATGAATATATATTCTCCAACAATATAGTGCTATATGTTATTTTTTCTCTTACAGTTAGCCTTTTTTTTCCTGTTGAAGAAATCTTTGTTTATTCCAAGGTCACAAAGATGTTATCTTACATTTTCTTGCATAAGTTCACATTTGAGCATTCACATTTTGATCTAAAATCCATCTGAAATTAATTTTTGTGTGAGGTAGATACACTTTTTTCCCCAATAAGAATATGCAGTTGACCCAACACCTTTTATGACAGAGGTTCTTCTTTTCTACTATCTCAGTATGTCATCTTTGTTACAAGTGATACATATGTGTGGGTCGGCTTTGTTCTGTTGCTCTATTTCTCTGTCCTTGTCCTGTCTTCATTACTATAGCTTTGTAATAGGTCTTTCCTTCTGCTGTTTAAGTCCTACAGTTTTGTTCTTTAGGTTGCCTTGATTATGCTTGGTCTCTTTGTTTTCAATATAAATTTTAAGATGAAACACTCCTTTTCCACAAATAAATTACTTCTGGCATTTTAACTGGTTTAAATTTGTAGATATGTTTAAAAAACTGATATATGTATAATATAGCATTTTTCTTTCTTTTTATTTTTATTTTTATTTTATTTTATTTATTTATTTTTATTATTATTATACTTTAAGTTTTAGGGTACATGTGCACAATGTGCAGGTTAGTTACATATGTATACATGTGCCATGCTGGTGTGCTGCACCCATTAACTCGCCATTTAGCATTAGGTATAACTCCTAATGCTATCCCTCCCCCCTCCCCCCACCCCACAACAGTCCCCAGAGTGTGATGTTCCCCTTCCTGTGTCCATGTGTTCTCATTGTTCAATTCCCATCTATGAGTGAGAACATGCAGTGTTTGGTTTTTTGTGCTTTCGATAGTTTACTGGGAATGATGATTTCCAATTTCATCCATGTCCTTACAAAGGACATGAACTCATCATTTTTTATGGCTGCATAGTATTCCATGGTGTATGTATGCCACATTTTCTTAATCCAGTCTATCATTGTTGGACATTTGGGTTGGTTCCAAGTCTTTGCTATTGTGAATAGTGCCGCAATAAACATAAGTGTGCATGTGTCTTTATAGCAGCATGATTTATAGTCCTTTGGGTACATACTCAGTAATGGGATGGCTGGGTCAAATGGTATTTCTAGTTCTAGATCCCTGAGGAATCGCCACACTGACTTCCACAATGGTTGAACTAGTTTATAGTCCCACCAACAGTGTAAAAGTGTTCCTATTTCTCCACATCCTCTCCAGCACGTGTTGTTTCCTGACTTTTTAATGATTGCCATTCTAACTGGTGTGAGATGGTATCTCATTGTGGTTTTGATTTGCATTTCTCTGATGGCCAGTGATGATGAGCATTTTTTCATGTGTCTTTTGGCTGCATAAATGTCTTCTTTTGAGAAGTGTCTGTTCATACCCTTCACCCACTTTTTGATGGGGTTGTTTGTTTTTTTCTTGTAAATTTGTTTGAGTTCTTTGTAGATTCTGGATATTAGCCCTTTGTCAGATGAGTAGGTTGTATTTTTTCATTTATGTAGGTCTTCTGTAGGTCTTCTAAGTAATGCTTTATAGTTTTGACTATAGCTGTCTTACACATACATCATTAGATTTTCCCATAGGTATTTGATATTCTTTGATGTCAGTATATATGGTTTTTTAAAAAATTGTTTTCTGTTTGTGGCTGGCACTCAGAGCTAATTGATTTCTATAATACAGAAAATTTTAAAATTGATTTTTATGTTAACCTTGCATCTAGTAATTCGGTTACTGAATCTAATGGTTTGCTGTTTTTTTTATTTTCTATGATGCTGATTTTATTTATTAATTATAGAATCTTATGTTATGATTTTTATGCATTATTACATTTGGTAGGTCATTCTGTTTAATTTTTAATAGAACAGATTATAGCAAGTATCTTGTCTCAACCTTTTTTCTCAGATAGCTCATAATATTTTATAATTAAATGCAATTTTTACTATAACTTTTGGGAACTATCCTTTCCCAGATTAAGAAAGTTTCCTTTCATTTCTAATTTGCTAAGAGTTTTAAATTATTATTGTATGGTAAAATTCATCCAATTCTTTTTCTGCCTCTATGGATATAACCACGTGTTATTTTTCTGCTTTATTCTTTCAATGTGGTAGATTACAGCAACTGATTTTTAAAATATCCTTTTTATTTTATGATATGTTTAGATTTACAAAAGAAATTGTGAAGACAGGATAGAGAGTTCCTATAGGATACAGAATTCTTATATACCCCTTTCCCCACATGCACACAATTTCCCATTATTATTTTTAGCATTGTTTTCCAATCTCATCCTCACTTTTTACAAATTTTATGTTTCGAAAAAATTTTAATTTTTTTGACAAATTATAACTGTATATAATTATGGGGTACACAGTGATGTTATGATATATGTATACAGTGTGGAGTGATTGAAGCAAGCTAATTAACATAGCCATCACCTTAAATACTTGTCATTTATTCCTCCTATCTAACTGCAACTTTGCATCCTTTGATCAATATCTCCCCATTTCTCCTTATCCCCATAGCCTCTGATAACCACCATTCTACTCTTTGGTTCTATGAGTTTGGTTGTTTTATAATTCACATGAGATTCCTCATGTAAGGTTTTTGTCTTTCTGTGCCTGGCCTATTTTACTTTGCATAATGTCCTCCAGGTTTCTCCATGTTGTTGTGTTGTTTTAAATGACAGAATTTCTTTTTTTAAAAGACTGAAGAGTATTCCCTTGTATACATACCACGTATTCCTTATCCATTCATCTGATGATGGATATTTAGGCTGATTTCATCACTTGGCTACTGTGAATAATGCTACAATGAACATGGGAGTGCAAATATCTGACATACTGATTTCAAGTCCTTGGGATATATCTCCAACAGTGAAATTGCTGGATCATATGGTAGTTCTATCATTAGTTTTTGTTTTAATCATACTATTTTCCATTAAATGGTTGTACTAATTTGCATTACCACCAACAGTGTACAGGCATTCCTTTTTCTCCACCCCACTATTATTAACATCTTACATTAGAGCAATTGATTTTTGATTGTTAAACATCTCTGCATTTCCGGAATAAACTATGCTTGGTCAAGATATTTATCCTTTTTATATATGGTTAATTTTTAAATATTTTCTTTATGTATGTTTTCTTTGTATTTTCTTTATATATGGTTATGTTTCATAAGCTGTTATTTTGTTTATCATTTTTTCATCTATGCTTAAAAGAAATTTGTCTGTAAATTTTTTTTGGTGAAGTTTTTATCTAATTATAATGGTTTCATAAAAAGAGTTGGGAAATATTCCCTTTTTACTCCCTGAAAAAGTTTACAGGAAAAACAGTGTTATTTCTTTCTTAAATATTTGGAAGAGTGTAGTAATGAGGTCCTGTGGGTCTGGAGTTGTTTTGTGGAAATTTTTAACACTAGATTTCAGCTTTTTAGTAAGAATTTGGTTATTCAGATTTTCTGTTTCTTCTTGTGTCAGTTTTTGGTGAGATGCATTTCAAAAGGAATTTCGCCAAATTTTGAATGTCATGTTTTAAATTATTTATAATATCCTGTTTTTATCTTTTTAATGTATAAAGGACACTTTTTTATTTCAAACATTGGTGACTTGTACTATAAGGAGAATCACTTGAATCCAGGAGGCAGAGACTGCAGTGAACTGAGATCACACCGCTGCACCCCAGCCTGGGTGACAGAGCAAAACTCCACCTGAAAAAAAAAAATTGTTACTTGATTGAAAGGTACAGTAAAATACAAACAAAAGGGTATTATTCTTTTAAATTTTATAAAGTTATTGGATATAAAATTAAGAATGTTAACATCATTATTATAAAACATACTGAACTTTTAAGTTTTAAACTATATTTGGGCCATGACTTCATTCAAGAAAATGTCCCACTTGGAATTCTTCACAATGCATGAAAAAGAATTAAGAGCAGGGTATGCTTGTGACCTAAAATATTACTGAAGATTATAAACCTCCAAATCATATATATTTTTAGATGTAATAAAAATAGAAAAGCTATGAAGAACATAAGAAAGTATTAGAGAAACAAGTTTTTGTCCTCCACTTATCTCAGATAAATATCTGTTTAATAAAGCAGATAAGTTATATAGTGATTGCAGGAGCTATTAGCAGCTGGCAGTGTTTGAAAATTGTGATTGTTCACTTTATATTAGACTTTTAAATTTTTACTACCCTGTCAATAACAATATGTAGATATTCTTTGATACTGAAAGCTCATTTTATGATTTGATATTCAGCAAAACATCAATTTTATCACACAGTATTTTGGCATTGATACAGAGTATGTATATATACACATACAAAGTGTATATATATACACACACATACAAAGTATATATATACATACAAA
Organism: Pongo pygmaeus; assembly: GCF_028885625.2. Lineage (NCBI taxonomy): Eukaryota > Metazoa > Chordata > Mammalia > Primates > Hominidae > Pongo > Pongo pygmaeus. The sequence goes on from NC_072379.2 coordinate 66,094,397, forward strand.
GTATATATATAAAAAACATACTTCATATAAAGTATACAGTATACATTGAAAGTACACATACACTCACAGTTTATATGTACTATATACACTTTATATAGTGCATATGTATATATACTTCATATATACTATTTTGTGTGTAAATAGTATATATACATTATATGTATTTTGAAGTATATATATACACTATATATTTGAAGCATATACTATACTATGTATACTTTGAATGTATATATAGTATATACTTTATACAAAGTATATGTAGTATATACATTATACAAAGCATATATATATAAATACATTCAAAGTGTGTGTGTATATAAACACTTTGAATGTATGGGTGTGTATGTATATGTGTATATATAGATATAAACTATCCATGTATTAATATATTCAAAACAACTCTAATATTATGGGAACATAAAGGAGTAAAAAATTTTTAAAATGTCTTTGTGAGAAAGTTTCTTTTAATGTCACCATAGTCTTGCTACCACTTTATTGCCCACGATATCAACCAAATTCTCAGTAGACTGTGCCTACCACATTTCCTCTGAATTCTAACCCTTGTCTTGCTAAAAATCTATGGGAATAGGATAGTCAGTTTACTTTGGTTTGAGTCTAAATAAACTCTTTAAAGAATCCCTTTAAAGAAACCCATTAAAAACCCTGCCACCCACCCTGAAGTGTTCTGCCAAGACTAACTCAAAGCCACAACAGATTTAGGGTTGTTTCTAAATTGGAACCTATAAAAACTGTGTAGGCCTTTAACTCAGCAAAAATCCATCTTTAACAGAAGTGCAGAATATTAAACATAAGAACACAAAGTAATTTTCCAGACTCAAGAGAATTTGGGACAAAACCATGAAACTCTGCAAGGGAATTCCCCAAATGAAAGTTTTTTATTTTAAGTGAAATGAAAGAATCATAGTGATCTCTGGAGAAGGGTTGGGTCTTGGACAGGGCAGAAATCCAACTCTGCCACAGAGTCATTTTGTGATCTGAACCTAGCTACGTAGTCTCTTCATGTTTACTCTGTTTCTTAATAAAGTAAGCAAGTATGATGATGATTAATCATTTATCCATTAGCTATCTGTTTACATTAGGAAAAAATTTATTGCTTTACTGTTACAGTCAACAGTAATAATAATGGTTCCCACTAGAAGCACTTACTCTGAGTTATGAACTGTGAAAAAATTTTATAGATGCTTCAATGAATATTAAATATTATTACTATTATGCCAGTGCTCTCATTAATCATTGATTTATTAGCTCCATTGTTACAAGAGGCAATTGAGGCTTAGATGACTTAAGTAGTGTTGCCTAGTTAACACAACTATTAAAGTAGCAGAACGAAATTTGTCTATCCTGGGCCAGGCACGGTGGCTCACGCCTGTAATCCCAGCATTTTGGGAGGGCAAGGAGGGCAGATCACCTGAGGTCAGGAGTTCGAGACCTGCCTGACCAACATGGCAAAACCTGGTATCTACTAAAAATATAAAAATTAGCCACGCATGGTGGTGGGTGCCTGTAATCCCAGCTACTCAGGAGGCTGAGGCAGGAGAATTGCTTGAACCCAGGAGATGGAGGTTGCAGTGAGCCAAGATGGTGCCACTGTACTCCAGCCTGGGCGACAGAGCAAGACTCCATCTCAAAATAAATAAATAAATAAATAAATAAAATAACCCAGGGCTTGCTTTAATCAGATATGGTAAGACACACAGAGCTAAAAATGGCTATCATGAAGGAAGAAGTTTATACTCACAGATCCCTGGAAACAGAAGGCATGGCCACCACGTAGGGCCACATGGGCAACCACTGGGGTTTGTCAGGAGGCAGAGGAAATGGGGAAAACTTGAGCAAGAACCTTTAGTGTGCTTTCCTCTGGAAAGGCGGGGCAAGGTAAACGGGTTTAGGATTGGCTAGTTTCCTTCGCCCACTTTTTGATGGGTTTTTATTTATTTATTTATTTTTTATTATGCTTTAAGTTCTAGGGTACATGTGCACAATGTGCAGGTTTGTTACATATGCATACATGTGCCATGTTGGTTTGCTGCACCCATTAACTCGTCATTTAGCATTAGGTATATCTCTTAATTCTATCCCTCCCCCCTCCCCCAACCCCACAACAGGCCCCTGTGTGTGATGTTCCCCTTCCTGTGTCCATGTGTTCTCACTGTTCAATTCCCACCTATGAGTGAGAACATGAGCTGTTTGGTTTTTTGTCCTTGTGATAGTTTGCTGAGAATGATGGTTTCCAGCTTCATCCATGTCCCTACAAAGGATATGAACTCATCACTTTTTATGGCTGCATAGTATTCCATGATGTATATGTGCAACATTTTCTTAATCTAGTCTATCATTGTTGGACATTTGGGTTGGTTCCAAGTCTTTGCTTTTGTGAATAGTGCCGCAATAAACATAAGTGTGCATGTGTCTTTATAGCAGCATGATTTATAATCCTTTGGGTATATACCCAGTAATGAGATGGCTGGGTCAAATGGTATTTCCAGTTCTAGATCCTTGAGGAATTGCCACACTGTCTTCCACAATGGTTGATCTAGTTTACAGTCCCACCAACAGTGTAAAAGTGTTCCTATTTCTCCACATCCTCTCCAGCACGTGTTGTTTCCTGACTTTTTAATGATCGCCATTCTAACTGGTGTGAGATGGTATCTCATTGTGGTTTTGATTTGCATTTCTCTGATGGCCAGTGATGATGAGCATTTTTTCATGTGTCTGTTGGCTACATAAATGTCTTCTTTTGAGAAGTGTCTGTTCATATCCTTCACCCACTTTTTGATGGGGTGGTTTGTTTTCTTCTGGTAAATTTGTTTGAGTTCTTTGTAGATTCTGGATATTATCCGTTTGTCAGATGAGTAGATTGCAAAAATTTTCTCCCATTCTGTAGGTTGCCTGTTCACTCTGATGGTAGTTTCTTTTGCTGTGCAGAAGCTCTTTAGTTTAATTAGATCCCATTTGTCAATTTTGGCTTTTGTTGCCATTGCTTTTGGTGTTTTAGACATGAAGTCCTTGCCCATGCCTATGTCCTGAATGGTATTGCCTATGTTTTCTTCTAGGGTTTTTATGGTTTTAGGTCTAACATTTAAGTCTTTAATCCAGCTGAATTAATTTCTGTATAAGGTGTAAGGAAGAGATCCAGTTTCAGCTTTCTACATATGGCTAGCCAGTTTTCCCAGCACCATTTGTTAAATAGGGAATCCTTTCCCCATTTCTTGTTTTTGTCAGGTTTGTCAAAGATCAGATGGTTGTAGATGTGTGGTATTATTTCTGAGGTCTCTGTTATATTCCATTGGTCTATATCTCCGTTTTGATACCAGTACCATGAAGGATATGAACAGACACTTCTCAAAAGAAGACATTTATGCAGCCAACAGACACATGAAAAAATGCTCATCATTACTGGCCATCAGAGAAATGCAAATCAAAACCACAATGAGATACCATCTCACACCAGTTAGAATGGCGATCATTAAAAAATCAGGAAACAACAGGTGCTGGAGAGGATGTGGAGAAATAGGAACACTTTTATACTGTTGGTGGGACTGTAAACTAGTTCAACCATTGTGGAAGACAGTGTGGTGATTCCTCAGGGATCTAGAACTGGAAATACCATTTGACCCAGCCATCCCATTACCGGGTATATACCCAAAGGACTATAAATCATGCTACTATAAAGACACATGCACACGTATGCTCATTGCGGCACTACTCACAATAGCAAAGACTTGGAACCAACCCAAATGTCCAATAATGATAGACTGGATTAAGAAAATGTGGCACATATACACCATGGAATGCTATGCAGCCATAAAAAATGATGAATTCATGTCCTTTGTAGGGACATGGATGACGCTGGAAACCATCATTCTCAGCAAACTATCGCAAGGACAAAAAACCAAACACTGCATGTTCTCACTCAGGTAAGAATTGAACAATGAGAACACTTGGACACAGGAAGGGAAACATCACACACCAGGGCCTGTTGTGGGGTCGGGGGGATAGCATTAGGAGATATACCTAATGTAAATGACGAGTTGGTGGGTGCAGCTCACCAGTATGGCACATGTATACATATGTAAGAAACCTGCACGTTGTGCACATGTACCCTAGAACTTAAAGTATAATAAAAAATATATATATAAGGGATCAGCTAGTTTGAATAATGTCTCTAGTTGCCTGGTACCTGGCCCTGCAGTGATTAGGGCAGGGGGATAGTGTGAAAGCCTGATAAAGGATGTGGTTGAGAATACAGGTTCTGGATTGGTTGGCTTCCGTATAAAAGGTATATCCTGGGAAATGAGTTGTTTTCTATCTCTAAGAATTAACTAATCCTGGGAAGGACAGACTTTTTAAGGTCAGCAAGGCCCTCAGATAGTGAAGCATCAGAAAATAAAAACCTAATTAGTACAAGGGGAAGCTCCTCTGCTGTTGCTATAAAACAGGACAAATGCTTGAATTCATACATTAGATGTACTTGTTGCATGTGTGTGTGTGCTGGGGTTGGGGACTGGTGGTTTCTTATACACTAGCTTTATTCTGATGTGATATGTTAATATTCTATCACTTTTTCTAGGAATTAAAAGGCACTCTTTAGCAGCTTTAAATTCTTAATAGACTAAGTATTATAAAGGCATTTTTAATTTGGAGCAAGAAAAAATTGAACTCTATGGCAACATCTGGCATCCAAGTCCAGGTGTTCTGCAATTCTGTGTGTGGCCAAACGGAAGTAATAATTGGTTTTCTTCTTTGGAACACAAAGCACTCAAATATCGTGAGTGGAGACCTGAGAAAATTTATAAATGAAGAACTGTATCTCAACAGTTGCCACTACAGGCATGGAAGCAGGAGGTTAGCTAAGATCTCACTGGTTCCCGATGAAAAGGATAATTTTCCACACAGACCTAATGCTCTCTAGTGAGCCTCTGAGAAAAGTGGATCTGCGTAGATGCCCGAGCTATAGGGTAGAAGGGATCAGGATACAGACAAAAGAGGAGGGAGGGGTCAGAGAATGGAATGCCAAGAAGGAAGGCTCTTTGAGCACGGCCATTATCCCATTTTTCAAATGGCCTCATCTGATCAGAATGGTGGTTTTCCTTTTACCTCCCCCAACACCTATGATGGATTTTATGCTTCTGGGAAGTCTGGCTTCTAGAACTACAGAAACATGTATAGGTGACTGAAAGGCTTCAACATGAAGGGTGGCAGAGGTATGGCATGACTTGTTTTAGCATTGGTATAAATGAAGTTAACCTATATGTTTTAGAAAGACTTTCTTGACAGATGGGATGGCTAATTGGTGCAGCCACAGGACAAGATGTACCCATTGTGGATGTGTATCAATAATATGACTTTTGCCAAGAATCTTAGGAATGTTTGCTTGAAATTATTTTTAAAATATTTTGAGCCATAGAATTGTGATAGTCATCTCACATCTCTAAGCCTTGGTTTGCTCATCAGCAAAATAAGGAAGTTGCCTGGATGTCAGTGGGACCTTAAAAATTCTATGATTCTAAAATTCTATTACATAAAATTCTAAAATTCAATGTTCCATTGCAGTCTCAGGGGTGCAATGGATCACACACCATGTTAGTCATAAGATCTGGGTCAGAACATATTTTCTACTTGTTTGCCGCATCACTTTATGTCCACAGTTCTTAGCTAGAGGTTACTCTGTCCCCCAGCAGAGGAAGCTGGCAAAGTCTGGAGACATTTTTGGTTGTTACAATTGGCAGGTGCTGAGGAGAAGGTGCACTAGTGGGGAGAATACACAGATGCTGCTAAACACGCCACATTGCACAGTACAGAGCCCACAACAAATAATTATCCAGCACAATAATGCCTAAGTTAGGAAACCCTAATTTAGATAAATCAGCTCAATCTTTATGATTCTTGGCTTCTGTATTAAATACTTGTGTTTTTGAGGATAGTAAATGAGATTGCTATGAAAGCACACAGTAAGTGATAAAGCGTGGTGACATTTGTGGTCATTGATCTAGGGTGTTGCCTCCGCAGGGATAATAGCAGAGAGGGAGGTCTACTGGTGGGGCAGAGCTGGCTGGGACACAGCAATGAGGGGTGTCCACTGACATTTTGCAACTTGGGAGGTGTTACAAAGTGAAATTTATTGCTTCCTTGACACTTTTGTTATCATTGGCTTTTCCTCTTTCTTTTCCTATGGTCTTTTTGATGGAATTTCCTGGAAGGCTTAGGGGACACTGATGTCTGTAAAGTGTAGTGGCTGAGATCCTGAGCTTTGAAGTCAGGCAGATGTAAGCATGAATCCTGCTTTATCATTTCTGGGCTGTGTAATTTAATGTTTCTGGCACCTAGATCTTTCATCATTAAGGTGGATGCAACATTTCCTACTTAATTAGGCTGTCCCGAAGATTCAGAGAGATATTTAACGTGAAATATCTCTTTGATAACAGAATAAATGGGAGCCTTCATCATCACCACCGTCATCATTATTGTCTGCAGTTAGTGCTATATAGTCACTTGAAGCACCTTTGCTCTTTACTTTTCTGTCACCTAACTCTTTCTCTCGTGGAGAAAATTGTCCTTGGCTTCCTTATGAGCAAGTCAGTACCTACTCCTTTTCCCTGGTAAAATCAGCCATCTAAATTTGTATTAGATTGGGATACAAATAGTAAAGTTTCAAATATAAAGTTGTACAAGCAAAGCAACAAAAATCCCTCTGTGGAGGCTAAAGGGACTCCATCTTGGCTGCTAATCCGCCATGTTGACTTCTGGGAATGCCTAAAGATTTCTATTTTCCTGTACTTACTGTAAATCCTGCCTTTAGGTCAAAACAACCTTGATATTATTCTAAAGACATACTTACCATAAATTCTGTCCTTAACCAAATTCTTGCCATTCTGATTCTTGCCAATTGAGATTGACTTTGATTGTCGTACACATTCTTTTGCTGTGCTATATAAGCCCTGCATCTCAGTGCTAACAGTATGGGTGGGAATCCAGCATCTTGTCTCTCAGCTGCCTGTGACATGGCCTCTGTTCATAAGCCCTCATTAAATGTTTCTTTCTGAGAAACCAGATATGTCAGCCTCTTTCTTTGGCCTTTCAGCTTGGTGAACTTTGTGGTTAAGTTTGCATAGACTTGCTCACCAAAGAACACCCTTCCTCCCTCCAAAAACAACAAAAATGGGGGGGTGGGGAGGAGGGAAGTTACTGACTATAAGTTACAGAATTTTGTTGCTAAAAGGAATCCTATAGCATAGGGATTCCCTATCTAGTTTTACATCAGAATCTCCTTGGGATCTTTCTTAAAATACAGAATCTGGAACTCTAACCAAGCCCTACTGAATCAGAATCTTTGGGATAAGGCCAAGAAGTGTGCATTTTCTAAGAGCTTTCTGGGTTCTGAGTGGCTAGGTTTGGAAACCATTGATCAGAATTTAACCAGAGTGCCTCTCAATCCTGGAGCATTTAAACAATACAGACACCAGGGTTCCACATGATACCTATTGGACAGAATCTCTGAAAGTGGTCATCTTTGACATAATCATAGGCTTGACTTTACAGCAAACCTGAGACTAGGCTGGAAAGGGTTATTATATCTGATTTTTGGTTGAGTTTGAGGACTAAGTAATCTTAAGCAGTCTGCTTATATTAGATAAATGTGGCATATTTCATTATTTGTCCAAATTATTTGCTGTCCCTCCTTACCATACCCTCTCTGGAGCCCCTTCCATTGCGAGGAGTATACTTACTCTCCCATTGACCTCTGGCTTATCCTTGTAACTTGCTTTGACTGATGAATGTGAGTGGAAGAAGCCTGTGTCATTTCTAAGCAGAAACTTCAAGAGTCATCTCATCTGTCAGTTAATTTTTTCCCTCTGCCATCAGAATAGCATGTCCTTATTAGTAGCTACTTCTTCAGCCTGAATCCCAGAAGAAAGAAGTATTAGAATAGAGATGCAGCCAGACTGCAATGGTCATTAATGTGAACATGAAATAGATCTGGGTTGTTTTCACCCCTGAGATTTTGGGATGACTAACTCTCCTCATGGCCTCCCACCCCACCGACAATGGAAGAGTGAGAATTAGAGGCAGGTTTTCTGTCCATCTTCCCCCACCCTCCTGTGGTTTCTGTTATAATACTGAGAAGGAGAGGAAGAAGGTTGAATTTGTCTTAAGTAGGGAGAGGACTATTTGCTCCCACATCAGAGCTGAAACTGGGAGAAGGTGTGTTTTTTATCTACTCACTTAGAATTTAGAATGGAGATCTCAAATTTCTTCTAGCCCAGGAATTCTATTATTCTGTATTCCCAAAGGAACATCACTGTCCATTTTTGCTACCTATACCAGTCCTATTTGTGGCGTTATGTAATTGAAGCCTGTCTTTGGCATTAATCTGTGGGATTGGCTGTGAAATAAACCATTGTATATAATAATACTTAATATAAGAAAAATGTTTGCTACATTCCAAATAATAAGCCAAAAAGTAAACTTTTGAAACAAGCTCTTCCTTTACCTTAGGTTCAGGTAAAGCTTAGAAGGCCAAGATGATGTTTTCTAAGGAAACATTTTACAAGGGTGATTGTGTGGATTCCCATGCTGCCCACAGCGGGGCCACACAAATCAGGACTTCACAATATTTTCTTGCAATACATTTGTTTACATATTTATTCCTAGGCCTGTTTTCTCCCACCACAAAGCCAAGTTCCTTGAGTTAAAAGGGTTACTTTTTCAACTGCTATATATAACAATAATTATAGTCTGCTCCAGTTCTTCTACACCCTTCATTATTATTCAGATTTTGAGGTCTATGGCAGATTAGAATTCCTACGTCATTTTCAGAGATTTGAGATATTTTCCTCAACCTCATTATTTTCCAGCATAAACATCTGAAATCTGAAGCAACGAGGTAATTTAAATGAAGATCAGAATGAGTTATTGACAATTTCAGATAAAAAAACACGTTTTTGGTTTAAAAAAATATCAAATTGGAAAGAGGAGGACAATTATTTCCAGTAAAATGTAAAACCATAAGAATGGCTATTATTTATGGGCTACCAACTCCAGGCTGAAATCTTACTATATAGGATTGTATCGAATCCTCCCCAAAGCTGCCCGGTAGGCTGTATATATGTCGCCTTCAATGTTTGGGATGCGAAGATGGCGCCCCAGAGACCTCAGTCTGTCTTAACGATCACGTGACTTTATGGGAAGACCTGGCATCCGATCCCAAGTCCCTCAGAAGCCAAAGCCCACAAATTTCCTCTACGCCACACTGACTTTCTCTCATTTGGCTTTCAAGTGCGTTTCTACTCTGGTTATCATGTTTATCATCTCAAGTTTCCTACTCAATTACATACTTTATTTCCAAAATAAATATTTATCCACATAAACCTCTATCTTCACAGGAAGCAGAAAGTTGAAAATCGCATAATCTCCGGGAAAATTTCTGATGATCTTCCTACGGGAAAGGGAAGTTGCGGTTTGCAAGGAGCACACGCGCGGACCTCTTACCAGCAGTTTGTGGGTCGTCGGACCACAGGAGGATGGGGGAAGCCTTTGGGCAGCCAGAACACATAAATCCATATCTGAAATACCTTCATAAGCAGTGTAGTTGGTGGGAATAACTTGGGTTCATTAAATGTTCTGTAATATTCTCTTTCTAAATGCCTTGTCCAATTATTAAAGTCAGAAGAAGCTATGCAACCTGTCAGCCACTAGATGTCATTGTTGCTCACGAAATAGAATGGCTCATTCTACAGTGTTTATGTGTAGATCCTTGAATGACTCCTGTCCTCTTCCCTGAAGTTAACCCTTCAACTAAGAGCTATGAGTAATATAGAACATGTGGCTTCTGATAACAAAAAACTTGTGTCCTTGATGGAAGCACGATAAACCTATCTAAATAGTTACAGAATATCACAAGAGTGTGCATTCATTTATGAGCAGTTACAAATATGAAGAACAGAGGTAACAAGAACTCTCAGATCCAGAGAGAGAAATAAATGTAAACTGCACTGGCTGTGGAAGCTTCCAGAGATGTGGGACTCGGTAGCTGTTCTAATGGATGAGTAAGAGTAGGGTAGGAAGAAAACAAGATCATTTCAAGAAGGAGGCATGCCATGAGCATTTGTGTGATGGTGGGAAAAAAAATACTGAATTTGGGTGAAGTAGAAGATTCATTCTGGGAAAGGTAGAGCTGCTGGTGAGGGTGACAGATGGTATAGGAACAGAAAAAACACAGGAGTGCTTGAATTTACCTTCCATCCTGAATTTGCCTCTGAAAGTTTCTGAGGAGAGTGATGTGACAAAAATTGCACTTCAGGAAGATGAAGTGTCAGCGGTACATAGATCCAGGAGAAAGGAAGAGTCATATTAGGGAGAACACATACACTACAGAAAGTGGACAACTGCTACAGTGTCCAGGTAACAAACTATAGCAGAAGACCAGTAAGGTGAACACAAAAAAATGACTGGGCTACCCTGACGTGGCTATCTCTAGTTGACGAAGACATGCTCCTGAATGGAAGGAATTAAAATATCTGGAGGCTTAAACCTTGTGAATGGCCCTTCATTGTTCTCAGGACAAGGGCCCCCCAAGTCACCTAGGGCCACAGGTCCAAGCATCCTGGTGCTATGCCATTTTCTTCTTTCAGTTCCTTGAACTCATCACGTGCCTCCTGCTTCAGGCTCTTGCCTGAGTTGTTCTCTGTCTCCATCCCCTCTTCCTCCACCCTTTCTCCCCTTACTCGTCTCTCTGTGTGCGTCAGTTTCTCTACAATACACTCTCATAGAACCAGGAGCTTTCGCATCACAGCATTTATCCCTTTTCATTTATATTTCATACTTATGTAATTGTTTAACATCTGTCACTCCTTCTAGAATATAAATTCTGTGGTAAAAGGGCTTATGTCCTCATTTGCTCTCCATCATGTCTATTCTCATCACTGTGGGAAACAGAGAAGAATCATTGCTTCTCTACTGGGTCTCTGATGAGCCCATAGAGGGGAGAGGCGGTGGCTAAGAAGCTGAGGATTTAGAGTTAAATGACTCTAGAAGAGATGGTTCTAATCATTTTAGTGTCCCTCCAAGTTGCCCAGGCATAGCAACTTTACAGTTCATTGACATGACCTGCAGTATGGAGCCATTTGCATTTTGGGCCTTGTAAGATGTAGCATTTTACAATCTGTTACAATTAAATGGCATGGAGCTATGATTGTTGGACCTGGAGATGAAGTAAAAGATTCAAGTCATTTTGAAGATATTTCCACAAATAATAAGGACCTTTACTGAAATGGCTCTGCAAAATCATTAGAAAGTTTTGGTCAAGATTTATTAACACTGCCTTTAGTAAAAGAGGTCCCTGTGGTGGCTGGGACAAATAGCTTGAAATGGTCTTTCAATTGCAAGAATACATTCAAGGCCTTCTGACACAATTTCTAGATCAGTCTTTGTTACAGAAAGTTTATGAATGGTTATTTGCCATGTGGCCAAGAAAACACAACAAGCATTTTGTGCAGTGATGACAGGATTTCCTGTGTTTAGCCTACTGTATGGATAATTCATGCTGATGCCTGGCATATGACTTAAATTCTGTTCTTGGCTTTTAGCTAGTAACCCCCTCTTAGTAAGCAATGAGTCAATCAATGATCTCATGCAGCTAATAGTGTGATTAGATCAAGAAAGACACAGTAGCTATGGAAAGTGGCTCTATTTGCATTTTGTGTTGTTCTTTTATGTTTAGAGTTATACTATATTGTATATTTGAAAAATGACCACAGCCATATTTCCAGGTCTACGTGCTTTTCCAAAACACTGCTATGCCCTCTCGGGATTGAAGGCTTTTCTCTCATCCTTGAAATTGGGTGCATTTTGCAGTTGTTTCAACAAATTGAATATGGTGGAAGTGACACTGCATAACTTACAAGGCTAAGTCAAAAATGTGTTATGAATGTATTGTACATTTCAAAATAGTTAGAAGTGAGGACCTCAAATGTTCTCAGTGCATAGAAATGATAAATGCTTGTGGGATGGATATCCTAAATACCCTGACTTAATCATTACATATTTTATTTGTGTAACAAAATATTGCATGCACCCCATAAATATGTACAAATATTATGTATCAATAAAAATAAAATAAATTTCAAAATGTGTTACGGCTTCCACGTGGTCTATTATCTCTCGGGATGCTCATTTTTGCAACCCAGCCGACATGCTGTGAGAAAGCCCAGCCACATGAGCCATCCAGGACTGTGTAGGATTATCAGCCCACAGACCCAGCTTGGGTCTCAGCCTGCTGCCAATGTCAACTTACATGTAAATGAGCCTTCAGTTGATTCAGTCCCAGCCTTTGAGCTATCCCAGATGATGCCAGACAGGGCATAGATGAATTATTCCCACCAGGTCCTGTCTAAATTGCAGGTTTATGAGCACGATAACTATTGTTATAAGGTATGAAATTTTGGGTCACTTGTAGGTAACTGGAGAAATAGCCTAAAACAGGGAGCAAAACATTCTATTTCAGCTTGCCCTTGTGCTTTTGTTCATGTTATTCCTAGGCCCTGAAATATCCTTTCTTTCCCTTCCTTTTTTTTTTCCCCCCCGCTTGTCTAACTTTTCTGCGTATCCTTCATGAATCAACACAGGTGTGAATCTCTGTAGGAAGTCTTCCATAACCCTTAGTTAAATGGCCATCCTATGTGTGTAAACCTCAATAATAGTCCCAGCCAAATGTGCTGCCAAGATTCATTTACATGTTTGATGCCTACACCAGTTGATGCAGTCATCTTTGTATCATTAATCTCCGTACATTCACGGACTAACACAGTGCCTGGTTCCACCACCTACTACCTTTGTGAACTTCGTCAAGTTAATGAATGTCTCTAAGACTCCCTTTTCTTATCAGTGAAAGAGATAAAAGCTTCAACCCATAATGTTTCTGTGAGGACTGAAGGTTAAAGTCATGGAAGTTGCTGGCATATACTAAATGCAACATAAATTAGCATAATCTCAAAATAGGAGGAAACAGCATTCCAGAAAGTAGATCTAACAAACAATATGTTGAGATCCATTATTCAGAGTTCTCGACACCTCCTTCCTGCTCCTCCACTGGGCAGCTTTGAACCCATTACATTTCCCCCATCATACAATTTTCTTTGTACATTGCTCTCAAGGGGAGAGCAGGTACTGCTTAGAAAGGGGACCTTAGTTGGATTGACGGATGGGTTTTAAAACTCATAGCAAAGGCAGAAGTCTTAAAAGCCAAGTGCTTAAGACAGATAACATGTTTTAAAGTTCAAATGCCTGGCTTTGAATATCAGAATACAAAATCTTGAAGGTAGCAAGGCATGGAGATTATGCCCAAATCAACACAACATATGGTGATGTAAGAGTTAGTGGGAGAAACCCAAATCCTGCGCAGTCCTCCCTGTCCTCCCCACTTCCCAAACAGAAAGGAATGGATGTGTTGTATCCTAGAGTATCCTACCTGTTGCATAGCCAGGGGAGACTAGAAGCCTGTTAGAATCCCTTGGTTATCATGGGGTTGGAATAGCAGACCAGCCACGGAATGATGAAGAGCCTGGACTAAAAGCCCCGAGGGCCTCCTTACAGAGCCTTTGTGTACCCCAAGGATGAAAGAAAGCATCCAAGGGGAGTGTAGAGTATTGAAAGAGATCCAACTGATTTGAAAAAAACCTAGGGCAAGATAAGGAAGACATGGGATGTGTGTGTGTGTGTGTGTGTGTGTGTTTGTGTTGGAGGGTGTTAATGGCTCAAGGGCATTATCATCAGTGTCTCCCAGCCCATAACAACAAGCACCTGTTGAAGAGATTTACAGCTCAGCAGACACCAGATGTTGTACTAGGTATATTTTATTTTGGTATGATTGGCGTAAATTCCCAGGTGTAGATGAATAATATGAATGCAACTTATTTAGGTAGAGATTCCCTTTTTCTTCAATTACTCCTGCCTTAGAATGGAAGGGGTCTTATAGTCTTCAAGTGAGTAGACAGCATGACTATGTCCAGACAGAATGACAGCAGTGCCCATCTGCAAGCTCCGTGGGTTTAGGGCAATTTGTTGACCATTTCCTGTTGACAGCCTTTCCAACAGCATTAATCCCATGGATGTGGTTTTCCAGCAGTTTCAGCCAGTTCCTTCCTAAGAAGTCAATGCACAGGATTCAGTGGAGGCCAGCGGAAACGTCCCTCTCCTAGAGAAGTGCTGCTTCATCAGGACTTGCAGCTCTCAGCAACATCAACCTTCTTATCACTGTAATCTGGAAGAGCACATGCTGTTCTCGATGATGTTGGCAACGGGCTTTATGAGAAAATGTCATGGAAGTTGTCCTTTCCAGTTATAGCTAAACCACCAGGGTCAAATTTTATTTTGCACTCAAGATCCACAGATGAATACTATTGCAAAGCCTGCAATATCCAGAGATAAAGTGCTCTATGCTCTGAATCGTGCAATTCAGAAGGGAAGCACAATGAGGGAGTAGTTCTAAGAGGGGGTATTAATCGGACTGCTTAGGTTCTTGTCTCAGTTTCAACATTTACCAGATCTGCAAAAGTATTTTACTCTTCATTCTTCAGTTTTCCTTTCTGTAACATAGGCAATAATGTGCTTCCCTTGTAGGACTTGGGAATTAAATAAGAAAACATATAAGAAGCACAGTGCTTGGCATTTTCTGAGCTCTTAATGAATGCTGGCTTTGTCATGAAGTTTATTATTGCCAACATTTATGGTGGCAGAAAATGCTGGTTGGCTGCCCTACAGACATTTCCTGATGCACTGTCTTCCTTGTAATCAGAGTGCTAATTTTGTATATTTATCTGGGAACCACATGCTGATGAATTTTGATTGAACTAACTGCTTGTTAATAAGTGGCTCTCCTATTTCTGAGTATTCAGGGCATGGCACAACTTGCCTAAAGGGAGACCTGGGCATGTGACTTGCTGTGGCCAGTGAAATATGAGATGCTTGACACCACAAACAATGACATTCATGCTACATGTCTGTCACATTACCTTCTCTTGAGACTTTCAATAAAAATCAATGAGCTTTTCACTTCAAATCACAGAAAGACTACAGTGTGGTTGTTATCTGTTACCATACCATTACCGAGTCCATCTTGGCTGGTATATAAAAGCAAACTGCATGAAACCTGTTTCACTCTTTGATAACTATTTTGCATGGCATCTTTTTGTCCCTTAATTTTTAAAAATTTTTGATTTTAGTTTTCATAAGTTGTTTTCGCTGCCATCAACTTTTTTGGTGGAAATTACTGGAAATTCTGGAAATTATTAAATCATAGTTCATATCAAACTGTGCTGATTGAGCTTTTGCCATTGTGAGTTTTCTTTTGTGGCTATTATTTCTCTTTTTTAAACTTTTGAGTTCAGGGGTACATGTGCAGGTTTGTTACATAGGTAAACTGTGTCATGGGGGTTTGTTGTATGGATTATTTCATCACCCAGGTACTAAGCCTAGCACCCAATAGTTATTTTTCCTGATTCTCACTCTCCTTCCACCCTCTATCTCCCATAGACCCCAGTGTGTGTTGTTCCCCTCCCTGTGTCCATGTGTTCTCATCATTCAGCTCCCACCTAACAGTGAGAACCTGTGGTGTTTGGTTTTCTGTTCCTGTGTTAGTTTGCTAAGGGTAATGGCCTCCAGCTCCACCCACATCCCTGCAAAAAACATGATCTCATTCTAACACGTTTAACTTGGTTGTGCTAAATTCTGCAGATCTAAATTCTGATAAGCAGATGTAAATCTGTAATTTTCTAATCAATAATAAAGGATTATTAGAAAGAAGGCAGAGCATCAAACAGACTCTAGAACGAGACTGGTGAGTTCCAACTCTGGCTTTGTCACTGCTTACCGTGTCACTTGGGGCAAGTTACTTAACTTCTCTGTTTCCTTTTCATCTATGAAAAAGGATCATATCAGCATTAGCATCTAACTCATAAAATATTTTATGACAGTAAATCAGTTACTTTTTTATAAAAGCTCTTAAAACAGTGCCTGGAACAATAAAAGCTATGTAATCTATCTATCTATTTATCTATCTATCTATCTATCTATCTATCTATCTATCTAGATACACACACATATCTATATCTATATCTATCTCTATATATGTATATATATATTTTTTTGAGATGGAGTTTCACTCTTTGTTGTGCAGACTGGAGTGCAATGGCTCAATCTCAGCTCACTGCAGCCTCTGCCTCCCTGGTTCAAGCAATTCTCCTGCCTCAGCCTCCTGAGTAGCTGGGATTACAGGCATGCGCCACCACGCCCGGCTAATTTTGTATTTTTAGTAGAGACGGGGTTTTGCCATGTTGGTCAGGCTGGTCTTGAACTCCCGACCTCAGGTGATCCACCCACCCTTGGCCTCCCAAAGTGCTGGGATTACAGGCCTGAGCCACTGTGCCTGGCCCGTAAATATTTTGAAGTGACTAAAATATACGGGTTTAACTATTAACTTTATTTTTTTTGACTGTTTGTATAAAGTATACTTATTACTTGCTCTATTCTTGTGGGTGTAAATTACATATATATTATTTAATTTAAATATATATATTTTAAAAAGAAGTTTATTGGTCTTTAAATGGCTCAAATTGCAACTAAACAAATTGGGTAGTGGCATCAGCCTAAGACACATGATGCATCTTTGTCAGTTGGCTTCATAGCACCTCAGTACCCAGGAAAGGAAAGGTCTCAAAGCAAAGTCACAATGTTAGTGGTTAGGACCTCTGGTTAAACAAGACTGTAATGAGTACACATGGAGATTGCTGGGCCCGCTGGCCGGTGTTACACTGGTAACTTGAATTCTGCGCATGACATAGCCTATGAGAAATACAAAATGAAAGATGTACCTCTCAAACCCTTTAAGGACAAATATTTAACAGAGAAACTGGATGTAATATCTAAGGAGTGAGTTCCTAGAAAGTCTATTTTTAACTTTACATGCACACCTGTTTCCTGAAATGCCTGAACACATCTTTGACCTGTTTAAATCAGAACTGAGCAAAAGGAAAAAAAAAACTTTGTTGAATCAACTGTCCTAGTTCCACTGCAAAGAGGAAAAAAATATCAGACAGTGGCATATTTCCCACTGAAATTATGTCCCCAAATAGCGTGCTAGAATTCTTCCGGCAGGAACACCACACAATGGTGACACAGCCTGATGTTTGGTCAGTGTGTGCCAAACATGTTTTCTGCACAGTACCCAGGTTTGACTACTTGACATTAACTTCTGAAAATGTAGCTACAGTGTTCTTCATTCAACAGTGCAAAATGCATTAGCATTATTGACATTTTCTTCCTGCTCCCTGCTCCCAGGAGATCAAAAACTTAACACTTATATGCTCACCACTGGCAGAAAGTGATTTCCAGGGACCAGCATCTTAAAGAAAAAAAGGGTTCATTCAAACATAACTGGTGCTGAATCCTTGCAGTTGAAAATTATCTAACAAGTATATGCTGGCCCTTCATTTTAAATGAACTTGAAGTTTATTAAAAGTGATCAAAGAGCTCTGGAATCTTATTTTCAAGAACCAGAGTATGGCACACATTTTAAATTTGGACAGGCTCCTAGCAGGCAGTTACTTCTCAAGAATCTTCTATACCAAAGCTGTACTCCATGCTGGGCATATATCTTCTCACAAGGACACATGAGGCAGTGGACCCCTGGTGTCAGTAAGAACACACCCAGAATGATATAACCTGGTATTTTTCTGTTTCTAAATTAAGGCATATTCAAAAATTTCCATGTACAAGTTTACACCACTTTAATCACCAGGTAATTAAAGCAGATTCACAGATGAATTACTCTCAGTTTAACTATATGCAACAACCACGCCAATAACTTTTTCTTCTAAATTTTGCATAACAATGGTTTTAAAAAGTGGTACAGTTTAACTATCATGTTCACAATTGTCATTTTTCAAGGCAGTAGAAGACCAAGATACTTTAATATGATATTAAATGTAAGCTTTATAATAAAACACCAGAGGAAGTCCTCTTTCCTCCCTCTCCTCACCCCCATCTCACCTCTTTAATTAATTTCAAGAAAGACTGCCTCAGAAACACAAGCTCCCATGCTACATTCAGGACCATGATAATTGTTGGCAATTACTAAATAAGTTGAACTTTGCTTCTAGGTGAAGCCATATTAATTTCTTTTTTAAGTAAATTTGAATTTCACTGCAGTTCCAATTCATGCTTTCAGTGATATACAACAATTTCCAAAATGTTAAAGTAATTTCAGTCTATTGAGCCTTCAGTGGCAATGCTTATAAATTATATTTATTAGCATAGTCGAGATAAGAAAGGAGTTTGGGATTTGATTATAAAATGCAGGATCTTTCTCTGATTGTCTCGGTTAAACTTTTCCTCTTCTTTTTCCACTCTTTGTCATCTTCCATCTTTCTCACTCGAATTTCTCTCATTAAGTCAAAAAATACCTTGTCAACATTAGCTCGTGTTTTAGCAGATGTTTCCACATAGTTAACATTCCACTAGTCAGCTCTGTTTTTTGCCTCTTCTATAGAAACCTGCCTTTTATCTTCTAAATCTGACTTGTTACCAACCAGTAGAAATGGAATATTCTCATCTTCTTTTACTCTTAAATCTGCTCCTTGAAGTCAACTGTAGCTGCAAAGGATTCCATTTCTGTAATAGAGAAAACACAATGGAAGTAGTTGTCTTTAATTGCGGTGTAGTTCTCCTGCCCAGCTGTATCTACGATATAGATCTGTACGTCCTCCCCATCCCGAGCTCCCTTCTTCTGATAGCTGTCTGCTTTGGTAGGCTTATATTCCTCCACAAACTCATCGTACATGAACTGTAGGTGAGAGGTGAAGCCAGCTGGACTTCCTGGGTCGACTGGGGATTTGGAGAACTTTTCTGTCTTACAAGAGGTTTGTAAAATGCACCAATCAGTGCTCTGTAAAAATGCACCAATCAGCACTTTGTAGCTAGCTAGAGGTTTGTAAAATGCACCAATCAGCCCTCTGTAGCTACATAGAGGTTTGTAAAATGTGCCAATCAGTGCTCTGTAAAATGGACCAATCAGCCCTCTGTAAAATGGACCAATAAGCATTCTGTAAAATGGACCAATCAGCAGGACATGGGAGGGGACAAATAAGGGAATAAAAGCTGGCCACCCCAACCAGCAGCGGCAACCCAATTGGGTTATCTTCCATGCTGTGGAAGTTTAGTTGTTTTACCCTTCACAATAAATCCTGCTGCTGCTCATTCTTCAGGTCTGTGCCACCTTTAAGAGCTGTAACACTCACCAAGAAGGTTGGCAGTTTCATTCTTGAAGTCAGAGATACCAGGAACCCACCAGAAGGAACCAACTCCAGACACATAGAGCAGACTTGCCCACACCACCACTGTCCGCCATGATGACTTTGTGTAAGGCCAAAGAGTTCTGACCCTTGGGCTTATTTGCGGCCTTCTTGTGTTGTAGTTTTCACCAAAGGATTAGGAAGAATCTGCAGTGCGAGCCAGTGCACTGCCCCGAAGGCTCTGGAAGTCACTGCTGTGTGGCTCCTGGCAGAGGGTACTTGGCCCTCATCACCTGGGAGGCCCCGGGCTGGGAATGGCTGAAGGAGGACTCTGACGGGTGGCGGAGGAGCTTGGGCAGCTGGAGGAGGATGATGATTTTGGGGCTCTGCCCTGGGGAGATCCACCGTCCTCCACGGTATCAATTATATTGATGAAATATAGGTTTTGTCAGTTTTAAACTATAAAACGTTTTCCCATGAGTAGAGTATTTGTGTTGATTATTTTTACTAATAATATTAATTATATGTGATTTGTTTATTTAAATAGATTTTAGCGGATACAAGTGCAGTTTGGTTACATGGACATATTGTGTAGTGGTTAAGTCTGAGCTTTCACTGTGACCATCACCCAAATAGTGTACATTGTACCCATTAGGCTAATTTCTCATCCCTAAACCCTGTCCCATCCTCCTACCCTTCTGAATTTCCCGTGTCTGTTTCACTAAGTCCATGTTTAGCTGTTTAGCTCCCACTTATAAGTGAGAACATGTAGTATTTGACTTTCTGTTTGAGTTATTTCACTTAGAATAATGGCCCCCAGTTCCATCCATGTTGTTGCAAAAGACATATTTTATGGCTGAGTGGTATTTCATGATGTGTGTGTATATATATCACTTTTTTTTAATCCAGTCATTCTTTGATGGACACTTAGTTTGATTCCATATCTTTGCTATTATGAATAGTAGTGCTGTGATAAACATATGAGTGCAGGTATCTTTTTGGAGAAATGATTTTTCATTTCTTTTGGGTAGATATGCAGTGGTGGGATTCTGGATGTAATGGTACTTCTATTTTTGGTTCTTTGAGAACTCTCCATATTGCTTTTCATCAGAGTTGTGCTATAGTTGTACATGATTTAAAGTGTTATATTTAAATTTTGTCAAAACCATAAGAAAACTGGGAATAATCTTCCACAAACATTTTAGGATTACTTTATATCAAGGGTTGGCTTATGGCATTACAAATCTAATCATCTATATATGTTGAATCACTTTATTGTGGGTCCTGTTGAAGCAAAAAGCAAACAGCAGGGTTAAAATGTCAAGCTAAATAGCACTGGGGTCAAAGAGGCAGGGCAAAAAGAGTGAAGTCAAAATTGCCTGCTTCCTCTTTCACAAATGTTTCTTCTACACATTGATCTTTGTGATTCGTTCAATAATTCTTAAGTTGTCCAACAGATGGTAATTGAGAGCCTCCTACATTCTAGGCACTGGAGATTCAGCAGGGAACAAAGGACAAAGCAGTTGTCTCACAGAGCTTACGTATTCAAGGGGAGGAGGTAGACAAAAGCAAACAGACAAATGCATATATTTAGGTAGTAGTAAGTGCTCCGGAGAAAAATAAAGCAGAGTAAAGAAGTTTGGCAAGGCGTAGGTGTGAATTTAGAAAGTCTTCACCGGTCTTTGCTCAGGAATCTGAAGGAAGAGAGAGGGCGAAACAAATGTATACATGGAAGATGACTGTTCTTGGCAGAGGGAAGGATCAAAGACCCTGAGATGGGAGACTGCATGGTCTGTCTAAGGTAGACCAGTGATATGTAGACTCTAGTAAGCCCTTTGGGGACTCAGGCTTTCACTCTGTGTGAGATGTGAAGATGATGGGTGTTCTCAGGCAGGACAGTGACATGCTCTGAGTGAATGCAGTCTGGAGCTAAGACTACTGGGGTTGAGTCCTGGTTTTCTGACCTGTTAGCTGGGTGACTTTGGGCAAATTATTATTATTTTCTCTGTGCCTCTGTTTTCTTTCCTATAAAGTGGGATTATCATGGCCCTGGCTACATAGGATTAGAATAAGTATTAAAATAGTTAATATTTGTAAAGTGTTTTGAGCAGTTCCTAGCACAAACTAATGCCATGGAAGTGTGTGCCACATAAATAAGTAAAGGTATTTTATAGTATCGTTTTGACGATGGTGTAAATAGTGTGTGTGTGTGTGGGCGGGGGGAGTGATGGAAGGGTATTCAAGGTGGAAGCATGAAGACCTATTAGGAAATTAATCTAACATGGCAGTGATGCTGACTTAGACCCAGATGGGAGTAGTGAAGGTAGTAAACAGTGATTAGATTTGAAGTATATTTGAAAATAAAACTGATGGACTAGAAGTGGAGTATGAGTGAAGGAGAAGAGTGGAGGCTATCTCTAAGGTTTTCAGACTGAGCTACTGGGAGAACAACACTGCCATTTTCTGAGGTAAGAAACACTATAGGAAGAGCTGTGGAGAGTTGCTGACCCAATAAAAGTTATATCCTTGGACCGATCAAAAAAGAGATGGTGTAGATTCTGAGTGCAGCCATCTGAATGTTTAATGGACTTAAAAATATAAAACTCCTATTAATATATTTTCAAGACAATAAGAGTGCAAGTCAATCCAGTAGGTATGGAACTTAGTGGGGTATAGAAAATCCCAGGGAATTCAAGATACTATACTGTAATCTTTAGGAATTCAGTGATGAGCTATGAAATACTGAACCAGTGCATTCCTGAGTGTATCTTGAAAACAGATCTTGAAATAAAGTTTCAGAAGTCCATTGGAAGATACGGCTCATAGAAAATGAAAAATTGGCAAACCCGTGATCTGTGGACACAGCCAAATGACAACCAACACAACCAACAATAACACAACAGATAAGCTTTATTTTACTTTCAGTTGCTAAACTTTGTGGAAAATACATCATGTCCAAGGATAAAACAGAAGTTACACTGATCTTTTATGGTACATGACTCAAATTTACTAAACATAGAATTTTGTATAGCTGAAATTGTTTAGTTCTGAAGGCCTTAAACTATGTATTAAGATACATTGAGGAAAATAAGTTTTGCTAATTTGAGAAGACATAGAAAGATAATACATTGAAGTTGAATTCCTTTGTCAAATCTAGTGTGATTTCCAAAGTTTTCCAAGATAATTTGAAATAGCCAAAGATAGCCCACCTCGAATTCAAATAAAATTAATTCAGCAATATATATTTATGTATAATTTACATGACTATGTACCTACAAAAAAAGAACTTACTTGAAATACAAAGGATCCTTGGTGAGTTCTTCTATTTAGAACTTACATCTAATTTGTTCTCTGCTTAAGTACAAAATAAAAACATTTTTCTAGTAACCATTTTTATTTCAGAGTGCAGAGGTGCAGAGGCATCATTATTCCTTTGCAGTGAATAAGCATCTATTTTCATTCATGGTGCTTCTCATTGCTGATGTAATATCTTATATATCTCTAATTCCAGGGTTACTGAACTTAGATCAGTGTGGCTATGACATAGAAAACACCTGTGAATATCATTTAGCTCCATTGTTAATTAAATGTGGATTGGAGTATGATCAAAAAATTAGTAAAGACATGCTTAAGAAGGTACTGTAGAAAGAAGGATGAACTTGGGACTGGAAGACTTAAAATTATGCAGTTATCTTTTCACTCAGGTTCTGACTTATCCAAAATGATGTACCTGGGCTAAGGATTGCGGGCAATATTTGGGTTCTGCAAATTTCCATATTTAGAATCAAATTTAGATAATAAAGTATGTATTTTTAAATAAATGATTTGAAGTAGAGAGAATGGTAGTGTCTTTGCTTGTGGCTTTTTTTGGGTTGAATATTGTGGCAGTGGAGCTGGGGAGGGGCCTGCTATAGCAAATCCAGATGCATATTGGGAAAGCTGAGGGTGTCGGGGCTGGTGGTCTGCTTTCCCTGGCAGACCCCCCAGAGCAACCTACACATTTACTTGAGTAAGACATCATGATTTAGAGCTGTAATGTGTATTAGCAGAAGTAGCTTTTGAGGCATAAACTGGAGGTTCCTGGTGCCTTGTGGCCAACCCTGGTAAGCAAGGCATTCAGAGATTCCCTCTGCTATCCCAACCCCCACGAATATGTGTGTGTGTGTGTGTGTGTGTGTGTGTGTGTGTTGGGCATGGTGGTGTAGAGATGATGGTAAGATACGTGAAGTGGTTCAGACCTAAGGTCGGGATGAAGAGTGGAGAGATTTTCCTTCTGGTAGCAAATGGCTGAAGACAACAACAGGTGCCACCATGAGAGCCCAATGAGCCAGACCAACTAGCAACAACTTAGCAGCACCAAAACAAGTCATCTGAGATGTTGAGAGGTGAAGCCAGCTGGGCTTCTGGGTCTGGTGGGGACTTGGAGAACTTTTGTGTGTAGCTAAAGGATTGTAAATGCACCAATCAGCGCTCTGTGTCTAGCTAAACGATTGTAAACGCACCAATCAGCACTCTGTAAAAAACAGACCAATCAGCACTCTGTAAAATGGACCAATCAGCACTCTGTAAAATGGACCAATGAGCGCCTGTAAAATGGACCAATCAGCAGGACATGGGTGGGGCCAAATCAGGGAATAAAAGCTGGCCCCCCCCCCAGTGGCAACCCGCTTGGGTCTCCTTCCCAATGTGGAAGCTTTGTTTTTTTGTTTGTCACAGTAAATTTTCCCGCTGCTCACTTTTTGGGTCCGCACTACCTGTAAGAGCTGTTACACTCACTGCGAAGGTCTGCAGCTTCACTATTGAAGTCAGCGAGACCACGAACCCACTGGGGAGAAAAGAACAACTCCGGAGGCGCCACCTTTAAGAGCTGTAACACTCACTGCAAAGGTCTGCGGCTTCACTCCTGAAGTCAGCAAGACCGCGAGACCACCAGGAGGAACAAACAACTCCGGACATGCCACCTTTAAGAGCTGTAACACTCACTGCGAAGGTCTGCGGCTTCACTCCTGAAGTCAGCGAGACCGCGAACCCACTGGGAGGAATAAACAACTCTGGATGAGCCACCTTTAAGAGCTGTAACACTCACTGCAAAGGTCTGTGGCTTCAGTCCTGAAGTCAGCGAGACCACGAACCCACGGGGAGGAATGAACAACTCTGGACGCGCCACCTTTAAGAGCTGTAATACCCACTGCGAAGGTCTATGGCTTCACTCTTGAAGTCAGCAAGACCATGAACCCATCAGAAGGAAGAAATTTCAGATACATCTGAACATCCGAAGGAACAAACTCTGGACACACTGTCTTTAAGAACTGTAACACTCACCGCGAGGGTCCAAGGCTTCATTCTTGAAGTCAGTGAGACCAAGAACCCACCGGAAGCAACCACTCCCAGACACAATGTGACCCTGGTAGGCAACCTAGCCATGGATATAAGCAAAATCCCCAAATCCCAGAAGATAGCACACACAGGTCTTAGGGTGTGGAGTGAAAGCCCCTGTCCCTCAGCACAAAAATTTCCCATAAACTCCCTCATATGCCCAGATGCCAGAGGAGGAAAGAACTGAGTATTTACTTTAAATAAATTATTTTCTGCTCAGACTCTTTTAAAGAAAAATTATTTAATAAGGGTTTCAAACATCAAAACATTAAAGAAAATAGTGTAATGAACTGCCATATATTTTGATTCTAGAATCATCAAGATACTGCCGTGGACACATCACCTATCTTTCTTTTTCTGTTTCTTTTTTTCCTCATTAAACTTTGCCTAAATGGGTCTCAAAATTCTGTGACAGATTTTTGGTTAAGTTTTTTTCTATTAAAATGTACTGATTTTGAAAACTAATAACTTAAAACTGCCACATGAAAAACAACCCAAAATGGTTCGCAAAACATTCTCCTTCTGAAGATTTTACAAGGCGTTGTTGTCATTAACGGGTCTTTTACTGTTAAACTTAAATGGCTAGTTGAAAGTTAGTTCTGAGACCGTTCTTCCACCACTGATTAAGACAGGTGTCAGGCAGTAGGGATAATATCCATTTAGGCTTCTGAGCTTTACGGGCAGACTTGGTGACCTCGCTTCCTCCAGCAGCCCTCTTGTCTACTGCTTTGATGACACCCACAGCAAATGTCTGTTTCATATGACAAACAGCAAAATGACCCAAAGAAGGACAGTCAGAGAAGCTCTCGACCCACCTGGGCTTGCCAGAAACAATTTCAGTGACAACAGCTTCACCCTATTTCAAGAATGTAGGGCCATCTTCCAGCTTCTTACCAGAATGGTGATCAATCTTTTTCCTCAACTCAGCAAAATTGCAAGCAATGTGAACTGTGTGACAATCCAGAATAGCAGCATAGCCACCATTGATTTGGCCTGGATGGTGGAGGATAATCAGCTGACCAGTGAAGCTAGTTGCTCCCACTGATGGGTCATTTTTGCTGTCACCAGCAACGTTACTATGACAGACATTTTTGACAGATATGTTCTTGGCGTTGAGGCCCACATTGTCCCCAGGAAGAGCTTCACTCGAAGCTTCATGATGCATTTCAACAGACTTTACTTCAGTTGTAACGTCGACTGGAGCAAAGGTGAGCACTGTGCTGGGTTTGGGAAACCCAGTCTCCACTCAGCCCACAGAAACAGTACCAATATCACAAATTCTGTAGACATCCTGCAGAGGCCGACTTAAGGTCTTGTCAGTTGGATGAGTTGGTAGGATGCATTGCAGAGTTTCAAGCAGCATGGTTCCGCTGGCATTGCCATCTTTACTGGTGAGTTTTTGTCCCTTGAACCACAGCATATTAACACTTGGCTCCAGCACGTTCTCACCATTCCAACCAGAAACTGGCACACATGCTACTGTGTCAGGGTTGTGGCCAATTTTTGTAATGTACATGCTGACTTCCTTAATGATTCTCTCATATCTTTTCTGGCTGTAGTGTGGCTCAGTGGAATCCATTTTGTTAACACCAATAATTCGTTGTTTCACTCATCTAAAATCTGAGATACTTGAAGGAGCTCTCTCCTATCTCAGCAGCCTCCTTCTCAAACTTTTCAATGGTTCTTTTGTTGATCACCCCACACTTGTAGGTCAGATGGCCAGTAGTGGTAGACTTGCCCTAATCTATATGTCTAGTAATGATGATGTTGATATGAGTCATTTCTTTCTCGTTTTGGCTTTGATTTAGTGGTGATTTTCACAACACTCATGTTCTGGCTGCAAAATCGTTATGAAAAACCTCTTTTTGTTTCTATTTATTTTTCTTTTTCTCCTATGCCCTCCCCCGTTCTGCCTTGCCCTGCCCTCTCCTCCCCCACCCCCTCACCTTATCATTCTTGTGAAAATATTTTAAAGCAAATCCGGGTATCATACCACTTTAATTTCTATATATTTCACTCTTCCCTCTAAAAAATGCAAACCTTGTATAACTACTCTCTTAGATCAGAAGAAACTTAACACTTTTACTTGGAAAACTTAATATTTTTTCCTCTTGATATCCAGCAGTGCTTGGCTTGAGAACAACATTAAATCAGTAATAGAAAAAAAGACACTATTTTTTCTTTGCATATTTCCTTTTAAGATAAAAGGTTGTTGGACATCTATATAGCCGCCTTATAATATATTCATTTAAGTGAGTACTTCATAAGATTTCACTTCTCTTCCTCATTGAGATAGTGATTATACAAGCAAATTTTTTTGTGTGTTTTGAAAGGGAGCTACATATTATTTAACTTGGAAATCTCAAAAAACACTTTCAGCAACTCCATAGAGCACAGACATTTACCATATTTGACGTCTTATAATAGTAAGTACAGAAACATTAACATTTTTTGGAGCATGTAAATTGGTGACAGAAAATGACGTGTGCATATATTTATACACACATACACACACACAAACATACACTTTCAACCAAGCATTTCACTTATAATTCCCTGAAATTGTATCTACCTTAGAAAGCATTGATTCCTAGCATTTCGGGGTCATTCAATTATTTTTTTTATAACTTTATGAAAGTTAAGGACTCTAGCTCCAAAATTGAACTCTCACACACTCACACGATTTTGAATATACACTTTTATTGATTCAAATGCAGCTATGTATCTAGGATACCCTTCTAGCAGCCATAATCAAACCATTTTCATCTTACTTTTTGGCCATGCATACATCTTGACTTTATGTTAACTGACGTATCTTTGTATCTGTTTTGCTACAAGCTTCAGTGCCAGGGATATCTTTTATCAGTAATGCTGAGAAATATTCATTTTTCCAGGAAGGTCACTGGGGCCTCCCCCTGCTTGGCACTTATTGCTCTGTATTCTCCTTGCCAATTCAAATGCCTGTCTCTCCTTCTAAACCCTGAACCTCTCAAGGGCAGAGACAAGGTCTTGTTTACAGGAGTGCAGCCTCCAAGATCATGTCTGGTTTTAACAGCCCCTAAATAATTACTTACTGGATTTTGTGCAAAATGTTATTCTCATTAAACACTTATGAAGATATGTGAAGTTCAGTGATTTGCCCAAAATCAAACAGTGAATAAGTGGTGTAGTGGATATTACTCTCAAGACAGCTGACTTTCAGTCCAAAGATATTTCCTATACATTACCTGTCAAGGATTAAAAAAAAAAAATTGCTGCAGTGCAAGTCACTATCAATATGTGAACTCTTGTCAGAGGTAAGGTCTCACTAGCTTGGGACTGACCCAGAGAATGCAGCATAACTGTTCAGAGCCTCATGATATGGGTCTCAAAGAAGAAAAGAAAGGAAATCTTGAGGTAGAGAGAGGTTTCCAGAGAGCAAGACAATATATATCTTAGGGAAACTGTTATAATCATCAAAATGATGGCACATTTTAGGATTTGTAGAATATTGATTCAAAAGCGCTTTAATCTCCTTAAAAATGAAAATATTTAAGGATGTGTGATTTTGGGGGTGGGGGGATACTTTAAGAAACATTCTTGCAACCTAGGATATCAGATTGCAAGCCCGGTTAACTAGTTAACTGGTTGACTGCAGTTCAGTATTATTATTGGCTCATGCCTTCCTATCCACTTCTCCCTCCCAGCTGCCAGTTTCTACAAAAGAAATCTCATTAATGTCTTTTGTTCATGACATGTCTGTGTTGTTTCTGTAACTCTTTTTGTAGAAAAATAATGTTATTTCTTGTTTTATAAGTGAAAAAGTTGGATGTTTGTGAAAATATAAGATGAACTTTATTGACGGCTTAGTCATTATCAACTTCTTAATCAACTTGATCAACTTAGATGGTGACTTTATGGTGAATGGCACAGAAGACCTAAAGTGTCTGGTTTAATAGCTGAAACAACCCTTCGAGTCACTGATTTATTTTTTCACTTTATTCCAATTAAATTTTTATAATATAGGCTTCCTGAAATTTGCCACCTCTCTGAAAGTAGAAAACAAGTCAATAGAAGACGTTTCTAAGAAAAGCCAGCAACCAGAGTGAGCAGAATCAATTTGGACATATTAACCATAAGTTCATACTCAAAGAGTGAACTCATATTTAGTGTGGACAACTTCTAAATGGGAAAGATTGAGGGGATATGTTCAGAGAATAGCCTAACCTTTAGAGAAATTGCAGCCATTTTCTGTTTTGGTGGATACATGAAATATTCAGGAAAGTTATGCTTCTGTTGACTTTGATTGAAAAATCTGTTATAGGGTCTTTTTAGTTTTCTTGGATGACTCATTTTGAAATATGGCATTAAGACAGCATTAAGAAAATACTGTGGAAAGAGAATCTCACAACACCTAGCCCTAAGGCATTTGAAAATCTTCTCTTTATCCTTTTACGTTAATTTCTTAATTTTTTAAAAAGTCAAGCGCTGATAGTAAATATTCATCCCCCAAAAACAGCATTTGTGAATATTCATCCCCAAAAAACAGCATTTGTGAAATATCTCTTATGTGTAAGTATGTTCATAGCATGGGATCATGAATAAATTTGTATTTAGGGTTGAACTAAGCCATAGATAATGCAAGTATTTTGGGGGAAGACACCCTTATTAAGGTATGTCACAAGATTTCTTATTGAGAGGCCCACCTCATGCCACCCTCTTCCAATTACCTGAGATTGACACTGTTGCCTTCCTAAAGAAGAGACCACTTATTGTTAATGGGTGTAGGAGGTTGCAATGCTCTGTGTGTATGCATGCACGTGCACGCGTGCACGCACACACACATACACACGCACTTAATAAGATACCTACAGCAAAGGAAAAAGAAATCATGTGTTATCAAAGAGTTAAAGTCATTTCAAGGATGTGTCAAGGTTCTAAGTTTGGCCTAAAATTAACATTTTTTTGTTTCTTGGAAGGGTGAAAAATTAAGCCATGAGTTTCTATTAGCTGAAGAGCACAATTGGTTCACACGACTAGATGAACAATACCAGGTCAGATGAGGGCACTGATGAAAAAGAACACAGAGCAGGTAAGTTTATTTATTTATTTATTTATTTATTTTTGGCGAGAACTGGGAGAAGCTGAATGAGAAAGGGTATATACATGGCAGCCCAGATTTTACATCTCTGCATGGGGATCAAAGGTTAGAATGAAGGAACAGGAGATTCGAAGAGAGAAGTAGGCAATCACCAACATGATTTTCTTTGACACTGCGCTGAACTCTGGCCTGCAGAGAAGGTAGACCTCAACAGGGAGACAAATGGGACTTGAGCGTGGTTAGCAGGGCTCATTAGAACTATGGAGATCTGGCAGCATCACTGTCACATTCTAATTATTTGCCATGGAGGTGGAAAAAGCACTGTGAAAGAGCAATTTGAACAATAACAGAAATGGAGGAATGCAGATGAACTGAGAGAAAGAGGACTTCCCATATAAGACACTGAGAGAACATATTTGAGGAAAAAAGATCTTTAAGATAGTCACAGGGGGTACTGACAATGTGTTAAGCACTTTTACAGGTTTTTTTTCTCATAAAATCCTTAAGATAACCCTATGAAGTGGATCTTATTATTATCTCCATGTTACAGAGGGAAACACTGAGGCTTAAAGATGTTGAGTAAGTTTCCCAGGATCTCACAGCTAGCAAGTAGCAGAGCTAGGAGTGAAATCTAAGGAAAGGCAAGGCAGTTTAAATTAAATATTCAAAGAGGAAAGTCATGTGAAAGGGGGATTTTTTTTTTTTTAATCAAGTATAGCTCTGGAGGGCAGAACAAATGGGAAGTTAAAGAAAAAAGTAAATTTCAGTAGGTTGTAAGCTTTCTGAATTTTAGAACTAACCCTGGGGGAAGAACTCCTTCATGAAATCATGAGCTGTATATACTAGAAACATTCAAGTGCAGCTAAAATGGCCACGTGTCAGAGAAGCTGTAGAGGGATTTCAGATTTGAGTGGGAATGTTAGACCAAGTGACCTTTAAATCCCTGTGGTTTAAAATTACCATGATATGAGTTAGTTCCTCAACATCTGGATTACATGTATTTTCAGGCCTGAAAAATAAGAGCTCAATCTCAGTTAACTCTGATTTCCCTGGAAGCCAAAACAGAAAGGGAAACTATATTCTGAATTTGATAAAAAGGTAGAAAATTAGTTTATGAGGAATAGCAAACTTTTTCTTTGCTTTCATTTCAGAGGGCAATTGAATACAAAGGTCAGTGTTTATTTATTAAGCTCCCTCATTAGAGGAAGTATGACATAGCAGGGGCTTTAAGGTGGTTTTAGAATATAAATATTGCCAACTTCATTTGCATTTATATCTTTGTGTCATTGATCATCACCATCTTTAATTGCCATCCATGGTCTAGTTTTTGACACAGGTCTAGGAATCTATGGGTCCCATAAAACATTTGTAATCTTTAAAAGCCATGCACTTATCACATATTTATCAATTAATCCAAATCTAATAAAAATAATAATTATTTTTCTTACCACTAAGTATAGTTTTAACAGCAAAGTGATAAAAAGAATTAAAAGCTCTTAACTCAGTTGAGATTTTGATCTCTTTAAAACCCACAGTGGTGTAGTAGTCTCCGCAGGTGGAAGACCAAAAATACTTCTTGCCATATTATTACTTGTGAGCTGCTCTCAAAATAGCAGTTTTTAAAAAAATAAGAAACCACTCTCACTCTCTTTGTAAGAATTTTCTCATTCATACAGTACAGATGTTGGGACATGAAGACCTATAAAATCAAGGATAGACTAACTTTACAAAACAAAGAAAAGAAAGAATCATATTCAATCCTGCTTGGTTAAGCAAAATACAATAGTGAACATATATCTTATGGGTTATATATCTAAGACCTGGAAGGTTACCTAGTTATTGTAGAAGTAAAGCAAATGAAATACAATGCACATATAAAGACCAGAAACATAATTATAATTCCATTTTTTGGCAATTGAATAGAAAATAAAAAATTTCTTTTTGATAAGATTCCCAAGGAATAGGAATGCTTATAATCAATCATCTTATTGGGAGCGAGACTTACTGATTTAGTTCAACTAGGTGAATTAAAAAGTTATTCTGCATAAAATCTTAAACTTGGTGCTGAAGAAATAATAAAATGAGACACAATCTTTATCTTAAAGAGTTTACCATCGGGCACATATCAGTCAAATGAGCCAGGAACTATAATAAAAGGCAATATATTATGCATATTGTAACTGAGGTATAAACAAAGTACAGTGGATTCAAAGGAGAAATTGCTCACTTCCTATTTGGGGTGGAAAAAAGATAAGGCTTCCTAGGAGAAATGACATTTGAAAAACGTGCAAAATATTTACAGGTTAAAAAAAAGGAGGAAGGATGTACCAGGCAGATAGATGATTAAAGGTGTGATGACAGGCAAGTGTGAGTCCTGAGAAAATAAGCCAGAAGAGTGGAGCAGACGCATGTAAGGAGGTGAGGCATAGGAGTTACTACTGGAGATGCAGGCTGAAGCCAAGTGTGGTGTGTCTCCTCACAAGGCTAACGGGTCTGCACTTATTTTCACAGGTGATGAGGGGTCATTTAATGTATGGAGTTGAGGGATGACAGGATCATAGGGCTGCCTGGAATGTTGTGTGCAGATTGTGCACTGCAAAATCTTAGAGAGTGTCATTCACCTGGTGACCCTGTTGATGTCTATATTTCGTAGGACCATATTTTAGTCATTATAAGTGTATTATATAATGAGAAGTTTCTTGACACATGGAAGTCAAGTGTCTCGAAGATGGGATGCCTTTCCTGATTTGTACAAATGCACCATGTGGGCAATGGTAGCTTGTGACAGCTGTGCTCTGGGTAGACATCTTAAAACAGAAGGTAGAACTGATTGCTACAAGGAGAGCCTGGAGACTTTGACAATAGTTCACACAAAAACAGGAGCTTCACTTGGAAGGGAGGCTGATAGAGAATCTAGGTGGGAGGCAATGAAAGAAGAACCCATACATGACTTCAGTGATGGGTGACAGATAATGGTGGCCAATAGGAAATAGAAAAGTGAGAAGGGAGATTTATTAAGGCAAGGGAAAGGGAGGCAGGGAGAGGGCAGAGGTGCACACACTTTGGAGCCAGCATTATTGGCAGAACATCCAGGTGGAAGTGTCAAGTATGAGGCTGAAGTGCTGGTCTGGAGGGCAGGGCAGGAGCTGGGCCAGAACCATCCACATAAATGTGATTGCTGGGTCCCAGGGAATTAATGAGATAATGACAGAGCTCTAGAGAGAGGCAAGCAGAGCGTAACTAGTATCAGAAGCAATCCTCGTTCTTAACATATTTTGCTCTCTAACCTCAAAAGAATTAGGAATAAATCTTGTAAAAGGAGCCTGCCTTCTTAGTAATGTGGTTGTTGGATAGCTTGTTTTATTTCCAGTTCCTGCCAACCATCCGATGCAGTCAGAAAGTCAGCTTTTATCCAAAAACATGCCATTTGTTTTTCATTATAAGATTAGATAAGAGTGACAGCAGGAGAAGCTTTCTGACCAAAGGCAGAATCGTTGATGACCTGGTAATGTTTCAATGGTGAAATGGAAACACATAAATCAATTATGAATGCAATCAACTCCTCACTCAAGAAAGAAAGCAATGGTAAAAACTACCTAAAACTATCCTTATTTGATCCTCTGATGCACTATATGTGACTCCATATTTTCATTTCAGTTTTTCCTAATCTGATACTAAAATTAATTTACATTTCATAAAGCCGTAAAATTAATGATAAGAAAAAATAGTCAAGAAGTGCATCAGATGGCAGAGAAGGAATTCTGAGATAAGAATGTCTGCTTTGTGTAAGTCTTACACAGAGAATGAGGGCTTATTCTAGCGGTCCTGACCTGCTCGTCTCATAGTTTCAGACTGGCTGGAATACTTCCTGGTATCAGTGCGCGCATACTTACCTCGTTATCAAGATCCCAGCAGCCAACAAGGTATCAATGTTCCAAATGTTAGGTAGAAGTTGACTATTAAATAAAACCTATCTCCAACTTGCCTACCCCTTTACCTGCCATTTTAGGCTATTTTAGTAGACGTGAGGGGCCAATCTAAGCTGGGAGTCATAAAATATTGGTTCTTCTGGGTCTTCAAGAAAGTTTAAAAAAGAGAGCAACATTTGGGTCAACGTCAATATTTCCTTGATGTATCATTTTAAATTCCTACCATGACTATATTTTGTTTACTGCATTTTTCAGAGAAGAAGAAGTGTATTATGTGCCAGTATCTCCAGGATGATGGAGAAGAGTTTCATAGTCTAGTAATCCATTTGAAATTTAACATTCTGATCCCCTCATCTGAATATAACTATTGATATTCAATTTGATAGCTGATATTCTCATTGAACTAGAATGGTTTTTAATGTAGTGAGCTATATTTAAGGATGTCATTGGTGTATCAGAGAGATAATTGTTTATTCAGCACTTTGATCTACAAATAAAAATATGTAATATGTAATTTTTAAAAGAACATTCAGTGTAGATGAATATTTGCAAGATAAATAAAGGCAGAAAAACTTGGGCCTTTACAAAGAGTATTTGTGGTGTACAATTTATGAATTTGATTATACTTTAAAAAGTGTAGTTAGAAACATTAAAGCTATCTAAACAAAGATGTCCTTAGTATGGGAGACGGTTCTCTCAAATATTATGTAAATTTGAACAATCTTGTTTTCTTCTCCATTTAGATACTGTTCTAAATTATTATCCCATATTAGTCCATTTTACTGATTAAAAAATGTACCCAATCTCATATTACTTAAAAGCACATATATTAAATACATAGCCCTTCATAGAGAGCTGTGTTTTTTCTCAATACTGTAAATTTTCATTAAAAGAAGCTAAAACAACAAATAAACACACATACTAATACACACTTAAACGTACCAGTTAGGCCCTTGAATTACAGACAGCTCCTGATCTGTAATTTGTCAGAAATAAAATATGTGTGTATTCAGTTAATACAGCTTATTCAGCTAGTTTGTTATAAATATTTACTGATGTCAGATGACAACTGAGAATTTAATCAGTGCATGCAAGAACATAGTTTTCTTATGAATGTAAATCAGGTAAAAATCCAGAAGGGAAAATGTATGGCTGTTGAAGATCTTACAGAAATGACTTTAAAATGAATCTGGGAAAAAAGAAAACATATCTGGTCCCCAGGGGACAAATTTAATTTCATTTTCATCTAGAATATTTTTTAAACATTATGAAATGTTTGTAACTTTCTTTTCTTTTATTTTAAAATACTTAGGGACTTCCCAGTCTAGAGTAAATCTGGAGTCCAGAATATTAAAACTTTTTGAGGAAAAGTTTTGCTTTCAGACTTGCCCCACAATGTTATAAAATCTCTTGGGAATAAACTTGCAGAATTATAAAGATCTTCTTCCAAAGTTTCACTTGGCTTCGACGGCCTGCTTTTTAATTTTTTTTTTCTGCTATTGAATAAAACGTAAGACAGCCCACCAATGAACCAGCCAACCAAATAAAAAAGACTGTATATCTAGAAATGTATAATATGTAAAACTGTGAATGTTAATAGTAAATGCCTCAAAAAATATGGTTGGAAGGATAAGTGGAGGGTGATGCAAAAACATAAAAGGATTGTAGTCTCTTATTTTCTCTGGTTGATAGCATGCATAAGCAACTAGGAAAGTCAACTCAACTCAATGTGCAATTGCTGTGGATTGAATTGTTTCCCTCCCAAATTCATATATTGAAGTCCTAACTCCTAGTATGCCTCAGAATATGACTATTTGGAGACAAGGAATCTGAGGTAAAGAAAGTCAGATCAGGCTATTATGGTGGGATCCTAATCCAATTTGACTGGAGGTCTTATAAAAGAGGGAATTAGGATATACAGAGACGTAAGAGATGCATGTGTTTAAACAGATGGTCATGTGAGGACACAGGGGGATGGTGTCCACCTGCAAGCCATGGAGTGAGGATGTAGGAGAACACAAACCAGCTGACACCTTGATCTTGGACTTCTAGCCCCCAGGACTGCCAGAAAATAACAGTCTGTGGTATTTTGCTATGGTAGCCTTGGAAAACTAACACAGTGATAACGAAGTAAGTACTAAGTCTTTGAAGGAAACACATTTTTGAGTCATTTAAATGTCTTATAAGTGTACATATTCCGGCATTTGAACTACAGGCCCCTGTATATATTGGTACTTACTCAACATCTCTCACTTTCTATCACTGTTAACTGCCATTTAACAAATTTACCTATCGAGCTCTCCTTCATCTGCCCACTTCTTTTTTTTTGTGATCTTAGCAGTAGTTCTTTTTATTATTATTATTATTTTTTATTATACTTTAAGTTCTAGGGTACATGTGCATAACGTGCAGGTTTGTTGCATATGTATACACGTACCATGTTGGTTTGCTGTACCCATTAATTCGTCATTTACATTAGGTATATCTCCTAATGCTATCCCTCCCCCCTCCCCCGACCCAACAACAGGCCCCGGTGTGTGATGTTCCCCATCCTGTGTCCATGTGTTCTCATTGTTCAATTCCCACCTATGAATGAGAACATGCAGTGTTTGGTTTTCTGTCCTTGTGATAGTTTGCCCAGAATGATGGTTTCCAGCTCCATCCATGTCCCTACAAAGGACATGAACTCATCCTTTTTTATGGTTGCATAGTATTCCATGGTATATATGTGCCACATTTTCTTAATTCAGCCTATCATTATTGGACATTTGGGTTGGTTCCAAGTCTTTGCTATTGTGAATAGTGCTGCAATGAGCATACGTGTGCATGTGTCTTTATAGCAGCATGATTTATAGTCCTTTGGGTATATACCCAGTAATGGGATGGCTGAGTCAAATGGTATTTCCAGTTCTAGATTCTTGAGGAATCACCACACTGTCTTCCACAATGGTTGAACTAGTTTACAGTCCCACCAACAGTGTAAAAGTGTTCCTATTTCTCCACATCCTCTCCAGCACCTGTTGTTTCCTGACTTTTTAATGATCGCCATTCTAACTGGTGTGAGATGGTATCTCATTGTGGTTTTGATTTGCATTTCTCTGATGGCCAGTGATGATGAGCATTTTTTCATGTGTCTTTTGGCTGCATAAATGTCTTCTTTTGAGAAGTGTCTGTTCATATCCTTTGCCCACTTGTTGATGGGGTGGTTTGATTTTTTCTTGTAAATTTGTTTAAGTTCTTTGTAGATTCTGAATATTAGCCTTTTGTCAGATGGGTAGATTGTAAAAATTTTCTCCTGTTCTGTAGGTTGTCTGTTCGCTCTGATGGTAGTTTCTTTTGCTGTGCAGAAGCTCTTTAGTTTAATTAGATCCCATTTGTCAATTTTGGCTTTTGTTGCCATTGCTTTTGGTGTTTTAGACATGAAGTCCTTGCCCATGCCTATGTCCTGAATGGTATTGCCTATGTTTTCTTCTAGGGTTTTTATGGTTTTAGGTCTAACATTTAAATCTTTAATCCATCTTGAATTAATTTTAGTATAAGGTTTAAGGAAGGATCCAGTTTCAGCCTTCTACATAAGGCTAGCCATTTTTCCCAACACCATTTATTAAATAGGGACTCCTTCCCCCATTTCTTGTTTTTGTCAGGTTTGTCAAGGATCAGATGGTTGTAGATGTGTGGTATTATTTCTGAGGTCTCTGTTCTGTTCCATTGGTCTATACCTCTGTTTTGGTACCAGTACCATGCTGTTTCAGTTACTGTAGCCTTGTAGTATAGTTTGAAGTCAGGTAGCATGTTGCCTCCAGCTTTGTTCTTTTGGCTTAGGATTGTTTTGGCAATGTGGGCTCTGTTTTGGTTCCATATAAACTTTAAAGTAGTTTTTTCCAATTCTGTGAAGAAAGTCATTGGTAGCTTGATGGGGATGGCGTTGAATCTATAAATTACCTTGGGCAGTATGGCCATTTTCACGATACTGATTCTTCCTATCCATGAGCATGGAATATTCTTCCATTTGTTTGTGTCCTCTTTTATTTCGTTGAGCAGTGGTTTGTAGTTCTCCTTGAAGAGGTCCTTCACATCCCTTCTAAGTTAGATTCCTAGGTATTTCATTCTCTTTGAAGCAATTGTGAATGGGAGTTCACTCATGATTTGGCTCTCTGTTTGTCTGTTATTGGTGTATAGGAATGCTTGTGATTTTTGCACATTGATTTTGTATCCTGAGACTTTGCTGAAGTTGCTTATCAGCTTAAGGAGATTTTGGGCTGAGACGATGGGGTTTTCTAAATATACAATCATGTCATCTGCAGACAGGGACAATTTGACTTCCTCTTTTCCTAATTGAATACCCTTTATTTCTTTCTCTTGCCTGATTGCCCTGGTGAGAACTTCCAACACTATGTTGAATAGGAGTGGTGAGAGAGGGCATCCCTGTCTTATGCCACTTTTCAAAGGGAATGTTTCCAGTTTTTGCCCATTCAGTATGATATTGGCTGTGGGTTTGTCATAAATAGCTCTTATTATTTTGAGATATGTCACATCATACCTAGTTTATTTAGAGTTTTTAGCATGAAGGTTGTTGAATTTTGTCAAAGGCCTTTTCTGCATCTATTGAGATAATCATGTGGTTTTTGTCTTTGGTTCTGTTTATATGATGGATTACGTTTATTGATTTGCATATGTTGAACCAGCCTTGCATCCCAGGGATGAAGCCAATGTGATCATGGTGGATAAGCTTTTTGATATGCTGCTGGATTCGGTTTGCCAGTATTTTACTGAGGATTTTTGCATTGATGTTCATCAAGGATATTGATCTAAAATTCTCTTTTTTTTTGTTATGTCTCTTCCAGGCTTTGGTATCAGGATGATGCTGGCCTCATAAATTGAGTTAGGGAGGATTCCCTCTTTTTCTATTGATTGGAATAGTTTCAGAAGGAAGGGTACCAGCTCCTCTTTGTACCTCTGGTAGAATTCCACGGTGAATCCATCTGGTCCTGGACTGTTTTTGGTTGATAGGCTATTAATTATGGATTCAATTTCAGAGCCTGTTATTGGTCTATTCAGGGATTCAACTTCTTCCTGGTTTAGTCTTGTGAGGGTGTATGTGTCGAGGAATTTATCCATTTCTTCTAGATTTTCTAGTTTATTTGCGTAGAGGTGTTTATAATATTCTCTGATGGTAGTGTGTTTTTCTGTGGGATCAGTGATGATACCCCCTGTATCATTTTTTGTTGCATCTATTTGATTCTTCTTTCTTTTCTTCTTTATTAGTCTTGCTAGCAGCCTATCAATTTTGTTGATCTTTTCAAAAAACCAGCTCCTGGATTCATTCAGTTTTTGAAGGGTTTTTTGTGTCTCTATTTCCTTCAATTCTGCTCTGATCTTAGTTACTTCTTGCCTTCTGCTAGCTTTTGAATGTGTTTGCTCTTGCTTCTCTAGTTCTTTTAATTGTGATGCTAGGGTGTCAATTTTAGATCTTTCCTGCTTTCTCTTGTGGGCATTTAGTGCTCTAAATTTGCCTCTAAACACTGCTTTAAATGTGTCCCAGAGATTCTGGTATGTTGTGTCTTTGTTCTCGTTTGTTTCAAAGAACATCTTTATTTGTGTCTTCATTTCATTATTTACCCAGTAGTGATTCAGGAGCAGGTTGTTCAGTTTCCATGTAGTTGAGCGGTTTTGAGTGAGTTTCTTAATCCTGAGTTCTAGTTTGATTGCACTGTGGTCTGAGAGAGAGTTTGTTATAATTTCTGTTCTTTTACATTTGCTGAGGAATGCTTTACTTCCAACTATGTGGTCAATTTTGAAGTAAGTGCAATGTGGTGCTGAGAAGAATGTATATTCTGTTGATTTGGGGTGGAGAGTTCTGTAGATGTCTATTAGGTCCGCTTGATGCAGAGCTGAGTTCAATTCCTGAATATCCTTGTTAACTTTCTGTCTCGTTGATCTGTCTAATGTTGACAGTGGGGTGTTAAAGTTTCCCATTATTATTGTGTGGGAGTCTAAGTCTCTTTGTAGGTCTCTAAGGACTTGCTTCATGAATCTGGGTGCTCTTGTATTGTGTGCATATATATATAGGATAGTTAGCTCTTCTTGTTGAATTGATCCCTTTACCATTATGTAATGGCCTTCTTTGTCTCTTTTGATCTTTATTGGCTTAAAGTCTGTTTTATCAGAGACTATGATCGCAACCCCTGCTTTTTTTGTTTTCCATTTGCTTGGTAGATGTTCTTCCATCCATTTATTTTGAGCCTATGTGTGTCTCTGCACATGAGATGGGTCTCCTGAATACAGCACACTGATGGGTCTTGACTCTTTATGCAATTTGCCAGTCTGTGTCTTTTAATTGGAGCATTTATCCCATTTACATTTAAGGTTAACATTGTTATTTGTGAATTTGATCCTGTCGTTATGATGTTAGCTGGTTATTTTGCTCGTTAGTTGATGCAGTTTCTTCCTAGCATTGATGGTCTTTACAATTTGGCATGTTTTTGCAGTGGCTGGTACCGGTTGTTCCTTTCCATGTTTAGTGCTTCCCTCAGGAACTCTTGTAAGGCAGGCCTGGTGGTGACAAAATCTCTCAGCATTTGCTTGTCTGTAAAGGATTTTATTTCTCCTTCACTTATGAAGGTTAGTTTGGCTGGATATGAAATTCTGGGTTGAAAATTCTTTTCTTTAAGAATGTTGAATATTGGCCCCCACTCTCTTCTGGCTTGTAGACTTTCTGCCAAGAGATCAGCTGTTAGTCTGATAGGCTTCCCTTTGTGGGTAACTCGACCTTTCACGCTGGCTGCCCTTAACATTTTTTCCTTCATTTCAACTTTGGTGAATCTGACAATTATGTGTCTTGGAGTTGTTCTTCTCGAGGAGTATCTTTGTGGCGTTCTCTGTATTTCCTGAATTTGAATGTTGGCCTGCCTTGCTAGGCTGGGGAAGTTCTCCTGGATAATATCCTGAAGTGTGTTTTCCAACTTGGTTGCATTCTCCCTGTCACTTTGAGGTACACCAATCAGACGTAGATTTGGTCTTTTCACATAGTCCCATATTTCTTGGAGGCTTTGTTCATTTCTTTTTACTCTTTTTTCTCTAAACTTCTCTTCTCACTTCATTTCATTGATTTGTTCTGCAGTCTTCCACTTGATCGAATCGGTTACTGAAGCTTGTGCATACGTCACATAGTTCTCGTGCCATGGTTTTCAGCTTCATCAGGTCATTTATGGTTTTCTCTACACTGTTTATTCTAGTTAGCCATTCATCTAATCTTTTTTCAAGGTTTTTGGCTTCTTTGCGATGCATCTGCCCACTTCTTTTATTCCACCTGGACTGCTTGTTATTCCTTTCATTCTCCTTTCAGTGTATGTTGCAGGAAAACATCTGTCAACATTGTATTTGAATTCTCTCTCCACGTAAAAAAAAGAAAAGACATAACATAAAATGTAGTATCTTTACCGTTTTTAAGTATTCTGATCAGTTATATTAAGCAACTGCATATTGTACTGGATCTCCAGAATTTTTCTGTCTTGCAAAACGGAAACTCTATCCTCATTAAAATACAGCTCCTCTTTTCTCCCCCTTCCCTCCAAACTTTTGGCAAACACTATTCTAGTTTCTGTGTCTATGAATTTGTCTAACTTAGATTCTTCATGTAAGTGAATTCAGATAGCATTTGTCTTTTTGGAACTGGCTTATTTCACTTAGAATAATGTCCTCAAGGTTCATGCATGTTGCAGCATTGTGACAGAATTTTTCTCCTTTTTAAGGTTAAATAATATCCCATTATCCATATATACCACATTTTCTCTGTCTGACCTTTTATCCATAGATGAATATTTGAGTTGCTTTCATCTCTTGGCTATTGTGAATAATTCTTCTCTGAGCACCAGTGTGTGAATATTTCCATGAAATTCTGTTTTCAATTCTTTTGGATGTATACCCAGAAGTAGAATTGCTAGGTCATATAGTAATTCAATTTTTAATTTTTTAAGGAACTGCTATAGTTTCATACAGTGACTGCACCATT
This sequence comes from Pongo pygmaeus, assembly GCF_028885625.2. Classification (NCBI taxonomy): domain Eukaryota; kingdom Metazoa; phylum Chordata; class Mammalia; order Primates; family Hominidae; genus Pongo; species Pongo pygmaeus. The sequence continues at coordinate 66,136,097 of NC_072379.2, forward strand.
TTACATTCCTGTACACAGTACATAAGGGTTCCAGTTTCTCTACATCCTAGCCAACACTTGTTATTTTGTTACTTTTTTATGGTAAGCATTCTAATGGGAGTGAGGTGATATCTCATAGTGGTTTTGATGTGCATTCCTCTAATGATTAGTGATATCAAACATCTTTTCATATGCTTGTTGCCTATCTGTATGTCATCTTTGGAGAAATGCGTATTCAAGTTCTTTGTTCGTTTTAAAATCAAGTTATTTGTTTTTTGTTGGTGGTGGTGGTGCTGAGTTATTTTGTTGTCTTTATCCTTCCTGGATAATAATAACTCCTTATCAGATACATGATTTGCAGATACTTTCTTCCATTCCTATGTTGTCTTTTCACTATGTTGACTGTGCCCTTTGATGCACAGAAATTGTACTCCCATTTGTCTATTTTTACTTTGCTGCCTGTGCTTTTGGCATCATATCCAAGAAATCATTGCCAAATCCAACCTCATGAAGCTTTTCTCCTGTGTTCTTTTCTAGTAGTTTTATAGTTTTAGGTCTTACTTTTGGGTCTTTAATTCATTTTGAGCTAATTTTTGTATATGGTACAATGTAAGGGTCTAACTTTATTTTTTTGGTATGTTTATATCTACTTTTCCCATCACCATTTGTTGAATAGACTATTTTTTCCCTATTGAGTGGTCTTGTCACCTTTGTCAAAAATCATCTGACTATATATGCAATGGTTCATTTCTGGAATTTCTATTCTATTGTTCTATATTTCTGTCTTTATGCCAGTACCACACTGCTTTGTGTGTACTGTAGCTTTTAAATATGTTTGAAATTAAGAAGTGTGAGACTTCCAACTTTGTTCTTTCTCAAGATGGATTTGGACATTCAATGTCTTTAGTAGTTTCTTCTGAATTTTAGAATTTTTTTTCTATTTCTATAAAAATACCTTTGGGTTTTGATGGGATTACATTGAATCTGTAGATCTCTTTGGGTAGTATTGACATCTTCACAATATTAAGTCCTCCAAACCATGAACATGTCATAAACTATGAACAATGGAAAGACACTCCAAATGTCTTTCCATCTGTATGTGTCTTTAATTTTTTAAATCAATGTTCTGTAATTTCCAGAGTACAAGTCTTTCACCTCCTTATTTTATTCTTAAGTATTTCATTCTCTTGGCATGATTGTAAATGGAATTGTTTTCTTAGTTTTCTTTTTGAATTGTTTATTGTTAGCATGTAGTTTACCTGAAGACTTGATATCCTGTAACTTTGCTGAATTCTTTTATTAGTTCCAACAGTTTTTATTAATATAATCTTTAGAGTTTTCTACATATAAGATCATCTCATCTGAGAATGGAGATACTTCCACTTCTTCATTTCTAATTTGGATGTCTTTTATTTCGTTTTCTTGCCTAATTGCTCTGGATAGGAATTCCAATGCTATGTTGCATAAAAATGACAGCAGGCAACCTCGTCTTGTTCAGGATCTTAGAGAAAAAGATTTGGGTTTTTCTTCACTAATTAGGATGTTAGCTGTGGGCTTTTCATTTATGGTCTTTGTTATGTTGAGGTAGTTTCCTTTTTTTCTTGCTTTGTTGAGTTTTGTTTTTTTAAAATCATGAATTGGTGTTGAATTTTGTGACATGCTTTCTCTGCATCACTTGAGATGATAATGTGCTTTGCATCCTTGATTAATGCAGTATATTACATTGATTGATTTTTGTATGTTGAAATCTGGGAATACATTCCACTTAGTTGTGGCATATAATCCTTTTAATGTTCAATTGAATTTAATTTGCTAGCACAGTAGTCCCTTGGTATATATGGGAGACTGGTTCCAGAAATTCTGTAGACACCAAAAATTTTCAGATACTCAAATGCCTTAAATAAAATGCTGTATAGTGTTTGCATATGATCTATGCATATCCTCCCATATACTTTAAATCATCTCTATATTATTTACAATACCTAATTCAATGCCTGAACATCATTTCATTTGTGTGAATTCAATGTAGTACCCAGCATGTGGCAAATACAAGTTTAGTTCTTTTGGAAATCTGTGGAATATTTCTTTTCTGAATATTTTCAACCCATGGTTTGTTGAATCCATAGGTGTGGAATCCATGGATAAGGAGAGCTGACTGTATTTTGTTGAGCATTTTTGCATTAATATGCAACAGAAATATTGGTTTACAGTTTTCTGTTCTTGTAGTGTGTTTGTCTGGCTTTTGTATCAGTGTAATAGTAGTCTCATAGAATGAGTTTGGGCATATCCCTTCTTTACTTTTTTTTTGGGAAGAGTTTGAAATGGATTATTGCTAATTATTCTTTAAATGTTTGGTAGAATTCTCTGGTGCAGCCATGGGATCTTGAGCTTTTCTTTATTAGGAAGTTTTTGATTATTCATCCAGCCTCCTTACTGCTTATATGTCTGTTCAGGTTTTCTATTTCTTTATGCTTCAGTCATGATAGGGTGTGTATTTCTAGGAACTTATCCATGTCTTGTATGTTATCCAGTTTGTTGGTATTAATTTGTTTATGCTATTCTCTTATAATCCTTTCTATTTCTGTGACATTGCTTATACTATCCCTTCTTTCATTTCTGATTTTAGTAGAGTCTTCTCTCTCTCTCTGTCTCTCTCTCTCACTCTCTTTCTTTCTGTCTCTTTTCTTAATCTTAATCTGGCTAAGGACTTGCCAATTTTGTTGATTTTTAAAAATCCACTTTTTAATAGTTGTGAGAACATGTGACTTGAACTCTTAGAGTTTTCCTCTCTTCTTCTATACAAGGGGCGTGCCGTGTACTGTGCCAGATAGCTGTGCCCTACTTACATGATTACATTTAACCATTTGCTGTGCTTAATAAATAGTAGTTAATGTTATTTTTAATTACGTAAGAAAAATTTCTCCCATGTAGATCACAAATTCCTTTTTCATGATTTTTCAAAGGAATCACAAACTCTAAGCATCACACTCATTATCAGTATTCAGTTCTTAGAAAATTTTTACCTTCTACTGTTTTGTCTCTTACTGTTTTTATATAATTTTGCTCCTGGTTTTATGGCTGTTTTGTGGGCATGGTTAACTCAGTAAGAATAGATTACTTTCATAAGCCTTTCCTTATTGATTTCCTAGTAGATGGATACCTTACTGGTAGACTTTTCTCTTAAGTGTTTTTCTGACTGTACTTTCTATTAAGTGGAATCATTCCATGGTTATTCCATACATTATGGGACACTGTTTTTGTATAACTATCCTGTAAATCTCAAAAACTTGAGTAAAGCAAAAGTTTACTCATTCCTTGTGTACCTGCTTTTAGCAGATGTGGTTTCAATTTAATTTTTAGGATGAAATAAATATAGCTTTTTTTTCTGGCCTTCTTTTTATGTGTATTGGTAGAGAAGGCTCTTGTTTCATTTACAGCTTGATTAAGCATATCTGAGTTTTAATTTTGACCTGATTAAGTGATCTATAAACAATCATAGGCATAGACAATACACATTAAAATTTTTCTCATTAAATCTCAACCCCAAAGTAGTGTTGGCTTTGATTCTCTTGGTGGAAAATTATGTATAATGAATTTTATTGGCATTGTTGTTAACCTCTAATTGTTCTGTGAATCATGGGAAAGTAAAACATTTATCCTTGGAGGGAGAAAAATGGTATCTGGGCATAGAGAGAGAAAAGATAATATTATTGAATGTTAAAAAAGTTATATAAGTTAATCACAAAACTTAATAAATTCAGCATCTTCTTTCTTGGATCTTATTTTCTAGTTTAAAGTTATTCAAGGGTAATATTGCAGACCCTTGATTTACAATTGTAGCCATCAGCTTACGCTGTCCACAAACAACCTCTAAATTTCAGAGGCTTACAATAAACATTACATTTTTATTACTTTTCTATGTTTATTACAATAAACAATAAACATTAATTTCTTGCTCATGTTATCAGAAGGCTGTGGGTTGACTGTACTTTTGTTGGTCTCACTGGGCTTCACATGTCGTCTAATTCCTGGGCCTTGGCTGATGAGTACCCACTAGCTGGGGCATGCTTGTCTCATCATGAAGAGAGGTCAACAAAAGCACGTAAGACACTCACATTCCACTGTCCAAAGTGGGTCACAAGGCCAAGCCCCAATCAATGGGGCAAGGAAGTAAATTCTGCCTCCAGGAAAGCATAGCAAGGTTTGGGCAGGAATGAATAATCATGAGCAATAATTCAACCTACTACAAGAACCGATTGTGCCCTTTCATTTATACATATATCTTATTCGTTCTGTCCCTCCAGAGAACTCTGACTAATACACCTTATCTTGGAAACACTGTGGAGCTTTTCTGTGAAATCTCATAAAAAGCTCAACGTGATAATTCATACTAGAAATAAATCATTTCTAAGTCAGAGAACTTCAGAATATTATATTTTGAGGCCTCAAAGTAAATAGATGAAAAGATTTCATGAAATATATTAAAAATCTGTTAAAGATTAAAGGATCTATTATATTGAAAGAATATTATATTTTGAGTACCCAGGGTAAAAAGGTTGAATTGGGGTTTGGGGTCCCAAAGTCCTGCCTGCTGGCTGCTTCCTGTCCACCTTCCTGCTCTCCACTTCTTACCACATTTTCTGGCAATCCCTAAAAGGATTCCACAGAGCATAGTTTGAAAATCACCAGTACAGCACTCTCAATGAAGGCTCCACAGATGGTAAGGGGTGTTAGGTTACAAAAACATGTAAAACATGTTGTGTGGGTTGAACAAAGTTAAGCAGAACTGCAGGAATTCTCAGAAACTTTACTATGTTAGTAAGGTTCCTTGTGAACCTCCAAGAAGGGGATGTATATCTCAGAATTGCTCAAAATTTTAATGAAACAGTTTAGTGCTTTGAAACACATCTAAGAAAAACCTGCATTAGACAGTGCTTTTTTATTTATAAAATTATATCTAGGGCAGAGGCTCAAGATAGGACAGTTGGCTGAGTTTTTCTCATTTAGTTAGTTGGAAAGACCAGATCAAAATTCAGGTCTTCCGTCCCTCCTCCAGGAGTCTTTGGCCATGTTGTTGAGTTTGTTTCCATGACCTGGACATACTTTGGCAATGATGTAGTCATTCATGGGGTATTTTAACCTTTGAGAACAATAGTCCTGGTCAATGCCTCTGTTAGGATTCAATATGAAGGAAATTGAGTGACCATGAGTAACTAGTTTCACAAACAAAGTGAATGAAGGATTGATTGTATGATCTGAAGCAACTGTTGGAACAAACAGCAACGTTAGAAAATACTCAGGGAATTTTTTTCTTTTCAATGACTTTAAGGCTCCTTTCATGAAAACGATAATGGATGTTGAAATCTGTAATTTTCCACAGTACACAAACTCTGCCTTTTACTTTTCTTTTTTTCACAAGTAAATGATTTCTGTAATCTGTTTAATTTATGTCATAGGTTACTACTTAAAACGTTTTCTAAGAGTGATGATACATCACTTAGGAGATAAATTTGAGCTCAGTTCTTGCCTAGGGCTTCATAGCTGCTACACATTCAAAGGGGAATTAACTACTAATTAAAATATTCATCAGTTTTCTGTGTCTCAGGAAAATTCATGGCATCAGTTGGTGATGGGGGATAAAATGGAGAAGAGTCTTACTTTTAAATAATTATCTGTGACATGGAAATCCAAAATTTTAAGTGGATTAAGATCTTAAAAATGTATTAGTAAATGGAAAATATTCAAAAGAGTAAGAATAGAAGATGTTGAAATCACTTGAAAGAAGTTGTTTCGTGTCTCAAAGTATCTGTGAAATACATTAAAAAAAGAAAAGAACAGCAAAATGGGTCACAAGAAAGATGAATACTTTAAAATTTAACTTAGATTGTTTCATAAATATTGAATAAGTGCAACTTCAGATTTTTCTCCATTGTGCTTGAGGAGTAAGTGTTGGCACCCGCGGCCCATCTGAAATGGCTGCTGCAAAGACACTGTCTGCAGCTGGGGAGGTGGGGCCAAAGCTATGCAGGGCTACGTGTTCCATGGAGCCAGCAGGAGCCAGGAACAGGCAGAAGCTCCACCCCTTCCTAGTTGGAGCGGCGGGAGCCCCTCCCTCCCCGGCGCGGCTGCAGCTACCCAACTGTGGCTGCGAACCTGGCATTCCTGTGCTCTTGGGGGCCTGGGAAGGCCCCCTGCCCCTGCAAGATTGGAAATGCCTTCTTCCCCTGCCTGGCTTCTCCCCTCTCCAATTTCAGAGCAAAGTTGAGGCTGAGTGCTGGTGCTGTCATGACTTGGCCGGGTGTGCGCGTGCTAGGGGCAGCACTGACATGCCAGTCTCTTGCTTCCTCGGCCCCCTCTGGACTTTGGGTGCAAATGAGCACAAGAGGGAGGCCAGGGGGGACTGAGGGTGGCTTGGTGCGGACCTGCAGGCACCTTGTCACAAACAGCCTGGGTGCTGGTGGCCATAGGTTGAGGGTGGGAGGCAGATAGGCTCCTGGGCAGAAAGGGGCAGGTGCCTGGTGAAGCCCCACCTTTGGGCCTGGGATGGCCCGAAGTCTGAGGGCTGGGCTGCCAGTTCTGCCCACCGAAGTGAGAACTTAAGGTACTTTTTCCAAGCCTGCCCATGACCACCCATAAACCAATCAGCACACCCTTCCTTTCACCTGAAACCCATAGAATCACCCAGATTCAGCCAGACTTGAGTAGAGCAGATGTCCAGGATGACCTGCCTGTAGAGAGGAGCTATCCATTGTGGGTCTTCTCTCAGCTGAGGGCTGAGCAGACATCAGGACAAACTGCCTGTAGAGAGGAGTTACACACTGTGGGTCTCCTCTCAGCTGAGGCCTGAGCAGATTTTGGGACTACCTGCCTGCGGATAAGAGCTACCCGCTTTAGGTCTCCTGAAAGCTGTACTGTCGCTCAGTAAACCACCTCCTCACCTTATTCACCGTCTAGGTGTCTGCATACCTCATTCTTCCTGGGCAGGGGAGGAGAAGTTGGGACCCGTGGGATGGTGGGACTAAAAGAGCTGTAACACAAACAGGGCTGAAACACGCCCCTTGCCCACCACCTTGCGGTAACAAGAAGGAGACAAGAGAGAAGGAGAGGAGCTGTGGCCCTTCAGGGAGCTCAGATCTAGGAGCTCCCTGAGCCAGGGCTGTGACACCCTCTTTGGGACTCTGCGGTTCCTATAGTCTCCAAGCTTCTGGGCGCCACCACGTTCCCCATTGCCAGCAGTGGAAGCTGCTTGCAGTATGCTTGGTCCAGCCGCAGCTTCACAGGGAGCCGACACCCGTGTTGGCACCTACAGCTTCGTGTCCCTCGGCAGCCAGTGTGCCTGGCTGTGCACAGTGGCCGGACCCCACGTTTGCTCACCCACACACCCCTCGCCACTCTGCATGTGGCTCACCCTTAGCGGGCATGGTATCCAGGCTGGTAGCATGAGGTGAGCGCAGCCTGCTGGGCAGAGTGGGCAGAATGAGCCCAGCAGGCTCAAGCAAAACTCGGGCAAAGACACCACCGGTCACAGAGCTTTTCTGGCTGGAAAAGAAACACCCCAAGAATCCTGTGACATAAGCATCCAATTACTTTTCTTCTTTATTTATAACTGAAAGAGCCAAGTGCAGTGTTTACAATTTTATGAGTAGTTGCCGTAGGCATCAGTGATTGAAATTGCAAAAGCACAAATATAAAACTTTCCAGGTGTTGCAAATGAAGACCATATGTGAGATAATGCTATAATATGATTAGAATACAGATTAAAGGATGACACTGATTTTTAAAGGCTGTAGTTACAGTGAAATTTTCTTTTAGGTAAATACAATGATTTCTGACTTTATTTGCTTTTGTGCGCCTCTTGTATATCCCCCCTTGTATATTTATTTAAAATAAGTAATACACTTGGAACTGTCTTACCATCTAGTTCCCAATTTTGTAAAAGTTACTCTAAGCTTTCCTTTTAGGAGTTTGTTCCAGTCCCAGATAAAGTTTCCCTGAACTTGATTTTTTTTCCCCCTCAAACTAAAAACGAAACAAAAACAACAAATGAGCCACTTTTAATTGACATATAATATACAAACAGAAAAGTTTATGCAAATCATTCATGTACACTGAGTGGATTTTCACAAATTGTACATGATACGTAACTAGCAACTTAGAGGACCCCTTTATATTTCCTTCTAGATGCTCACAAACTTTTGTATACAAAAGCGAAATTAGCCCACTAGCCTCCTGTTGCATCATTTCAAAGTTTAGAATTTTTACCCTCTTTTAGGAATTCGCTACATTTTAAATTGGACTGTATATTATAGCAGAATGAATTTCTCTGCTTATTCTATAAATATTTGCAATTACACTGACATTCTTCTCAGAGCTAGGTGCATCCAGTAGTGTGCAGAATGTTTTTATCAGCTTGAAAACTCTGTCCTTGAACATGAAGCCTATTTAAGTTTATTTGCTCAGATTTCAGCTGTTATATATTAAGATTGCATAAAGATTAACCAAGATTAAGTATTTCTTTTGTAGAAACACATAGGTATAAAAGTATATACATTTAGAAGTAAAATCTGGCAACTTCTTTTCCCTCTTTTTCTCTTGAGTCTTTAAATATTTTTATGAAATATTAACTGTTATTCTATGTAAGAAGAAAAGTAAGAGTCCAGTAATGGTGTTTCATATTTCATAGTATAAGTAGTTTTTTTTTAACTAGGCTTTAGTTGTCTGTCATTAGCTGTTGTACAATAATCCTGCGTCTGTATATATTACTATGTATTACTACACACATAACAATATATGATATTGTATGTATATATAATATATAAATAATAAACTTTGTTTATATTTAAAGTATTTTAAAAGAATTGCTAATGTTTTCTTACTGCGTCTTCTTAGAATACCTTAATATAACTTCCTCAAAAAGGTCATCTTTTAATCTCTTAAAGTACTTAGTTTCTTGGTTTTATTGTTCTCTCTCAGAGCAAGTATCCAGTTCTTTTCCCATACAGTACTTACTGTGTAATGTGTGAGAAAAAATCTGAACTTACTATTTAATATCAAGCATCCTCAGTAGACTCAAGCTCGTAGGTTAGAGACCTGATCGTGTTTGTTTTGCCCATAGGTATATCTGTAGTGCTGAAACTATATTAATCATGTAGTACAGATTCAATGATATTTGTTGCATGAATGAATGCTTGAACAATATGATTATGTTTTCTTTTTAAAGGGAACACTGCAACTGTTGAGCCTAGGTAAAATTACGCAAGCTTTATTTTCTGACTTTCCAGACCTGTTTGCTCCCTCTCCTTTCCCCTTGCTCTGCTCATTTCAGTGTCCTCTTCAAGTCTTTTCTTTGCATAATCAGAGCCATCTGCCTTCTAAGCAGAGCTCAGTTACACTGGATCCCTCACTAACCCTGAGTCTGAACTTTAGGATCCTCTTACTTCCTTCCCTCTGGCTCTGTCTTTAGGCCACATTTAGAGAACCAGGCTTCAGACTTTTCTGCAGACTGCAGCTTCCTATCTCTTATGTGGAGGTAGAGGGTTATAGATGTGGTGCATGGTCAGAGCCTTTGCTATGACTAGCTTCATCTATTTCTTCTCAGGATAAAAATACCATGATTTTCTTTTTATAGCAAGATGTAAGGAAGTTGAGATGCACTGTCATAGGTCTGTTCTCTGTCAGAATAAGCTTGCAAAAATAGCCTGGGACTCAGAGGCTACAGCCTACTCTTAAGCCCTGGCTAGGTGGCTGGAGTGCTACTCTCTGCAGATAGTCCTCTCTGGTGTTAGCTGTTAGCCTTTGCACCTAAAAGTTGACCATTGCCATCGGTGGATATCCTAGCAATGTTCAGCTTGTCTTATGGGATGCCCCATGGATTGCGATCAGATTCCTGTATGTGAACTGCTTACAAAGCATGGTTGCCATACTTCTTTGGCTGCCATATTAGTCATTCCCTTTGAATTCACAGTTTGTTTTCACCTTCCCTAGGTATTTCCAGCCCCAAATTGTGGTCCTCTTAAGTATACTTTTTGGGCAGCAGGGCAGTAATGGGTGATGCTCAGAGATGTGACATTCATGTTACTGATGTATTGTGTTCTTCACCTCTGCACCTCATTCATCATAATAGGAAAGCGTTCCAAACTCATTTATGCTCAAATAGAATTGATTGAATTAGTTTCAAATATTACTATTTCCAGTGGTGCCTGCATTTTGGCGTGGGTCAAAGCCTTATATCATGAAGGCTTCCATAAAGTGGAACTTTAACTGTGAAAATACAAGCCTCTGCTTGGAAATAGGGAGCTGTTTTTCTGGACATTTGGCTTTCCTGTTACTTCTGAGATGCTCTCTGAGGTGCACTGCCTCCACAGCCTGTGTGGTTATGACATTTGATCTATTATTTTCAGTGCTTTGAGACACTGAAAGGGCCTGTGGCTCCGGATCCCTTTAAGAGAAGAGTTGTATTGGCCTGGTATTACCAATTTGCATATACAAACAAATCCTCCAGAAGATGGCAATAAAGATTAAGTAAGCATGTGTGACCCAGCAGAAGCAACACGCAAGGCAGGGAATCAGGTTTTGCAGACTCAGGCAGGACATCTTGCCACATTCAACTAATTATAGAATAGTTATTTAAAGAAAATACCATATATAAATTATTTATTAATAACATTATTACCAAATTAAAATTTTAAGAAATTGCTTTTATTTATTTATTTTTATTTTTTATTATACTTTAAGTTTTAGGGTACGTGTGCACAATGTGCAGGTTTGTTACATATGTATACATGTGCCATGTTGGTGTGCTGCACCCATTAACTCATCATTTACGTTAGGTATATCTCCTAATGCTATCCCTCCCCACTCCCCCCACCCCACAACGGGCCCCGGTGTGTGATGTTCCCCTTCCTGTGTCCATGTGTTCTCATTGTTCAATTCCCACCTATGCGTGAGAACATGCGGTGTTTGGTTTTTTGTCCTTGTGATAGTTTGCTGAGAATGATGGTTTCCAGCTTCATCCATGTCCTTACAAAGGACGTGAACTCATCATTTTTTATGGCTGCATAGTATTCCATGGTGTATATGTGCCACAGTTTCTTAATCCAGTCTATCATTGTTGGACATTTGTGTTGGTTCCAAGTCTTTGCTATTGTGAATAGTGCAACAATAAACATACATGTGCATGTGTCTTTATAGCAGCATGATTTATAATCCTTTGGGTATATACCCAGTAATGGGATGGCTGGGTCAAATGGTATTTCTAGTTCTAGATCCCTGAGGAATCGCCATACTGACTTCCACAATGGTTGAACTAGTTTATAGTCCCACCAACAGTGTAAAAGTGTTCCTATTTCTCCACATCCTCTCCAGCACGTGTTGTTTCCTGACTTTTTAATGATCGCCATTCTAACTGGTGTGAGATGGTATCTCATTGTGGTTTTGATTTGCATTTCTCTGATGGCCAGTGATGATGAGCATTTTTTCATGTGTCTTTTGGCCGGATAAATGTCTTCTTTTGAGAAGTGTCTGTTTATATCCTTTGCCCACTTGTTGATGGGGTTGTTTTTTTCTTGTAAATTTGTTTGAGTTCATTGTAGATTCTGGATATTAGCCCTTTGTCAGATGGGTAGATTGTAAAAATTTTCTCCTGTTCTGTAGGTTGCCTGTTCACTCTGATGGTAGTTTCTTTTGCTGTGCAGAAGCTCTTGAGTTTAATTAGATCCCATTTGTCAATTTTGGCTTTTGTTGCCGTTGCTTTTGGTGTTTTAGACATGAAGTCCTTGCCCATGCCTATGTCCTGAATGGTATTGCCTATGTTTTCTTCTAGGGTTTTTATGGTTTTAGGTCTAACATTTAAATCTTTAATCCATCTCGAATTAATTTTAGTGTAAGGGGTAAGGAAGGGATCCAGTTTCAGCTTTCTACCTATGGCTAGCCAGTTTAAGAAATTGCTTTTAGTACAATAATTGGATGTGTTTGTTTTTATCTTCCTTAAGGTAATTGTGGGATGTGCCTCCTCTATTTTTTTTTTTTTTTTTTTTTTGCCTGTGCCAGGTTTTATGGAAGGCAGACTAATCAGCTTTTGTGGAAAACAAAAACAAAAACAAAAACAAAAACCCACATGCTATTTCTTGCTGCTGAGAGTCGGGTCAGAGAGACTTATGGAAGCTGATAAGGTAAGCAGCTTCAGGAGAGGCATAAATGTACACTACGTAGAGTAAAAACAAAATATTTTGTTACAAGAGAATTTAATAACATTACTTCACATACTGTTCAAAGCTTTTCAAAGGAAATATGGCAGATGCTGTTGGTTATTTTTTTCCAACACCCATTCCCACCATCCCTTCCCTTGGGCACATTCACTATAGAAGCTGTGAAAGTGCAATAAATGCTAATTTTTCTAGCTTCTCTTAAAGCTAAGAATCTGATGTAGTTCCAGCTAATGAGATCTAGGGGGAGACTAGCTAGAGAACACTGAAGTGATGATTGGAAATAAGGCAGCCATCTTGTGACCACGAGTTTACAGACACGAGAAAAAGGCCAAGAGCCTAACAGAGATGTGACCTTGATAGTGCTGAGTCACTGAGCCTGTGTGTGCCACCACCTACCTTCAGGCTCCTTGTTATGTAAGTTCAAAATGTTGTCAGTTAGGAATTTGGTACTTGCAGCCGAAAGCATGGTCGAGTACTATTATGTACAGCAAAAGTAATACATTATCTTGAATTTCATCCTCACAACAGTGTGAGCTAAGTATTATGTATGAATGAGGTAAAAGAGACTGGGAAAGGTTAAGATCTCTCTTTTGATATCTTTCCCATATTAGAGTTGGAATTCAAAAGCAAGTTGTCAGATTCTGGTACATAATGCTGATGAATACTTTGATGGAATTAATACAAACTTAAGCTGTTTTGGAGTCCAAAAGCAGTAGAACATCTTTCACTGTATTTTCCCTCCCTAAATGGTGACCTAGCAAAGTTGTCCATGTTTATGATATTATACTTTTGGAAACAAAATATAAAGATCTTCAATCTGTAGAAAAATGCACTGTAGAAGCATAATAATCTTGATTAGAAATTTTTTTTTATGAGTCAGAAAACAAATAGTTGACATGAGTTTACTCAAAATGGCAGGTACTTTTGGTGAAAAGAACTGGTCAGTGCAGCTTAAGTAGTTTGGGAAGCAGGGAACTCACCTTGTTTTATTTATATCGTTTGCTTGTAAGCTACTCTAGTTTGTAGTGAAGTCAGCTCCTACTCCTTATGCTTTTTTTTTTTTTTTTTTTTTTTTTTTGAGATGGAGTCTCACTCTGTCACCAGGCTAGAGTGCAGTGGCATGATCTCGGCTCACTGCAACCTCTGCCTCCCAGGTTCAAGCGATTCTCCTGCCTCAGCCCCCAGAGTAGCTGGGACTACGGGCACGCGCCACCATGCCCAGCTAATTTTTCTATTTTTAGTAGAGATGGGGTTTCACCACATTGCCCAGGATGGTCTCAATCTCTTGACCTCGTGATCCACCCACCTCGGCCTCCCAAAGTGTTGGGGTGACAGGTCTGTGCCACCGCGCCTGGCCTGTGATACCATCAGAGAATGTAGCACTTACGGTTCATTCTTCTCAGTAAGTGCCCTCAATTCTGCTCCATGCAAATAGACATCAAATTAATGTTAAAGGTAGCTGCTCCCTTCATAAGAGATGCAGTAAAGCTTTTAAACAACAGAAAATAAAGGATGTCTCTGACTTTTATTGGATATGTAATGGTTTTCTATTGTGTGTAAAAACTAAAAGACTTCATCTGTGTCCAGTAGCTGTTGGCATGTTTTCAAAGACTCTAACCCAAAGAGATTTAGATTTTTTTTCTAGTTGACCATTCTTTTTATAACTTTGACTTGGGGATCAAACTTCACAATTAAAGATGTGAGTGGTTGGATGAGTTGGGCAGGAAGGGTGTAGATTGGGCTGTTGGGAGGTGGTATGGCTTTGGGATGCTTTATCCAGTACAGTATATTTTATTTTGACACTAAAGAGAATTGCTGGTAACAGCATCAGCAGATAATACATTTTAAGACAGATTTTTAAAAAAATTAAAACTTGGCCTAATTATGCTAAAAGATAAAGCTAAGAATGAGCCAAGGATTAAGATTTATGTACTGTATTACATTTCTTCTCTTTCCCACATTATTTATGGAAATATGATGCAGAAATGAGGTATCACCATTTGGTTTGGTTTTGACATTTTGCTGTTTTGCTTTATTTAAAATTTCTTATCTACAGGATGAACATTATATTACATTATTTGCCAAGCCCAATTAAATTGCTATCTTTATCTGTAACTTAGCTAAATGTACTTTTCTTAACAACAAAATGATTGTAATAAAAATATATATAATGTAATAACACAAAATGAATAGAAAACTTCTTTATATAGCCACACAGGTGTAGTAAATGATTATAAATATTGTTTGCATAATTCCCAACTATTAGTTTTTTTAAAAAAGTGATATTTAAATGAAAGAAAAAAATCTATTTAAATTAAATCAGAAATATATAAGAACAAATTTCTTATTAAATTTTTAAAAACTGATAAATTACACACACAATTTTTTTAGGGGAGGGCCTAGATATCTCTTTAAAAATTACCTTTTAAATTTTGAATTGGTAGAAAAGCTTTTAAATATATATGCAATTTTAAAGTGCAATAGCAATTGCAATGGAAAATTCCTTAGATATAAATACTTACTGGGCATATATGCTTTATAAAGTTGTGCAGCTTACATGTAGTATAATATAGTTGTGATGTAATCAGTAGATACACTCTTTTTTAGTAGCACAAGAGATTTCATTTTATATAGAATAAGTTTGATATTTTAGTGACTGAAATTCTGAAAGTTTAAATAGAAATAAAAATTTTATCCAAGCAAATAAATAAGAAACTGAGATTTTAAATATTTGGCACTTATAGAGCTATGTTCATGTCAGTAGCATTGTAATTAGGTCACACTTTAGAGTCATGTTTATTTGACTAGAATTTTCTAACTTAATTAAAAGAATTAATTAAACATTGTATTTATGCATTTACAAAGTCAAATATTGTCCATTTTTTCTGAAAGCTGGTAGAATTTCCTGTTCCACAAGTCTTCTGTTCAAGGAAGTGGCTATTTTCACTCGCATTCCTGTGAAGAGACCACCAAACAGGCTTTGTGTGAGCAACAAGGCTGTTTATTTCACCTGGGTGCAGGCGGGCTGAGTCAGCGAAGGGAGATGGGGTGGGGCCGTTTTATCAGATTTGGGTAGGTAAAGGAAAATTACAGTCAAAGGGGGCACTCTGGCGGGCAGGAGTGGGGGTCACAAGGTGCTCAGTAGGGGAGCTTTTGAGCCAGGATGAGCCAGGAGAAGGAATTTCTCAAGATAATGTCATCAGTTAAGGCAGGAACCGGCCATCAGGATGTGTACGTGCAGGTCACAGGGGATATGATGGCTTAGCTTGGGCTCAGAGGCCTGACATTCCTGTCTTCTTATATTAATAAGAAAAATAAAATGAAATAGTGGTAAAATGTTGGGACGGCGAAAATTTTTGGGGATGGTATGGAGAGATAATGGGTGATATTTCTTAGGGCTGCTTCCAGTGGGATTAGGGGCGGTGTGGGAACCTAGAGTGGGAGAGATTAAGCTGAAGGAAGATTTTGTGGTAAGGGGTGATATTGTGGGACTGTTAGAAGAAACATTTGTCATTTAGAATTATTGGTGGTGGCCTGGATATGGTTTTGTATGAATTGAAAAACTAAGCGGAATAAGAGAAGGAGAAAAACAGGTATTAAAGGTCTAAGAACTGGGAGGACCTAGGACATTTAATTAGAGAGTGCCTAAGGAGATTCAGCATAGTCCTGCCAGCAAAGATTATTTATTTACTTTAAGAGTTAAGAGTGGTAGTTTGGGGATAGCACCAGGAGATATCAGCTGTGATGACTTGGAGAAACGGTGTAAACCAGCAGTGTAAACAAGAGCAGGGCATGTATGGGTAGTTGAGAACGGTGAATAGGAGTATGACTAGACAGAAGATAGTAGGGATGACAAGTTTTTTGGGGCACAGTCCAAGTTGGTCTGGTGTCTGGAATGACACTGGGGCCTAATAAAAAGGAGCATCTATACAGGAGCTCAAATGGGCTGTACCTTGTAGCATTCTGAGGACAGGCCTGAATTCTGAGAAGGGAAAGTGGTAAAAGTATTGTCCAGTCCTTTTTAAGTTGGTGGCTGAGCTTGGTGAGGTGTGTTTTTAAAAGACCCTTAGTCCGTTTTACTTTTCCTGAATACTGAGGACTGTAAGGGTTATAAAGGTTTCACTGAATACCAAGAGCCTGAAAAACTGCTGGGCTGAGTTGACTAATAAAGGCCGGTCCACTATCAGACTGCGTAGAGGTGGGAAGGCTAAACTGAGGAATTGTGTCTGACAGAAGGGAAGAAATGACCGCGGTGGCCTTCTCAGACCCTGTAGGAAAGGGCTCTACCTATCTAGTGAAAGTGTCTACCTAGGCTAAGAGGTATGTTAGTTTTCTGACTCGGGGCATGTGAGTAAAGTCAATTTGCCAGTCCTGGGCAGGGGCAAATCTCCGAGCTTGATGTGTAGGAAAGGGAGGAGGCTGGAACAATCCCTGAGGGGTAGTAGAATAGCAGATGGAACACTGAGAAGTGATTTCCTTGAGGATAGAGTTCTAGGATGGAAAGGAAATGAGAGGTTCTAAGAGACGGGCTAGCGGCTCGTAACCTACATGGAAGAGGTTATGAAATGATGACAGAGTAAAATGGGCCTGTGAGGCTGGAAGGAGATATTTTCCTTGGTCTAAGAACTATTTGCTTTGCGTGGGAAGAGATTGATACGTGGAAGTTTCAGCGGGGGAGTAGGTGGGAGTGACCGATGTGAAGGAGAAAAACTGGCCGTGAGGGACAGAAGTTGGAGAGCTAGCTGCTTGTCTAGCCACCTTATCAGCATAAGCGTTGCTTAGAGCAATGGGATCTGATGCCTTTTGAAGGCCTTAGCAGTGAATGACTCCAGCTTCCTTTGGAAGTAAAGCAGCCTTGAGCAGAGTTTTTATTACAGAGGCATTAATGATGGAGGACCCTTGTGTAGTGAGGAAACCCCCTTCAACCTGTATAACAGCATGGTGGTGCAGAATATGAAAGGCATATTTAGAGTCAGTATAAATATTGACGTGTAGTCCTTTTGCAAGACTGAGGGCTTGAGTTAAGGCAGCTAGTTTGGCTTACTGAGAGGTAGTGGAGGGGGGCAGAGTAGTAGCCTCAATGATAGATGTGGAAGATACTATAGCATAGCCTGCCTTTGCTGGTGAGTGACGATTAGGCCTGGTGGAACTGCCATCAGTAAACTAAATGTGATCAGGGTGAGGAACAGGAAATAAGGAAATATGGGGAAATGGGGTGAATGTCAGCTGGATCAGAGAGATACAGTCATGAGGGTCAGGTGTGGTATCAGGAATAATGTGGGAGGCCGGATTGAAGTCCAGGCCAAGAACAATGGTAATTGTAGGACTCAACGAAGAGTGAGTACAGCTGAAGGAGCTGGGGGAGCAGAAAGTATATGTGTCAGGTGTGAGGAAGAAAATAGATTTTGGAAGTTATGAGAACTGTAGAGAGTGAGTTGAGCATAGTTTGTGATTTTAAGGGCCTTTAAAAGTATTAGGGTGGTGGCGGCCACCACATGCAGACTTGAGGGCTAGGCTAAAACAGTAAGGTCAAGTTGTTTGGACAGAAAGGCTACAGGGTGTGGTTCTGGCTCTTGTGTAAGAATTCTGACCGCACTAACCATGCCTAGGAAGGAAAGGAGTTGTTTTGTAAGGGATTGAGGTTTGGGAGATTAGTCAGACACAATCAGCGGGAGAGCACGTGTGTTTTTATGAGAATTATGCTGAGATAGGTAACAGATGAGGATGAAATTTGGGCTTGACTGAAGTAATGGGGGCTGTCTGTGAAGCCTTGTGGCAGTACAGCCTAGGTAATTTGCTGAGCCTAATGGGTGTCAGGGTCAGTCCAAGTGAAAGCAAAGAGAGGCTGGGTATGAAGGGTGCAAAAGAATAGTAAAGAAAGCATGTGTGAGACCCAGAACAGAATAATGGGTTGTAGAGGGAGGTATTGAGGATAGGAGAGTATATGGGTTTGGCACCACGTGGTGGATAGGCAAAACAATTTGGTTGATAAGGCACAGATCCTGAACTAACTTGTAAGGCTTGTCTGGTTTTAGGACAGGTAAAATGGGGGAATTGTAAGGAGAGTTTATAGGCTTTAGAAGGCCATGCTGTAGCAGGCGAGTGATAACAGGCTTTAATCTTTTTAAAGTGTGCTGTGGGATGGGACATTGGCGTTGAGTGGGGTAAGGGTGATTAGGTTTTAATGAGATGGTAAGGGGTGCATGATCGGTCGCCAAGGAGGGAGTAGAGGTATCCTATACTTGTGGTTTAAGGTGGGGAGATACAAGAGGAGGATGTGAAGGAGGCTTTGAACTGGGGGAAAGTGTGGCAATGAGGTGTGGCTGTAGCCCAGGAATAGTCAGGGAAGCAGATAATTTAAAGTGTCTCAGCCTAATAAGGGGACTGGGCAGGTGGGGATAATTAAAAGGAGTGCTTAAAAGAGTATTGTCTCAGTTGGCACCAAAGGTGGGGAGTTTTAAGAGGTTTAGAAGCCTGGCCGTCAATACCCACAACAGTTATGGAGGCAAGGGAAACAGGCCCTTGAAAAGAAGGTAATGTGGAGTGGGTAGCCTCTGTATTGACTAAGAAGGGGACGGACTTACCCTCCATTGTGAGAGTTACCCAGAGCATCTGTGATGGTCCTGTAGGCTTCCGAGGCAATTGGGTGGTGTCAGTCTTCAGCTGCTAAGCCGAGAAGATCTGGGAAGGAGTCAGAGAGCCTTGGGCCAGAGTTCCAGGGGCTCTGGGAGTGGTTGCCAGGTGAGTTGAACAGTTTGATTTTCAGTGGAGTCCCGCACAGATGGGATGCGGCTTAGGAGGAATCCCAGGCTGCGGGCATTCCCTGGCCTGGTGGCCAGATTTCTGGCACTTGTAGCAAGCTCCTGGGGGAGGTGGGCCTGGAGGAACACCTGGCCATTGTGGTTTAGGCATTTGGAAGTTCTTGTGTGCTGGAGATGTGGCTGGGGTTTGTCTCACAGTGGAGGCAAGGAATTGCAACTTTTTTCTATCATTGTACACCTTGAAGGCAAGGTTAATTAAGTCCTGTTGTGGGCTTTGAGGGCTGGAATTTAATTTTTGGAGTTTTATTTAAAGTTGGGAGCAGATTGGGTAATAAAATGTATACTGAGAATAAGACAGCCTTTTGACCTTTTAGGATCTAGGGCTGTAAAGCGTCTCAGGGTTGCTGCCAAATGAGCTATGAACTGGGCCGGGTGTTTCATATTTGATGAAAAAGAGCCTAAATGCTGACTGATTTGGGAGAGGTTGGATAAAGAAAAAGGAGCATTAACCTTGACTATGCCTTTAGCTCCAGCCACCTTTTTAAGAGGAAATTGCTGGGCAGGTTGAGGAGAGCTAGTCGCGGAATGAAACTGTAAGCCCGACTGGGTGTGAGGAGGGGAGGTGATAAAAAGATTATAGAGTGGAGGAGCGGAGGCTGAGGAAGAATTGCGACCTAGCTCGGCCTGGTGAGGAGCAGCCTGGGGAGGAGGGGAGAGGTCAGATGGGTCTGTAGAAAAGGAAAATTAGAAAGACTCAGCAATGCTTGGGGTTGGGACTGAGCAGACAGATGGGAGGGAAAGAAGGAAGATTTGGGACGAGTTGCATTGGGAACAGAGACTAGGGAGGGACTGATGTGTAAAAGACTGCCTGGACATCAGGCACCTCAGACCATTTGCCCATTTTACGACAAGAATTATTTAGATCTTATAGGATGGAAAAAATGAAAGTGCTGTTTTCTGGCTATTTGGAACTACTGTCGAGTTTGTATTGGGGTCAAGTGGCATTGCAGAAGAAAATAAGATGCTTAGATTTTAGGTCAGGCAAGAGTTGAAGAGGTTTTAAGTTCTTAAGAACACAGGCTAAGGGAGGAGAAGGAGGAATGGAGGATGGAATGTTGCCTATAGTGAAGGAGGCAAGTCCAGAGAAAAGAGAGAGTAGAGACACGGAGGGAACGGGTTCGGGGGTTCTTACCCTCCAGAAAAGCGGGAAAGGGGTCGGGGTGTGGAAATAAGAGGTTGGGGCGCAGAGATAAGAGGTCGGGGCGTGGAAATAAGGCATCGGGGCACAGAGATAAGAAGTTGGGGTATGGAAATAAGGGATGGGGCACAGAGATAAGAGGTTGGGGTTCTTGCCTGTCCCCCAGAAAAGCGGGACATGCTGCTAAGGGTGAAGGACCAAGGCAGGCGTCCCTGCATGGTCTGACACCTCTGAAACATGGGTGAATAATCAGAGAGGCATCCCTGCAATGATTAAACACCAAGGGAAGGCTGCCTTCATAGTCCGTGACCGGTGCCGGAGTTTTGGGTCCATGGATAAAACGTGTCTCCTTTGTCTCTACCAGAAAATGAAAGGAATTGAAATTAAGAGAAGGGAGAGATTGAAGGGTGGCACCAAGATTGAAAGGAGAAAGAGGTTGAGGGATAGTGAGAGACGTTGGAGAAGAGAGTAAGAAGAGGCTGCTTACCCGATTTAAAATTGGTGAGATGTTCCTTGTGCTGGTGGGTCTGAGGACCCGAGGTCGTAGGTGGATCTTTTTCATGGAGCAAAGAGCAGGAGGACAGGGGATTGATCTCCCAAGGGAGGTCCCCCGATCCGAGTCACAGCACCAAATTTCACTCGTGTCCATGTGAAGAGACCACCAAACAGGCTTTGTGTGAGCAACAAGGCTGTTTTTCACCTGGGTGCAGGCGGGCTGAGTCTGAAAAGAGAGTCAGTGAAGGGAGATAGGCGTGGGGGTGTTTTGTAAGATTTGGGTAGGTAAAGGAAAATTACAGTCAAAGGGGGGTTGTTCTCTGGTGGGCAGGAGTGGGGGTTCACCAGGTGCTCAGTAGGGGAGCTTTTGAGCCAAGATGAGCTGGGAGAAGGAATTTCTCAAGATAATGTCATCAGTTAAGGCAGGAACAGGCCATTTTCATTTCTTTTGTGGTGGAATGTCATCAGTTAAGGCAGGAACCGGCCATCTGGATGTGTACGTGCAGGTCACAGGGGATATGATGGCTTAGCTTGGGCTCGGAGGCCTGACAGCTGTAATGTCTGCATTTTGTACAGTTGTCTGGGATCAGCCTTAACATGAGTACTTTGACCTCTTGGGACAGTTGTCTTTTTCATATGAAAAAGACATACTGGGAAGATGTCCCAAGAGGTCTGAATAATCTGTACTGCCGCACAAAGAGAACTGTGGGTTTTCAAATAGATTCCTCATAGCAGCATCCTTATTGACTGAACTGTTACTCCCACTGCTCCGTTGTTGGTGATCTCATTGTGGATTGTCATGGCATGAAGGCTGGCTTTCAGGGTAAGCCCTAAGAAATCTTCAGGAGAAGGTAGTTTTCTTTTCCCCAAGTATTGTACTCAAAAAATTTTAAGAAAAAAACCAAACCAAACCAAACCAATCTGCTCTTTGCTTGTTGTTCTTTGGCCTTTGTTATTCTACCAGCAGATCTTCATACTGTTAAACTTTGAAAAATGGCATTAGATTAGTTAAATTTATGAGTTGGTGAAGTTAGAATTCTACAGACTCTAAATATATTTGAATTTGTTCAGAGAAGCCTCAAAAGAAAAAGGGCCTTTCCACTTTTCTATGATTTTCACATAGTAAAAGAATTAATTAAATATTAATTCTGTCTGTTATTTGTATATTCTCCTAGCTAACCCATTTCTAGTAGGTAGCTAAGATATTTATCTTAGTTCAGGATTTTTTTTTTTTTCTATGTGGACAACAGAAGACATCCTATTATGTTTGGTCAATAAATTAGTAACATATCTATATTGGTACCTAGTGCATTCTGGAAAATAAAATGGTTATTTGCAATTTCCAATTGTCCACTGTTTCTTAAAGAAAATGGAATGTCCAGATGATTTGTTAAAACTGCTGATTAAAAGTCGATGGGGCTGAATAATTGGTGAAATTTGAATATGAATTGTGGATTAGGTAATAGCATCAAAGTCAAACTTCCTAAAATTGTTCATTGTACTGGAGCCATATAAGAAAATATTCTTTTCTCAAGAGGCACAGACTGGCATATTAAAGGAGTAAAGAGATACAAAGTCTAAAACTTCTTCTCAAATGGCTCAGAATTTTTTTTATATGTACATATAAGTCCATATAAATAGAGAGTGAGAGAGAGATGAAACACACGTGGCAATGTTAACAACTGGTGAATCTGGGTGAAAGGTACAAAAGTATTTTGTATAATTCTTACATTTTTCTAGGTTTGAAATTATTTCAGAATAAAAAAGTGAAACGTGCCTTTGAATTAAGACTTAAACAAAAACAAGTGTGTGTTTCCAGCCACCTGAGAGACGTGCTCCTTTTTCTCTAATCATGTCTTTTATTTTTGTATTTTAAAATAAGAAGAAAGCATATCTATGACATTTTAAAGCATCTAATAGCAAGAGAGGTCAAAACTTCCATAATGGCCATGGAGACTGCCCATAGAAGCTACAGGAAATGGATTCCCTCAGGATTTCCTTCCTGTCGGGAATGAAAACAGCAGCCCTTGGAGAGCTGCCTCTTCAGTTATGTACTCAGGGGAAGATAGAGGTTTTATTTATTTCTAGCTTTTTCCTTCTGGTTAGAAATCAATTATGTGAATGTGCTAATCGAATTCCTTCACACTCATACAATTATAATTATAAGGAATAAATAAGTGGAAGGCCTTACACATATTATACCCTTTTGAGTACTCAAAAATCTTGGCTTTTGCCCAGTATAAAAGCCTGCATTTGATTTAAAGTGTTGCACCTAATGATATCAAACAGTTTCAGTCAGTTATTAAAGACTAGAGTAACTGTGATTAACTATCTGGGTTTTTCTGAACATCTACTTTATGTAATGTTATGCTTTTTAGTAAAGATAATTCCTTACATACTTTGATAAATATATTTTATTTATACGCCTTTGCAATACTTTTCAAAAATTAGAGGAAAAAGTCCCCATTCGACTGTTGGTCAGAAAAAAGGACCATTGTGTCATTAGCTCCTATGAATTAAGCCTGGCAAGGTGGGGGGTAGTAATCAGCATTAAATAAAAGGGAAAATTCAGGCTCAGAGGGCTGAAATAACTTCTTCAAAGGCAAATTCTATTTTAGTTTACAGCGTAATCGATGGCTTCAATAATAGAATTCTTCACAAAGCTATGAGTTTTCTTAATTATAGTGAGTTCATACTTAGGCATATGTAGTCATCCTTGGTCATTCTTTCCATTTGTTTATACTAATTTGCAATTTGAAAAACACTTTTTATTTTTATTTTTGCACTTGAAAGCTTCAGAATTTAAACTGCTTTGTAATTACCAATGGCAAAATATTTTCACGTCAAATTGCTGGGACTTTTTTTGTTTGTTTGTTTATTATTATTTTTCAAAATATTTCTTTTTTTATTATTTTGCTGGGACATTAATAATGTTGTGATATTTTGGTTTCTGTGATATCTTAACGGTTATGTTTTTAGCAATATAGTTCTGAGTGTTTTCCTACTTAAATGCTTTAAAAATTATTACTTTGAATATTGTTTCATTTCTAAACTCAAAATATGGTACAAGCCTATCACCAGTGCACTCATTTCATGTTGCAAAAATCCTTGAAAGACTTGCTTTGTATGCTAAGGGAAGAGCCCAGATTCCTCATATCTCTGAATGATGGTCTTTGGGGTTCAATCTTGCCCAAATCTCCATAACTGTTTTCTCACCCCTTGGCACCCCAAAACTTTCTTTAGGTATTGAAACCTAGAGTTCCTATTCTATGTCCCCTATCCTCTGAGGAACTACCATTCTATTCTATGGAATTCTATTTCTCCTCCCTCTCTTTATTTATCCTTAAATTTAAATTGAATTTCCATCTTTACATCCATAAGCAAAGCCCATTTATTGGTATGGCATGTCATGCAGAATTAGGAATTCCATGAACAGATTACATAATGAAAAAAGATTAAGAGAGAAAATGTTCCATGGTGCCTCAGGCCAATCTTAATGAAGCCATAAATATTTTCCACTTGTAGCTGCTTTTTTCAACATCTTCCTGGCTAGAAACCTTCCTAGCATCACCATATTTAATATTTGAGCAATGCTGTAGTCAAACTGAATACCCAACTGGGACCCTACGTAGTGTACACTTAGCCTCTGAATGTAAGCTTTGAGTATTGCAGCACATCTGAAACATAGCTTGGGAGGGAGGCGGAAGATGAAAAGGGAGAAAACGGAGGCTTCATGAGGTAGTGGGGACCCAAAGACAAATGCCTTCACATTCCATGGTATGGGGTAAAAAAAAAAAAGTGTAAGTGCCAAAAGGAGAAACTTCCTAATTTCTATCACAGTTATAGAGAAAGTCAATATTGTTGGATAGAACAAATGACATAACAACTGAACTAAACCTAACTATTAGGTGATCAAAACCAGTTATTTTCAAAGTTGACGCATATATAAATCATTTGGGATTCTTTTTACAATACAGATTCTGATTTAATGGGTCTAGGATAGAGCCTGAGATTCTGCGTTTTTAACAGGCTCCAAGGTGATGCTGCTGCTGCTGCTGGATTATAGTCTACACTTGGCATAGTGAGGCTTTAGAACACCCTCATTTTGTGTGTGTGTGTGTAAAATACATTTTATATGAAGGTCTTATATGAAAAATTAAAATATTTAGTATAACTTCTAATAAATACACTCTGACCCCTTGTGTGTAGATTAAAAACAAAAAAGCAATACAATGAAGAATCATCCAATTAAGCCTGCATTTTTTAGGATTAAATTTAGATGACAAGAATCCAAAACAAAGCAATTAGATCTGAAATTCTGAGACTATTACCTTACATTTGTATCAAGGAAAACAATCACAGCACACATTCTATTAATAAATAATTTTGATTCCACAAGAAGAGGATCTGAATCATCTGTTCTCTTATGCTGTGCTGCCAAGGCTCATAAAAGCTCTGCAGCAGGCGAGCCTCTGTGTCCTGTTACACCATGGCCTTCTACCAACACAAGTGTTTGTCCTCTAGAAACTTTTAAGTTGAGCCCTGCAAAATTTGCACTTTTTGTCTTTCTAGGTTTGCAATATTGATATTCCTGAGTCCGATGTTTCTTTCACATTTTATTTGGCAAAACTAAATGATAATATGTATTTGCGTATATATTTACATAGTTCCATACACATATTTATTTATATTTATATAATACTTTAAGTTGTTTTCCATATACTCTCCTGTAATCTTCTCAATGATTTTGTGAGTTTAGCTATTTTCTCCATGTTACTAGTAAAAAAACTAAGGCTTAAAGATGTCAGAAAACATGCCCAGGATTTAATAAGTGGCAAAATCAACACTCAAATCTAGGTCTTTGGGTGAAAATAATCTCAGTTTCTTTCCACCAGGTCTTACTTATTTTCATCACATAGAACATATGTAGAGGCGATGTTATTGTGAAACCAAAAGAATAATTGCTAAGATAGCTTAAATAAAGACTGCAGAGAAAGAACAAAGAGACATCTTTCCAAATACTGTGACAAAGTCAAATCTAGAATCCAGTTGCGTGGCTGAAAGGGATATGTTAGCTCTGATTAACAAGTTTTGACATGTAGCAGATGACAGACAACAGGAAGAGGCCCAGAGCATGTAAGTGTGCAGACTTCCAGTCATTTTCAATAAATGACTGTGTCAGTGGAACATCAGTAACCCACGATTTCCTTTAAAGTTCACTCTCTTAAAAATAAAAAAATAGGGACAATTTTAAAACATTTAATTATATTTTATTTTAAGTTCTGGGATACATGTGCAGGATGTGCAGGTTTTTATGTAGGTAAACGTGTGCCATGGTAGTTTGCTGCACCTATCAGCCCATCACCTAGGTATTAAGCCCCATACACATTAGCTATTATGCTGATACTCTACTTCCCCCTGCCCCCTTGACAGGCCCCAGTGTGTGTTGTTCCCCTTTCTGTGTCCTTGTGTTCTCATTGTTCAGCTCTGACTTATAAGTGAGAGCATGCAGTGTTTGATTTTCTGTTACTGTGTATGTTTGCTGAGGATGATGGCTTCCAGCTCCATCCATGTCCCTGCAAAGGACGTGATCTTATTCCTTTTTATGGCTGCATAGTATTCCATGGTATGTATGTACCACATTTTCTTTATCCAGTCTATCATTGATGGGTATTTGGGTTGATTCCATCTCTTTGCTATTGTGAATAGTGCTGCAATGAACATACGTGTGCATGTATCTTTATAACAGAATGATTTGTATTCCTTTGGGTATACACCCAGTAATGGGTTTGCTCGGTCAAATTGTATTTCTGTTTCTAGGTCTTTGAGGAATTGCCACACTGTCTTCCACAATGGTTGAACTAATTAACATTCCTACCAACAGTGTAAAAGTGCTCCTGTTTTTCCACAGCCTCACTAGCATCTGTTGTTTCTTGACTTTTTAATAATTGCCATCCTAACTGGTGCGAGATGGTATCTCATTGTGGTTTTGATTTGCATTTCTCTAATGATCAATGATGTTGAGCTTTTTTTCATATGTTTGTTGGCCACATAAATGTCTTCTTTTAAGAAGTGTCTGTTCATGTCCTTTGCCCACTTGTTAATGGGGTTGTTTGTTTTTTTCTTGTACATTTGTTTAAGTTCCTTGTAGATTCTGGATATTAGACCTTTGTCAGATGGATAGTTTGCAAAAATTTTTTCCCATTCTGTAGGTTCTTTGTTCACTCTGATGATAGTTTCTTTTGCTGTGCAGAAACTCTTTAGTTTAATTAGATCCCATTTGTCAATTTTTGCTTTTGTTCCCATTGCTTTTGATGTTTTCATCATGAAATCTTTGGCCGTGCCTATGTCCTGAATGATACTGCCTAGCTTTTCTTCTAGGGTTTTTATAGTTTTGGGTTTTACATTTAAGTCTTTAATCCATCTTTAGTTAGTTTTTGTATAAGGTGTAAGGAAAAGGTCCAGTTTCAATTTTCTGCATATGGCTAGCCAGTTTTCCCAGAACCATTTATTAAATAGGGAATCCTTTCCCCATTGCTTTTTTTTGGTCAGGTTTGTCAAAGATCAGATGGTTGTAGATGTGCGGTCTTATTTCTGAGGTGTCTATTATGTTCAATTGGTCTATGTGTCTGTTTTTGTACCAGTACCTTGCTATTTTGGTTACTGTAGCCTTGTAGTATTGTTTGAAGTTGGGTAGCGTGATGGTTCCAGCTTTGTTCTTTTTGCTTAGGACTGTCTTGGCTATATGGGCTCTTTTTTGCTTCCACAGGAATTCTAAAGTTGTTTTTTTTTAATTCTGTGAAGAATGTCAATGGTAGTTTCATGGGAATGGCACTGAATCTATAAATTACTTTAAGCATATGGACAGTTTCATGATATTGATTCTTCCTATCCATTAGCATAGAATGTTTTTCTATTTGTTTGTCTCCTTTCTTATTTCTTTGAGCAATGATTTGTAGTTCTTGAAGAGGTCTTTCACTTCCCTTGTTAGCTATATTCCTAGGTATTTTATTCTCTTTGTAGCAATTGTGAATGGGCATTCATTCATGATTTGGCTCTCTGCTTGTCTGTTGTTGGTGTATAGGAATGCTTGTGATTTTTGCACATTGATTTTGTATCCTGAGACTTTTCTGAAGTTGCTTATCAGCTTAAGAAGTTTTTGGGCTGAGATGATGGGGTTTTCTAGATACAGGATTATATCACCTACAAACAGAGACAGTTTGACTTCCTCTCTTGCTATTTGAATACCCTTTATTTCTTTCTCTTGCCTGATTGCCCTGGCCAGGACCTCCAATACTATATTGAATAGGAATGGTGAGAGAGCGCATTCTTGTCTTGTGCCTGTTTTCAAAGGGAATGCTTCCAGCTTTTGCCCATTCAGTATGATACTGATTATGAGTTTGTCATAATTGGCTCTCATTTTTTTGAGGTATGTTCCATCAATACCTAGTTTATTGGGAGTTTTTTATATGAAGGGATGTTTAATTTTATTGGAGGCCTTTTCTGCATCTATTGAGATAACCATGTGGTTTGTGTCTTTAATTATGTTTATGTGATGAATTATGTTTATTAATAATTTAAAAATTATTTAAAATAGCAATGTTGGCTGAGTCAGGTAGCTGCTGCTATTTTTGGTGATTTTTCGTATCTTGTTTAAAATTGAAACTCCTGTAGTGTGGTATGTGTTTGGGGATGGGGGAGATTCACAGTTTAATACATATTTATTATGTAATTCAGAAATACCCTATATTCTCCTATTAGGTTCTCTTTCATTTCCTGGCTTGCTGAACTATTGGAGACTTGAGCATTGTTGAGCTTCACTTCCTCGTAAACACCTCTGCCACCTAGTGGACTACTTGAAATCACTTAGGTTAGCTCTTTTCTGGGTGTATTTACGTACCAGTATGTAAAGGGTTCAAATGTCACAGGGAGCGAACTAGGAAGTATAACTGGAGATGGCTGTGAAACCTGGATTTATGTGTCGACTCATGCTAAGATGAATTGAGTGGTTAGCCTGTACTTAGGTAAAATGTATTTTGTCTCCTGAGGTCTCCACACTCACAGGGATAAGCTTCCGCACTCTAAGTAGCTGTTTTGGTTAGCGCTATTAAGATGAGCTGCAAGGGGCATCTCATAAGAGGTGCAAGGAAAGACCCTTAGGACCAGGATTAAGGTGCTGGAAGAAGAGCTGGTCCTTGGGTATTGCCAGTAGGAAATAATAAGACTCTCTGGGAAGCCAGCTGGAAATCTGCTTGAAGAGCCAGACTTCAGGCCAAATATTTATGGCACGTGTGATGAATTAAAACAATGTCCTTACTATTACCACTTAATAAACAATAATTATTATTACTAGTTGAACTTATCATCTGATTTGCATGTTCTATTTTATCTTTGTAACCATAGGGTAGGCTGCTCTACAAGTTGCTGCCTTTTCATAATCTGAGATTAATTATCTTAAAAGTGCTGGGAGTGAAATCCTCCCAGCATTAGAATGAATTAGTATACTGACTGTATTAGTGCAAGGTTTAATTTCGGGCATCTCATTTTCAGAAAAATCAAGGAAATTCACGGGTGAGCAAAAAAGAAATACAGCCTATAAAGAAAATTAAATTGAATTGAGATTATTTTAATCTGGAGATAAAGATTGTAAATGCATTAAGTAATCATTTTCCCAGGATGAGTATATTGGAAGAGTCTTTATAGTTCTATAAGACATTAGCTGAGGAATTCCTCAGTGGGGTATAACCCGATCTTCTCCTTACAATATGCACAACAAAAGCACCCTGAAGATAGGGTCAAAACTTCTGGTTTCAGGTTTAGAATTTAAATTTAGGTCATTGGTTTTCTCTAGAATTTAACATATTTATTTTAAAGTTACTTTCCTAATATAATTTCTGGAAAATTAGAACTCACCTAGAACTCTCCTAAAATCTAACTTCTCCTAAGTCTCATAAAGAGTCACTAAGCAGTTCTGAACATATTGCAGGGAATAACAGGATTTAAAAATTGATACAGATATATAAAACCGTATAAAAACAAGATGTGTAAGTAATAATGTATATTTGTATGTATGTGTGGCTTGATTTAATTAATAAAACATTGGGTTCATTAAGAATCATCAAATCAGAGTATTCCTCTACTGACCTTGAGAATATGGATTCTTAAGTTAAGAGTTTCTTGATGTAAAGTTTTATTGCCTTAGGGACACAACACCTCACACAGTTCGGGGGTTCTTTTGAGAGAGAAAAAAACAACACAGAAAGAGAGAGAAGGGGGCCTTTTAACATGGAACATATTACTGGGCAAGAAACAGTTGTCTTTCGTCTTTTGGATTTTGGCTCCAGACCTGTTGGTTACTGGGATGACCTGCACAGTGTTCTCTATGTTCCTCGATTCTGAATCTGGTGTGGTTGTGCAGTTCCTAGCTCACTTGGTGCCTGCTGTGCTCATTTTCTCCTTGGTCCATGACTTCGCTCTTCTGGTGACTTGTCCTGGTTGGACACACTTGAACACTCTGCCATAAATTTGGGAGTGAAATGTCAATATCGAAGCAGGCTACTTACTTATGAAGAGACAGTAGCCACTGCTTATACCCAGTTTTTCATATTTTATTATTATAGTAATTTCTTTCTTTTCACAATGATAAGTATTAATATATCCATTACTAGAAATTTTAGAAAATACATTTAACTTCAAAGCAAATAAATGACTGTAAGTCTACACCACATGAAAAAAACTTCTGGCGAATAGAATTACAGACCAATTTTCCAGTGAATAAGCACCACTTTTTAAACAGAAATAGGACCACATTTTATATTTTTTCACTTTAAGATATAATGCCCATTTCCCCATGCCATTGTATTTTCTTACAATGCCATTTCTTAATTTCTGCAGAATAATTGATTGTAAATATATCTCATTAATCAGTTCCTTACTTTGGACAAATTTAAATTTTTAGATATTAGATCTTTTGTGAGAAAGACCACTCTGTTTGACAAAATTTGATTGTAATCAAAATGAACAGAAAATTTATTATATGGTTTCTTTTTAGAGTTAGCATGCAAGTCATGGTTTTGATTTTTACTGTTTTATGCTTTCTTTCTTGGTTTGGTTTTTGTTTATTTTTGGATTTTTGTTTGTTGGTGATCCAAAAAATAAAAATTTTTGAGGTAAGATATTTTTCTTTGCCAGAATCTGGTACAAAACTGATGGTATATGAAACAATAGAGCATGTAAAATATCATGTCACTCTTATGTGGAGAATGTTGGAGGTTTGATTTATTTGATCTTTTTCCTGTGAAAGTTTATTAAAATCTTCTCAAGCATATCTGAAATTGAAAACTAAAACAACAACCTCAGTATGTGGAGTGAATGTATAGAGTTGTTCAACCCTCCCCAAAAGGCACCAGATAAAATCCAGCTTGTAAAACAAGGTAACAGTTAAAATTATTCCATAGCAAATATACTGAGCCAGCTTTCCATGCCAACTCATAAATATTTCCATCCACATGCACTTTCCAAAGGGTAGTCTCCCAGTTGCAATTAAATTCCAAGCCATTGAATATTTTTTGGCTTCAGTAATTTTGCCTATACACAATTAACATTCTGAAAATGGCATCCTCAAATTATTATAACTGTAATACATTTTTCTTACAGAAATGTAGTTTCAAATCTTAGGTATTACAGTATAATAGGATAGATTCCAAATCTAAAGACCTCTTCATTAATGAAGTGATAAGTACACAGTGTTCTTCTACAGATGAACCCATAAGCAAGAGCTTTAAACACAATGGTTATACTAAGAAAAACTAATAAATTCATCAAAATCAAATACTAGCATGATGAGTTCAACCTTGAAACAGTGAAGACTCAAGTGTTTGATTCTAAAAAATGCAAACACTGACTTTCTAAGTTTCTTGTGGCAATTAACTTTGTATAATTCTATTCTTCAAACAACTAGACATCCCATGTAATTACATCCTTTGTAATTCTGCTTAATCTTTATTGTTATTTACTTTAAAATATATCATAGTGTGGTAAAAATTATTATTTGTTGAGTGCCCACTATCTTTTAGCATTGATGTAAGCATCTTTGATGCTTACATAATCTATGAGGGAATTATTGCTATTCCTGTATTATGCACAAGAAAACGGAGGGTTAGAGATGTTGAATATCACCAATGTTGCACAGTCTGGAAGCTGTGGAGCCAAAGTTCAGACTTTGGACTGGAGGAAATAAGTGCCACAAATTAGATTCCTGAGGGTAAACTATTGCCTGAAAGAAATACAGCTACAACATAATTAGTTTTAGTAACGATTTTTTAGCCTAATTTTTGTTTCTATTTTTTTGGTTTACTAGAGAACTGTAAATTAAAGATGGCAAAATAAGTCCTAAATATAAACTAAACCTGCACTGAGGCTACTGTTCTTATATTTTCTGTTGGTGCTGATGAAATCTAAATTTGGAAATAAGAGTCAGAACTATAAAATTATTGAAAGGTTAAAGATCCTTTCTGGTGATGCCAGTAGTCATTTCAAATAAGTATTTCATATTACTTCAATAATGTTTTAATGACTATACCATTCTATCCTTTTGTAAAGTTTACTACCATTTGCTTTCCATTAGAAAATCGCTTTAAATTAAGGGCCTGTTAAGATGGAAAGTCCATAGGCTGTAAGAAGTTAATAAATCAGAGAATATTCTTTTGCATTTCACCAAGGATCTATATACATAAAGATTAAAGTATAAATTCCTGACTTTTGAATTTTTTTCTATCCTCTTCCGTAGCACAGCTATTACCAGAGTAGAGAACATACTCTTTTAGCGTCTTCCAAGGCACTTATGCCTCCTGAAGTGTGTCCAGTAATAAAAGGTACTTTACTTCTACTTGAAGCCAGAGCAAAAACTGCTCAAGCCAAGATGAATTAAGCTACCTGCCAGCCATATTCAAAGGAACCAGAGAGGCAGTAAGCCTCTGTGACAAAGCTCAGGTGAATTCCTGCTGCCTGGAACATGGTGCCTTATAAACTGTTGTGTTAAGTGTTAAATTTCTACCCTCACTGTATTTCTCCAAACAAATGGCATTATTGCCAAAAGAAGGCCCGGAATGTCAAAATAAAGTGGTGCAGTGGAAAATTCAACAAGTAACGAGTGTTCAGATTAATCATCAAGGAAATGAATAGCCTTGGCTTGATGCTTAGGAGTTTAAGAAGACTGGCAGCATTTTTGAGGCACAGCATTTGGAGCAGGCAGCACATTGCCCTTTCTTAGAGGTAGTATTGTGGAATAGAAAGAAAACTGGATTTGTTGTGCAAAGAGCTGAGCTTTAAAAGGGAAGAGTGAAAGTCTTTCCCATTTGATCTCATTAAATCCTCACAACACGGGCTAAGGGGTTAAAAGATTTGTCCTAAATCAAAGCTAGAAAGCAACAGAAATAAAACCTAACTATGGGTTCATCTGACCCTGGAGCTTATCTTCTGGCCACCCTTATTATTTAAACAAGATTATAATCATGTTCAATGCAATCACTTTTCTTGAGGGGTCATCTTAGTATTACCTGCTTCAGAATCATTTGGAAATCCCCATCTTGTTCCAGGCCTGGCAATCCAGCCAGTCCATAGATGTGCATTGTTACACACATTAAAATTTGACAGCTGCCGCTCAAAAAGAGGTTATG
The DNA here is from genome assembly GCF_028885625.2 of Pongo pygmaeus. Lineage (NCBI taxonomy): Eukaryota > Metazoa > Chordata > Mammalia > Primates > Hominidae > Pongo > Pongo pygmaeus. Next base: position 66,169,413 of record NC_072379.2, read on the forward strand.
GAAGACTCTGGAAAAGCACACATCGAAAACAATACTTTCACTATTTCATCTTTAAAAGTTATTCAAAATTAAGTTTAACACAGGTGTGCTCTGAGAATAAGAAGCTATTTGAAAATAAACCAACAACACAACTCCATAAAGGAGGCCTGACGAAATATTTGATCTTCACTGGAAAATAAAGCAGGCAGGCCAAGAGTAGGACAAATAATTTCTTGCTCCAGGTCAACACAATTCTTGTGTTTTATTCTGGAGCCTGAAAGACTATCAAAAGCAATCATATTTTTCTCACTTTGGGGTATACACATACCTATTTGGATTTTGTTTTGTAGCTGGCTGATAACAAGGAAAAGCAAATGAAATCATGGAATGAAGGAAATCTTCCAGGCTTTTGGAAACTACATACCTGGAACTGAATGTTTACTGGGTACATGGCCTTGGACTAATTAAACTTTTGTGGTCCCAGATTTTATATCTTTAAAATTAAATGATAGTGATAATAATCTTAAGAACTACTTTGTTTTGTTGCCATGAGTTTATATATATAAGACATGTAAAGCATGTAACACATCCTGATAAAAAGAAAATAGTTAATCAATGGTAACCTATATCATTCTTACTATAAGTGCCACTCATTAGAGAGAGAACATAGCATAGAAATGTGCTCATTGCATGTATGATATTTAAGAGAATCTGTTTTGTAAGCCATTAAGTAAGGAGATATATCTCTCCTTGAGCATTGTTCAGAGGAAGCCAATACATTCTATAAATAATTCTATTCTTCACATGTCTTGAAACATTCCTAAGGGTTTTGAAATAGTAACTTAATATTATTGAAATTTTTATTAGATTTTAGTTCAGAAATACTTCGTCTGACTGATACCTGTATAGGACAAAAAGCCGACCATGCTCCATCGCCACAGTTTTAGCCTCTAGCATTTAAGTTTTGTTCTAAATGTCAAAAGACAATTTAAACTCCAGAAATTTTAGTTTGGTAATGAATGAAGTTGTATCTATTAGATATATGAGTGTTATATTTTAACCTATTACCAATGTTTTAAAAATAATATTACTTGAAGTGTGTCTACAAAAAAGAGAGTATTTTAATTTGATGGTATTCCTAATTACATGTACTTTAGGTAGTTCTGTACAACTTTTTCTGTATGTAACATATCATTTCATACCAGGGAAAATCTATTTTAAGTTAGGTGAGTAAAACATCTACAGCATTTATAAAATTATCATATCAACTAGTGCCCCATGAAATAAAAACATGGGTATGTGTTTGCTTGTTGAAGTTTGATGTTGTTTGTAGGAGGCCTATTAAAATAGGTGTACTTAAACTTTGACTAATTTGGGCAGGGAAAGGAAAATCTTAGGAAAAAATCTCATCAAGCCTTGTTTTTTCTGGCTCTTTATATGTGAATATCATTTTGGATGGAATAATTATTGCTGGGAGTACAATCACAAACATCAGGAACTCTCCAACATGTTTCCCATGTCAATGGACACTGAGAATCATGTATTTACACGAGGAGAGTTAAAAAGTCTGGCTTTGTAAGCTTGTTACCCATAGCGCCATTCATAGACAAGTATCCCAGCAATACCTAATATTTGTGAGTATCCCAGCAATACCTAAATATTTGTCTATAGCTGAGTAATTTCTCCTATCAGCTAGAAATTTCTTCTTATCCAGTGCTTATACTGACATAACAGTCTTTGAGAAACTTCAAGACTTCAGTGTAGGTACTTGCGTAATTTTTTATTATAGGTAGCTTTAATACATTTATCACATTTCAGATTTCTTAAAAATGGATAAAATATATTAAAGTTGTAAAAAATTTTCATTACAATTTCTTTTTTTACCTATGGGTTAGTTTCTAAATATATGAGATAAATTTGTTATTTCTTTTTGTTAGTAATTTCTAACTTAATTGCATTGTAGTCATAGAATGGGGTTTTGTGTGACCTAACTTTTTGAAACTCTGGGGACTTGCTTTATGGCCTTAACATGATTGAGTTTGTAACTGTTCCATGTGTGCTTTAGAAGGACATGTACTCTGATGTTGAGGTCCATTCATTCAGTGTTATATATGTTGAAATTTTCTATAGTTAGCTGATTTTTTAATCCACTTGATCTATCAATAATTGGAAGAGATATGTTAAAATCTTCCATTATGATGGTGAAATTGTCTAATTATTCCACTAGTTCCCTCAATTTGTTTGCCTATATTAATTATCAATTAAAAATAGCTTTATTGAGAGAGGATTCACATACTATACAATTCACCCTATTAGAGTGTACAATTCAATGGTTTTGGAATATTCAAAGATAATGTGAAACCATCGCCACAGTCAATTTTAAAACATTTTTATCATCTCAAAAAAAAAAAAAACCCTCCATACCCTTTAGCTATTACTGCCTGTCTTCCAATACCCCACCTTTAATCCCAAACAACCATAAATCTACTTTATGTTTCTACTAGTTTCTATGTCCTGGATTTTCACATGAATGAAATCATATAATATATAGACTTCTGTGACTGGCTTTTGTTCACTTATAATATTTTCAAGATTTATTTAAGTGGTACGATGTATCGATACTTCAATTCTTTATGGGTAAGTATATTCCATTATATGGATATACCACATTTTGTTTATTCATTTGTGTATTGATGGACATCTGGGTTCTTTCCACCTTTTAATTATTATAAATAATGCTGCTATAATTATTCATGTACAATTTTTGTGTGGATATATTTTTGTTGGGAATATACCTAGAAATATAATTGCTAGGTCATATGGTGACTTTCTATTTAACCACTTTAGAAACTGCTAGATTGTTTTTCAAAACAGTGGCACTATTTTACATTCCCACCATCAATATTTGAGGGTTCTTATTTATTCATATCCTTGCTGACATTTGTTATTATATTGTTACAGGATTCCTTCAGGGCTACTTGGCCAGCTGAAAATTGTGGCCACGGCTGCCTCTGCCCAGGCCTCGCTTGGGGACTGCTGGGCTCCCTCCGCCTGCTTGGCCTGGCAGGCTGCATTTGGCTTGCAGCCAGCCCAAAGCCCATGCCTGCCATAGCTCCAGCTCAGCCTGCAGCTGGACTGAGCATGCCACAAGTGGCTTCCATGTTGGGCACTGGTGTCTAGACAAAGGGAACACGGTGGTGCCCAAAAACTCAGTGATGCCAGCAATCATGGAGACACAAAGGGTGTTACAGCTCTTGCTTGGGGAATCGCAAGGTCTGAGTCCCCAAGAAATGTCAGAGCTCTTCACTCCTATAGCTCAGCGAGTGGGAGTGTTACAGCTCTTTTTGCTCCCACTGTTTGGCAGGTTCTGGGTTCTTGTCTTGAGACCAAGAGGAATGAGGTAGGCAGACACCAGAGAGTGAGTAAAGCAGAGAAGAATTTTATTGAGCTACGGAAGGAGAGCACTTAGCTGTGAGAGATGACTCGAGAGCAGGTGCATTATTCATGTACCTCAAGAGCAGGTCTCAACTTGAGAGCCATCTGTCATGCTGAGTCCAGGGCTTTTATGGGCTTACAATGGGGAAATGCATGCTGATTGGTCCATGGGTGGGCTTTGGAAAAAGTATCATTCAATTGGTTAAAAGGCATCATCCAGAAGGAACTGATAGAGAGGGTAAGGTGGGGATAGAAGTTCTCACTCCATTCGTGGACTCTATCCAGAACCAGCAGCTCAGTTTTCAGGCTTTAAACTGTCTTTGGCTTGAAGGTTGGATTTTACCAGAGACCCATCCCTGTATGCCTAGGAATTTGCGTGTCTTCTGTCACTGTCAATATGACTTTTTGATTCTAGCCATCTTAGTGGGTGTGAAATAGTATCTCACGGTAGTTTTGATTTGTATTTTTCTGATGACTAATGTTCTCAAGCATCTTTTCATGTGCTTATTGGCCATTTGTATATCTTCCATGCAGACATGTCTATTCAAACTATTTGCCTATGTTTTACATTGCGTTATTTGTCTTCTTCTTATTGAGTTGTAGAAGTTTTTATAGATTCTAGATACAAGTTAGTCCCTTTTCAGATATATGATTTGCACATACATATGCACACATATAAGTGCATATATATTCTGTAGGCTTTAACTTTCTAGATGATGTTCTTTGAAGCACAAAAGTTTTTTGTGGCTTTGAAGAATTTTCTCTTTAAAAAAAGGAAAGAAAAACAGGAAAAAATAAAGAATTACTTTTATAAGGAGGATGAAACACAAAAGTTTTGAATTTTGATGAAGTTTATTTTAAGACTTCATGATTTTGATGTCAAATCTAAGAATCCATTGTCACATCCAGGGTCATAAAGTCTTACCCATTTGTTTTCTTCTTAAGCTGCTATATTAATAGCTTTCATATTTCGGTGTTTGATCCATTTTGAGTTAATTTTTGTGGATGTGTGAGGTAAGGATCCAATTTCATTATTTTCATGGTAGCTATCTGGTTGGCCCGTACCCTTTGTTGAAAAGACTATTCTTTCCCCATTGGATAATCTTGGCAGCCTTGTCAAAAATCAGTTGGCCATAGATGCATGGGTTTATTTTAGTACTGGCAGTTATATTCCATTGATCTGTACAGCTACCCTTGTGCCAATACCATGTTGTCTTAATTACTGTTGCTTTGTAGTTAATTTTTAAAATCAGGAAATGTGAGTCCTGCTTTGTTCTTCTCTTGCAAGTTTGTTTTGGCTATTCTAAGTCCCCATAAATTTCATATGAAATTTATAATCAGTTTGTCATCTTGTACAAAGAAGTCAGCTAGAATTCTGATAAAAATTGTGTTGAATATGTAGTTCAGTTTGGGGAGTATTACCAATTCAACAGTGTTAAATCTTACAATTCATGAACTTGGGCCATGTTTTTCCATTTATTTCAATCTTCTTTAATTTCTTTCAACAATGTTTGTAGTCTTCAGAGTACGCTTCTTGAGTCAATTTTGGTATTTTGTATCTTTCTAGGAATTTGTTAATATCATCCAAGTTATCTAATTTATTACCTACGGTTGTTCATAGTATTGCTTTTTAACTCTTTTATTTCTGTAAAGTCAGTGGTAATATCCCCATTTTTGTACTAATTCTAGTAATTTAAGTATTCTCTGTTTTCCTCTTGTTCTAGCTATCCAAACATTTGGCAGTTTTGTAGATCTTTTTGAAGAACCAGCTTTTAGTTTTATTGATTTTTCTGTATTGTTTTTGTATTCTCTATTTCATTAGTTTCTGCCATAATCTTTATTTATTTCCTCCCTTCTGCTTGCTTTATTTTTGCTCTTTTCCAGTGCCATAAGCAGGAAGGCTAGTTTATTGATTTGTAATATTTATTATTTCCTTATATAGGCATTTAGAAATATGCATTTCCCTCTAAGCACTGCTTTAGCTGCATCTCAAAAGTTTTGTTGTGCTGTGTTTTCATTGTCTTTCATCTCAGTGTATTTTGTAATTTTTCCTTTTGATTTCATTTTTGGCCAGTTGGTTATTTATGAGAGTGTTATTTGATTTCCACATTTTTGTAATTTCCCCCCCAATACTTTTCTGCTATTGAGTTCTAATTTCATTCCATTGTGGTCAGAGAACATATTTTGTATTGTTTCCACCTTTTAGAACATATTGAGGTTTGTGGCCTCAATAAGTTCTAAAGGATATGGTCTATCCTGGAGAATGTTCTGTGTACACTTGAGAATAATGTATATTCTGTTGTTACACTGAATGTTCTATAGATGTCTACATATGTTATATATTATATAGATGTCTACATCTATATATGTTTACAGTTTTGTTCAAATTTTCTGTTTCTTTCTTTTTTTTGTCTAACTGTTCTATCCAGCATTAATAGTGGAGTATTGAAGTATTCAATTATTATTGCTGAATTGCCGTTTACTTCCTTCATTGCTATTAGTTTTGCTTTGTGTATTTTGATGTTCTGTCATTAGTTGCATACAAACACACATACTCTAATGAGGACTGTGTATCATGAACCAACATATAACATGAATCCAATTCTGTTTAAAATATTTCTTTTAAAAAAGTGTCAATGAAACACTTTTTCTTTAATTTTAAGATGTAATCAATTATAAGATTTATTAGTGAAAAGGAACATAAAATAGTAAATGTTTATGTTGATTTTATAAGTGGTAAAATTTCTTAAAATGAGTCAAAATCATGGTAATATATGTAACAAATAGAATTAATTAGACCTTTAATTAACAAGATTACACATTCTTCAGCAGTAATAGATGTTGGAGAATTTCCTTTGACTGAGTTGTGTTTGGTGGGGATGGGATTGGGACATCTTTATCAAGAAATGGTCCAAGCCCAGCTTGCCTCTCAACCCTCTTAAAATCTCATGTAAACAATGGTGGCAGGTGGTTCATTTGCTTGTTAATCTTTGGGGTTAATTGGGGATAATGAAGCAATTTGGTCTCTGCCAGTCAGAAATAGTTAGCAGCTACCTACCCCATTGTGATGAATCACCCTGGGTATATTCCAGCTTTGGCACCATCTGTCTTTTCAGACAAATGTGAATAAATATCTGAAGTCCAGGTTCTTTAAAATATGCAAGTTAGATATTTTAAAATTAAACAAAATCAACCTACTAGTAATTTCACAGCTTAAATATAGCTTATCTGTTCTATTGCATTTTAGAATCAAGGCTGGTAGGAAAATATTCCATACACAACTGTAAAACAAATAAAACAATCCCTCTATTTGAAACGGTTAACTTCTCACTTAACTTTACACCATTTTGGATGATGTTTTATTTCTGTCTGAAATGCATATGGTTTGGGCTGATTGTTTTTGGCATAAACAATCACAAAACTAAGATGGTTGCCAATGGGTAAGGGCCAAACCTCTTTGAGCCAGTCATCTTTTTTGACAGAGATTACACAGAATGACTTAGCCCTCTCAGTTAGGAGTAATTGGAGTCAAGTCATGCTTACAGAAGATTCCCTCTTTGTTTTTCGTGCTGCCTTTTAACCCAGTTTAGAAGGGACATTACTCTGCTACCAATAAATGCCAAAAATTTTTGAAAATAAGCAAAAGGCTGAACTGTGAGCTTGTACATGTGCTTAAGCACTTAACATGGTGCATGAAGTTAAGGAAATATATAATCAAATAAGCATTCAAAGAAGTGAGAGATCGTATATTTGAATGACCAAATGCATTGCTTTGCTCAAAACAAATAAATATTATTAAACGAAGGGAATTTCAATTCCTTTTACATTCTAACTCTAGTATAATTAACCAGGTATGGTGGTGTATGCCTATAGTCACCTGTATAGACAGTTTCATCACTATGATTATTTCTTTATGACTCTTGTTCTAAATTATATTCCCAAACTGTGGTACCATGGGGTGCTTGCTAATAATTCTAATAAATGGTTTCATGGTCAGATCGGTTTGAGAAATTCTGGATTTAAGAGAATTAAAGGTTTCAAAAGTTTTGTGTATAACTGGAAGATTTTTTGGGGCCTTTTATACATCTATGACAATTGTGAGTCCTGGAGTGATAGAGAGTGCAGTATTTTTCTAATCCATTTGATTACGGAACCTTTCTAGTGTTCCAAGAGAACCACTTTGGGAAACACTGCTGTGGTTTATAAATGCAAGTTAAAATGTCTCACTTAAAAAAAAAACATTATTTTAAGTTCAGGGCTACATGTGCAGGTTTGTTACATAGGTAAACTTGTGTCATGAGGGTTTGTTGTACAGATTATTTCATCACCCAGGTATTAAGGTTAATACCCATTAGTTATTTTTCCTTATCCTCTCCCTCTTACCACCCTCCACTATCTGATAGGCCCTAGTGTGTGTTGTTCCCCTCTGTGTCTATGTGTTCTCATCATTTCGCTTCCACTTATAAGTGAGAACACACGGTATTTGGTTTTCTGTTCCTGTGTTAGGAAAATAATGGCCTCCAGCTCCATCCATATCCCTGCAAAGAACATGGTATCATTCTTTTTTATAGCTGCATAGTATTCCATGATGTGTATGTACCACATTTTCTTTATCTAGTCTACAATTGATGGACACTTGGTTGACTCCATGTCTTTGCTATTGTGAATAGCACAGTGATGAACATACATGCTGTGTCTTTATGGTAGAACAATTTATATTCCTTTGAGTATATACACAATAATTGGATTTCTGGGTCAAATGGTACTTCTGTTTTAAGTTCTTTCCAAAATCACCACATTGCTTTCACAATGGTTGAACTAATTTACATTTCTACCAGCATTTTCTAAGTATTCCCTTTTCTCTGCAACCTTGCCAGCGTCTCATCTTCTGACTTTTTTTTTGTGACACCTATTCTGGCTGGTGTAAGATGGTATCTCATTGTGGTTTTGATTTGCATTTCTCTACTGATCAGTGATATTGAGCTTTTTATCATATGCTTGTTGGCCCCTTGTATGTGTTCTTTTGCGAAGTGTCCGTTCATGTCCTTTGCCCAGCTTTTAATGGGGTTGCTTGTATTTTTCTTGTAAATTTGTTTAAGTTCCTCATAGATGCTGGATATTAGACTTTTGTCAGTTGTATAGTTTGCAAATATTTTCTCCCATTCTGTAGGTTGTGTGCTTACCCTTTTGATAGTTTCTCTTGCTGTACAGAAGCTGTTTAGTTTAATTAGATTCCGTTTGGCAGTTTTTGCTTTTGTTGCAATTGCTTTTGTTGTCTTTGTCATGAAATCTTTGCTTGTGCCTATGTTCTGAATGGTATTGCCCAGGTTGTCTTCCAGGGTTTTTATAGTTTTGAGTTTTACATTTAAGTCTATATTCCATCTTGAGTTAATTTTTGTGTATGGTGTAAGGAAGGGGTCCACTTTCAGTCTTCTGCAAATGGCTAGCCGGTTCTCCCAGCACCATTTGTTGAACAGGGAATCTTTTCCTCATTGCTTGTTTTTGTCAGCATTGTGGAAGATCAGATAGCTGTAGATGTGTAGTCTTATTTCTAGGTTCCCCATTCTGTTCCATTGGTTCATGTGTCTATTCTTGTACCAATATCACTCTGTTTTGGTTACTGTTGCCCCTTAGAATACTTTGAAGTTGGGTAGCATGATGCCTCCAGCTTTGTTCTTTTTGCTTAGGATTGCCTTGGCTATTTGGGCTCTTTTTTGGTTTCATATTAATTTTAAAATAGTTTTTTCTGTTCTGTGAAGAATGTCAATGGTAGTTTAATGGGAATAGCATCGAATCTATAAATTGCTTTGGAAAGTATGGCTAATTTAACAATATTGATTATTCCTAGCCATGTGTATGGAATGTTTTTCCATTTGTATATGTCATCTCTGATTTATTTGAGCAGTGGTTTGTAGTTCTCCATGTAGGTGTCTTTCACCTTCATAGTTAGCTGCAATCCTAGGTATTTTTTTCTTTTTGTGGCAATTGTGAATGGGAGTTTGTTAGTGATTTGGCTCTCGGCTTGTCTGTTGTTGGTTTATAAGAATGCTAGTGATTTTTGCACATTGATTTTGTATCCTGAGACTTTGCTGAAGTTGCTTGTCAGCTTAAGAAGCTTCTAGGCTGGGATGATGGGGTTTTCTAGATATAGGATCTTGTCATCTGCAACGAGGGATAGTTTGACTTCTTTGTTTCCTGTTTGAACATGCTTTATTTCTCTCTCTTGCCTGAGTGCCCTGGCCAGAACTTCCAATACTATGTTGAATAGGAGTAGTGAGAGAGGGCATCCTTGTCTTGTGCCAGTTTTCAAGGGAAATGCTTCCAGCTTTTGCCCATTCAGTGTGATGTTGTGTCCCACTTTCAAGACTTACTTTTTCTTTATGTTTTTTGGATAGAAATAACATTAAATTATCTCTTATAAAGGGACACAGATTCAAACTTTTCCAGCCTCCCTCTCCTCCTCTTTCTCTGTTTGGGATATTCATAGTGAACAGTGGTTTACCAAATTGTGCTTTAGAGACTTTTGCTCTAAAGATAAGGTCTCTCTGAGGATCAGCCTCTAAACTTAGGAGAGTTCTGCAAATTGGCTGAATCCCTAGCATACGGCCATATAGACCTAAGTATTACTTGGGAATCAAGTCTCTCAGAGGGATTCCTCTCAAGACAAAAGGATAGTGGTACAAAGGCTTTCTAAGTGAGTATTTTTTGTATATTTTAAAGCCTACCCTAAACACCCAATTCTGTATTGATGCCTGGAAGAGTGCCACAATGATTGGGAAACTATGGGCTCAGCTTCAATAATCTATAGCCTTGACTAATCTCTGAACCATTAAAAAGAAAAAAAAGTTACTTGGATAAGATGGCTGTCTTTAGTTCACAATGATCATTTAATCTATTCTAGAGAAAACGGAAATAACTTCAGGAGTTGGAAGACCATGTGTTCTAAAACACTGAGGTGTAGAATTTTAGTAAACATAGGTGTATTAATTTGCTAAGGCTTCCATAAAAAAGAACCACAGACTTGGTTGCTTGAACAACAAATATTCATTTTCTTATAGTTCTGGAGGCTAGAAGTCAGTCTGAGATCAAGGTGTCACTAGGGTCAATTTCTGCTGAGGTCTCTCTCTTAGTTTATGGATGGCCATCTTCTCCCTGTTTTCCTGTCTGAGGGTCTATATCCTAATCTCTTGCAAGAACCAGTAGTCATCTCAAACTAAAGCCCAGCCTAGTGACCTCATTTAACTTTAGCTACCTCTTTAAAGACTTTATCTCCAAATACAGTCACATTCTGAGGTAATGGGGTTGAGGGATTCAGCATATACATTTGGGGGAGAGATAATTAGCCCATAACAGTGGATGACCCTTAGCCAGAAGTCTTCTGAGTTTATTCTATTAGGCCAAGCAGGAACCTTTTAGAGACAAGCAAATGTCAAAAATGTCATGACCCGTGTATAATGCCTCACTTTGCTTTTTTTTTTTTTTATTGATTTCTCTAGATTTTTCAAACCTGACGTTTCATTAAAAAAAGGAAACTATCATCTCTGCTATAAGGTGCTTTAAAACCAGTCAGGTCTAGGGGTTGTTTATATACATATCTTGGTGTTTCTTAACAACTTCTAGGTCACAGCATGTTTGGGAAATGGAAATACTGATCCTTCAGACTGTGGTCAGTGTACCACATGCTTATAGTTCCCCTTGGTTCTATTGCGTCTTGAGGATACACTATTAGCTGAACATATCCATAACTTTTGTTCAGAAAAACCATGGGCCAAGGAACATAGACTTAACTAGAAATGACTTACCTGAAACTGAGGAATGTGGGGGAAATCAGACCCAGGTCATGGAGTAATAGAATTTTGACCTGGAATGGACCTTAGATGCCACATTTCAGTCATTCACAAACTTCTTTAAGATTTTTTTTGCCTTATCAGTGAAATTCAATATTAACAATAGATAATTATTAATTATCTCATGGTTCTCTTTATATTGACTTACTTTATAAAGCCTTTAAATGTAGCCCCATCTAAATAAAAAAAATTTTGAATTAGAATTCAAGTATGTTGGACACATCGCCTGACCCCTATAAATGTATAGATTCTTCCACACTTGCTCTCTTCCGTCATACAGCAGTGGATGGTGAGGATGCAAAGACTTTGAGGCCATAGGGGATGGTGGAGGCACTAACTGGAAAAAACCGAATGACTGCGAAGGAATGTGATATGAGCAAGAAATAAATCTTGCATTCAGCTGAGATATTGGTGCTGTTTATTACAACAGATAGCCTGTCATGACTAATCGAGTCAACTTTGCAAGACTTTAGATATTTCAACCTCTTTGAAGGCTTTCCTTGCATATAAATTGTAGAAGTGTCTTTTCATTATTTATCCCCAAATAGTTTTTGCTTACGTCAGTGTTTTTTATAAAGCCACTAAAATTATATTTTCAGTACCTCTAGATTAAAAGTAATATGAAAATCAGTATATTACTTAATCTCATCAATCCTTTGCATACTATATTAAATATCCCATCTAATATTTTAATTTATTTCTGTTTTTCAGAAATTCAACACTTGCATGGGAAAAAGGCAAGTGTAGCTATATAGAGTACAAGCTGCAATTGCTCTTGACCTTGCTCTGATTAGGAATCCTAGGACTCTACCTTTGGATGAATTATCATCATTTTTAGGCACTCAGAGTAAATCGTTAGTACACAGAAAATAGAAAAGAATTATTTATCACCAAGTATTAAGGCCAAGTTGCAATTGCCATCACAGGCAAAAAGTAAAATTTAAATTTATTCATACAACCTATGTAACATAGAGGTTTAATTAACTTGAAAAACAAGGTCCCTTTTATTTTTTTTAGCAGTTTAAAAAAATGGTTATTAAATTTTATTTGCTTTATTTGGCTTGCAGTTTGACAGGGCTATTTTTGCGGGTGAGGGCATAAGGAGGTGGTTGTATTTGTTTCCAGGCTCCATTAGCAGATAAATACCAGTTATAGTCATTCTGGGGGTGGGGATAGGGTTGGCAATAGTAAATAAGAACCAATGTAAACAATCTAGGTTTTAAAGCAAATACAGTGATGGAATATTAAAGATGAAATGGAATCAATTTGTTCAATAATATTATTGAGTGCCAGTGGGGTAGCAGCCACCTCGATAGGTTGTATACTGTGACTCAAGGGTGTGGACCAGAAACTAGCACAGCCCCTCCTTTCATGGGCTCACAGACAGTGCGTAGAAACACAAACACAGAGACAATAGACAATTCACTCAATGCCTGTGTGTATTCTAGCATGTCCCGCCAAGCCTGCACAAAAGCATCCTCTCAAGACCCATAGAAAAACTTCCTTCCTGCTGTTATCCCTGCCTTTCCTTATTCTTTACCACTTCAGGATGACCTTACCCTGGGGACTTGACTTTGTTCCCAGAGCTGTATTTCACTCCTCCACTGGGCTTCGGGAACTCAGTGACTTGCTTAAGAGCTGAAAATTATCTTACCAGTCTGGTGATCATAACTGGCTAATCCTGAATACTATTAGATTTGCCTTAAATAACTCCCAAATGTCAGTTATAAATGCAAAATATTTTGAAGTGCATTTTGGCAGAGGAATCTATGTAATACCTTAAGAAGTTTAATCAAATAAAAAAGGTAAAAGTTTAAGCAACCAAATAACAAAACCATACTTTTTTATAAAAAGAAAAATTTAATATTAAAATAATACCCCAAAACCCTCATAAAAGGTCCAACCAGGATATCAGGAAGTTATAGAGATAGAAACAGAGATTGTAGCAGCGGAATTACATACATTAGATTAATTGGTCAATAATAAGCAAGTAAACTCTAGATTTAATAAACTCTTTTGAGAATATTAAATATAGAGAGGTTTTCCAATAGATGTCACCATTGGGTTATAAGTCATTCTAATTTTATAAGCCTCTAGGAAATTTAACTCCGTAACTCTCAATTGGTTCTATTAGAAGACTCTCATCGGCTGGGCGCAGTGGTTCACGCCTGTAATCCCAGCAGTTTCGGGGGCTGAGGCCGGTGGATTGCTTGAGGTCAGGAGTTCAAGGCCAACCTGACCAACATAGTGAAATCCTGTTTCTACTAAAAATACAGAAATTAGCCGGGTGTGGTGGCAGGCGCCTGTAATCCCAGCTACTCGGGAGGCTGAGGCAGGAGAATCACTTGAACCTGGGAGGCAGAGGTTGCAGTGAGCTGAGATTGTGCCATTGCACTCCAGCCTGAGCGACAGAGCAAGACTCCGTCTCAAAAAAAAAGACTCTTATCTTGGCTTCAAATAGTTTATGCTGTAATTGTTATTCTAGTATTTAGTATTTTCAATTTTTAGTGCAAATAATTATTAATTATATTTTAAAATGATCTTCTGAGATTGCCCTGAAAAGAATATAATTTTAACATCATCAATGTATTACAAATATAACTTAAGAATAGAAAAAAACACAGAATAGAGTAGTATTCATCATTAGACACCAAGACCTATATATCTCCGCAGAAATTTGTAATATAAATTACATCAAATTTGGCCCTGAAATTAATTTTATTTTTAAATATAATTAACTTTTATGTATGCACTTGGACTACGTCTTTAAGTAACGTGAACAAATCTCAGAGTTCCTTGGGATTGGTCACTATTTGAAGAGCAAAAATAAACCATTAGAGATATCCTATCCTGACTCTGTGTCTGAGGGTTGGATTTTATCATTTGAAAAAATGCTTCAGTTCTACCAAGGATTCAGTCTTATTCAGTGTAACGCATGAAATAAAAAGCAAAATTAATCACTTGCTGTCTCTACTAACTCACTAGACATGCTTAAGTGTGAATTTTATTTGTCTTTCTTTTCAATTATTAATCAATGTCATGAGGTAGATCAATATACCAAGAGCTTCTAAATACAATATATAAGCCTTAAGGATCAATAGTGATACCATTCATATAAGGGAAAAAATTGAATTTATGGCCACACTGAAATTTAGATCACATGTTTCTACTTCTTTTATTTATTTTTTGTTTTCAGTTTTTCTGAATTCAAGGTTATATGTTTATTATACAATATATAAAAAAAGAAATAATAAAATAAAAATTATTCGTAGCCCTACTACCACCCAAATGTGATCGTTGCTAAGATTTTGAAATGTTTCTTTCTATATATTTTTAAATAAAATTGTAATCGTGTATGTGTGTAAATTAGGATCTTGTGGTTTAACTTTGTCTTTTTAGGCATTTTTCTGTATTATTTTACAGGTTTCATACATATATATGTAACTGGTACATACCATCTACTCTTGGTAGTTTCTTTTTTTTATTAAAATAGTTCTTCAATGATTATGTATGAAATTTCCCATTTTCATGTTTCAGAGATAGAGATAGGTCAAATCACATGAATATTTTTGTGACTCTTGGAAAATATTCTCAATTTTATTTTACAAGAAGATTGGACCAAATTAAATTCCCACCCAAATGGATGAGAGAAACTAGTTCCTCAGGTTATCTCTAGTATTGGAAATGACCTGACTTTCTTGTTGCTAATTTGGGAGGCTAAAAATATCTCATTTCAATCTGCCTATATCTGATAATTGATGATACTACTTTTAAAGGATCTTAAAAATGCTTAGAACTGGCCAATGTACAGAATGTGTTTCTATTGCTAAAATAAATTTTTAACCTTTTATTTTTAATTCTCAAAATCTAATCTATATTGTCACCATTGGGCTCACTCACAGAAGGATGTACACAGTTAAAAATTTGGGAATGGCTCAGTTTGGAAACATAGGACAAATGTTAAATTTATGGCACAAAAGTGTCTAATTGCTTTGCATAATAGAAGGTAATAAACAGAAAATTTTGTCCCTTTCATAACACTTTGTATTTCCATTCTACTAATCATTTTTAATAAATTTTGTCTATTCGTATTAATTTTGTTAAGAAGATGATGATATTCAGAAGCTACACATAAGGACACATTTGGAGTTTTTGATTAATCATAATCCAAAAGCACAACAAAATTAAATATTCTCCTTCCTGAAATAAATATTTAATTTCCTTCCTGGCATAGATACTGTTTCTGGCAGTGCTTTGGCTGTCAACAGAAAATACATTTTATTGTATTTATATAAAGGCTTTTGGCCACTATAGAAATGGAATTTTCATTTGAAAATTAAAATTTTTTAAAAATTATACTTTAAGTTCTAGGGTACATGTGCACAACATGCAGGTTTGTTACATATGTATACATGTGCCATGTTGGTTTGCTGCACCCATCATTTACATTAGGTATTTCTCCTAATGCTATCCCTCCCCCAGCCCCCCACCTGCAACAGGCCCCAGTGTGTGATGTTCCCCACCCTGTGTCCAAGTGTTTTCATTGTTCAGTTCCCACCTATGAGTGAGAACATGCG
This sequence comes from Pongo pygmaeus, assembly GCF_028885625.2. Classification (NCBI taxonomy): domain Eukaryota; kingdom Metazoa; phylum Chordata; class Mammalia; order Primates; family Hominidae; genus Pongo; species Pongo pygmaeus. The sequence continues at coordinate 66,185,251 of NC_072379.2, forward strand.
ATGTTTGGTTTTCTGTCCTTGTGATAGTTTGCTGAGAATGATGGTTTCCAGCTTCCTCCATGTCCCTGCAAAGGACATGAACTCATCCTTTTTTATGGCTGCATAGTATTCTGTGGTGTATAATATGTGCCACATTTTCTTAATCCAGTCTATTACTGAGGGACATTGGGTTGGTCCCAAGTCTTTGCTATTGTGAATAGTGCTGCAATAAACATGTGCCATGTGTCTTTATAGTAGCATGATTTATAATCCTTTGGGTATATACCCAGTAATGGGATGGCTGGGTCAAATGGTATTTCTAGTTCTAGATCCTTGAGGAATCACCACACTGTATTCCACAATGGTTGAACTAGTTTACACTCCCACCAACAGTGTAAAAGCGTTCCTATTTCTCCATATCCTCTCCAGCATCTGTTGTTTCCTGACTTTTTAATGATTGCCATTCTAACTGGCGTGAGATGGTATCTCATTGTGGTTTTTATTTGCATTTCTCTGATGACCAGTGATGATGAGCAGAAAATTTAATTGAATGTCAAATTTCTGTTAAGGTTAAAAGAAGCAATAGCCTACAAAAATCCCATTTGTAACTTAAAGGGACCACAAGGTTGTACAGAAAAGCTTCTGCAGGATGTAGCTCAATTCAGTGGGTTATTTTATAAGAGCAAAACTGTTAAAATTTTACTCGATATTCAACCTGAACATTTTGATGTATATTGTAATTTCCAATATTAAAATGCTTCATCTATTATGTGCTTTTCTTTAATCTCTTTTGAGACAGTTACAGAATATACTAGAAAGCCTTCTATCATCTATTGTCTGTTTACTCTAAATATTCCCTGAGAATTTTAGTATTTGGGATTTTTATCATTTGTCAATGACATATGATACTGTGATTAGTTGATGTAAATATTCTTTGATCTTCTAATTTAGTCAAGGCCTGTCAAAATGGGAAGGAGAACTGAAGAGGCTCTTACCAGCCAAAGTGCCACTCCTCTCAGCCAGTCAGAAGGGCTTCTCTTACCTGGCCATATTTCCTCCATTAGTGTCACTGCTTTGGGTGGAACAACAAAGTAAGGATGCTAATGCCCTGGTAGGATAAATTTATTGGTTATCTGGGAATGGAGGAGAGAGCTGAGAAAGTCCTCTCCTTTCCTCCATTCAGCATTGCCAGATCATGTCTTAGGCGAACTCTCTTTTAAACAATTTAGAGTGTTTCTGGTAGCATATAAACATTTTTTACTGTTTGATTTTTTAAAATCTAAAACATTTTTGTGCAATTTTTTGTTTGCTTATTTTGATGTGGGAGAGGGCATTGAGATTGATTTTTAAATGATACAGAGCCCAAACTGGAAATTTGTTTTTGCTATTTACCAGCTATGGTATCTTTGGACAAAACATTTATTTCCATGGAGCTGTTATAATCTCCTTTGTAAAATGGAAAAAATAATGTTCACTCCACCTACTTGATAGAATTTTTGTGGTCATCAAATAATATGCTGTGAATAAAAATACTCCATAGGCTGCAATATTTTCTTTTCACGGGTGACTCTGTTGAATCTACATTGAAATAGGTTTATCAGAGTTCAAAGTAGAAAAAAAATAATTTGTTATAACTGATATTTTAAAACTTGCTTTTTTGAAGAGGGTTGCAAAATACCTTTTTGATATTTTGTAGGTTTTTCTTTACAAAAATATGTTTATTTTGAAAAATAATAGAGATAAGCAAAAATTTTATTAAAAATTGTTCAAAAAATTGTTCATAGCCCTGGCATTCAGAAATAACAATAATCTGTGATTATCCACAAAATGGTACTTGGGGGAGGGGCATATGAAATCAATCCTTTCCATGATGCTGGCCTGGAAGCATGGCAGAAGGTTTTTTGAATTTCATTAAGTGACTTCTAGGATCTCTGTTTTTGAAGACAGCAAAAAATATCTACAAAATTTTATTCTAGACATTACCAATCCTTTCTTTAGTCCTTGTATTTGGTATCATTACTCTGTCCTTGTGGGAATAAGCCTTAGCTGCCTATGCTTTATAAAAGAAAATTCCAATTAATCACTATAACTGCATCCAGCTCTCCAGCTGGCTCATTGCTAACTCTCTGCCACTTAGCTGAGGCTGAATTAGACTAATAGTTTTGTGCACTGAACAGTGAGACTTTCAGCTTCTTATGATGATTCATGTGTTACAGCTGCAGTCCACGCTCGTTAACAATATCTGACTTTTCACTGAACTACAGAGCTTCCTTTCCTCACAGTTTATCTTTTGATAAGATTTTAACTTTCTGTTTTCTGGATGGGGATTTGAAAGTTAATAAAATTCATAGACTTCAAGAAGTCATTATTCAGAATAGATTCGATTGCTAGAAAATTAATTATTTTAAATTTTTACCAATATTCACATTTACGAAATATATACTTCCTCTGAGAAAATACTTTTTCATGTTTTCAGATAAATTATTTGTACCTAAATTTTTTTTATTTGGAATTAAAACTTCCCAAATGTGTCCTATTCTGAAAGTTTTGTTGTAAATAAGCCATAGTTTACTTTTATGATTTTAGGAGTATTTATGAGTATTATTTCATCTTGCATTTACCCAGTAGGCTCTGTTATGTGAGCACATTATGAGAGGAAATGACAATTTGTTCAAATCAAGAGGTTAAGAAACTAAATATATATTCTTATCAATATCCGTGAAGTATTTTATTTTAAAATGTTCAAAAGTAAAAAGAATAAGCTTATATTATCAAAACATAATACATTAATTAAAATTATGGAGTATCAAATATACCATCAAACAAAAGTTTTTAATATTTATCTGGTATAAATATATTAAAACAGACTTAAATTTATAACAAAAAGAAATATAGTTAAACATAGAAGAAATAATAAATGCATTGTATTAGCTTTAAAGAAATATATCGTGTTTGCGTAAATATTTTCAAAAATCATGTCCATATTTTTTAACAAACAATTTTGACTTAAATCAATAGTGTACTTCCCTTGATCCTAGTGGTTTTGGATGTGGTTCTTGAGTATAGTCTTCTCTAATATGGCAGATAAATCAATCTGACCTTCTTTTCAACATTCACAATTGAATGAGGAGAGTATAGTTTTTCCAGTCTGCAGTTGACTTCTTTATTCATTTGTTAAGATTATGGTTAGTCTTTGTGGTGGATCCTGTGGCTTGGTTCCCTTAAACATGTATTCCAACCTCTTTCTTCTGGGACATCTAGTACTGTAATGCTTGGAGATTAAAAAGAAAAAGTAAAGCATTTCTCAGATGTCCTTGTGGCTAAGATTTCAATTGTGATTTGGGGTCCTCCAATCTGGTACTTTGATGGTCAACTTGAATTTTGAACTAAGTTAATTAGAATAGAGACCATAATTCTGCTTTTCAGGTGGTGACACAGGCAGCATAGACCTGAGCCACCAATTTCCTGATTTTCAGCAACTTTCTTCATTGGTAGGTGCAATGTCCCTGGGTGGTAGCAGTAGTGAGACAATTTCTGGGGCTCAACACTTCTTAGATGTTCTGCCTGAAGCTTAATCTGCCTTACTTTTCAGATCATCCGACAGTTTTTAAGCCGCAGGAATAGCTAGTGATATGTTCTATTCTATATTACAGGTTTCTGTGGTCTTAAATGAAACTCTAATCAATAAAGAACCTACCTCAATTATAAATTATTCAAGGGCATTTTGATTACCCATTCCTGATGAAGGAACCCATAGATTTTCCATAATAGTTTGATTTGTCATTTAATCCATGATTTAAGTGAACATTAATAGCAAATAAAACAGCTTTTTGAATAGATTCTGAGAGAGAGAAATATTGAGAATACAAGCGGAAATGTGTTTTATCTTCTAATACTCTTTTTATAGAGAATGATAACTTTAGTGATATAATCAAGGTAAATGTACACATTAATATAATCATACATCTGTATGTACTATTTGAGTAGTTAGTGATACCAAAATTCAAAAGTAATACGTTTGAGAAAGGTATGATAGTGAATTTACATTACTCTCTCATTGCCTTCATCTGGCTGGTATATAATTTATGACAATGTTCAGGCACCAATTCCTTAATAATACCTTCTCTTCATCTCCCGTGCATGGTTCTGTAACCACTAAAAATATACACATGCACACACACACACAAATACACACACACACACACACACACTGTTTCTATTTACCACTTCCATACTAGTTGTATTAGTACTTTGGTCAAAATATGTGACAATTGTTTAGTCTATTTTCTATTCTTGATTATGAGGTTGATGAGAGTGGTAACAAGTGTGTTTTTATTAACCTTTGAATTGGTAGTATCTGGAATATTTTAAATGCTTTAAAATGCATTGGTTAACCGAAAAATGAGAAGTAGGAGAAAGGAGAATGAGAAGACAGCATAGTGAAATATACAGACTACTGGAGGAGAGGTCTGGACACCCATCACTGCAGTTATCTGCAAATCTACCTACTACAAAGCAAACTTCCCTTTCTGTCAGTGACTTAAAACAACAATTGATTATTTTTCAGAATTCTGTGGGTTGACAGGCCATTCTGTTTCCTGTATTGTTGGTTAGGTCTCTGGGGGAGCTGGAAGATCCACAATGGCTTCACTCACATGGTTGAGAGTTGGCGCTGGCTTTTATCTGAGTAAAAGATAATGGTAGACATTGAAGTTCTCTTAAGGCTCTGCCTTGGAGTTATACAATCTCAATTCCATTGCACTTTATCGATCAAACATTGCCTTCTGATCAGCCCAGATTCAAGGGGAAGGCAAAAAAAGTATCACTTCTTGAAGGTCTAATAGCAAAGTAACATTGCAAAAGAGTGATGGAAGATACTGTTCTGGCTGTCTTTGAAAACATTCTCTTCTATACATACCCCTACATTTTTTCTGTCTCTCTTTAGAAGTGAAACAATCTTCCCAGGTCTGTAGATCTGTTTCCTCATCTTTATAATAATAGTACTTGACTTAGTATATTCAATTTTAGCTGTAGGATTATATGAGATAGCAGTGTTTCTGTTCAAAAGGTTAATATTGAAATTTGAGCCAGTTTTGATCATGTCTTATTTCAACTAGAAATTTATCAGACTTTTCTTCTCTGGGCTTCTGTGAGCTTCAAGTTGCATTGTAGACTACTCAAAGTGTCTTCATCAGATCACCAGTGTTAATATATCATGGGAGCTTTTTTTTTCCTTTTTTTTTTTTAACAAATACAAATTAACGGGCTTCACTCCAAAACTACTGAATCAGAATCTGTGGCTATAACGTCCAGGAACCTCGATTTCAACCTCCTGTCTAAAAACTTCTGACATCTGTTAAAGATTGGGAAGCACTGGTATAGAATACATTAGAGGAAGTAAAACAGCAAGCAGCAATGTACAGCAATGCAAACCTGCCTACTGGCCAAAAGTCGAGGATGGTAATACAATTAAATATTCCAAATTCTAATCTTGGCCAATCACACTGGAATTCTATCATTACATATGCATTCATTGTATTTAAATCTGAGAATCCAGTGTTAAAAAACAACCCCATAAGGAGAAAAAAGACAATAGGCCGTTAAAATTACAGCAGAGATGAGTTTAGTTTATTGTCTTTTTTCAAACCACTTAGCAAAACCCAAAGAAACTGAATACCACACAATAAAATCTTATTTTGAATAAAACGCCTGCTATGAAGGAAAGATTGATCCATGTTATTTCCAGTATCCCTGAGAAAGAAGAAAGACCCATAACGGGGGTCTCTGGGAATGAGAAAAAAAGGTACTGGGTCATCATGGAGGCCCGAGAGGGGCTGACTGGGGTAAAATATCAAATAGGTAAAGAGATGAACAAAGCAAAAATGGAGACACACCAAAGATAGAAGCTGCTCTGTCTTCACGTGGCTCTGGGCCAGACATAATGCTTGTTACCATGACGATAGATTACAAAGTTGCACATGAACAATAGAAAAGATGAAGAGAGGAAGAGATGAGAGAGGAAAAGAAAGAGAGTGTGAAGGACGGAATACGAAAAGGATGTTTAGAGCTGATTGCAATAGGTCAGAGATGAGAAGACAAAAGCAAATTGTCCTTCAAGAAACAGGACCTTCTGTCTCTAGCACTCTCTTGCAATGGTCTAAAAATAATGTGGAGGCAGGAAAAAGAGAGACTGAAAACTGAAAAATATGCATACTTCTTTCTTGAGGTATCAGTTACTAGTCCACCTCACTCCCAGCTGCAAGGAAGGCTGGGAAACATCCCTTGGGAGCTGTGTGCCCACGAAGAAAAAGAAAGGTAATTGAATTAATATGCAGCTGTCCCTAACACACAGATGCAAATAACATATGGTTAAAAATGAATTTTCTGAAGTGTACTCTCTGAGAGCAAAGACGAACAAATTTAGTAAAACTGTGGTTTATAAAAGATTGTGAATTTATCTTTAGTCGCTTTGATATAAAATACATTCATTGGCTTTCTTAGAAGCTTGCTCAATTTCAGCTTTAGTAGCTTGCTTTTCCAAGTGGAGTGTTAACTGTTATTGACATGTAGGTTCATGGCTTATAAGATGTTATTTTTCCTATCATAGAAATCTAGGTAATCTTAAAAAGAGAATGCTGATGGAAGCAAAAATTATTTAACAAAATATAATTTAAATTTGGATATAATTAAAGTTTTGAAACATGATTCTAGAAGACTGGGGAAGATTACATAGCACTTCTATGCAGATATCTAACATATTACTGAATCTTTAAGAGAATGGTGAGATCCTTAATTCAAGTGCCACCTCAGATAATTATTAGTTATTTTAACCTGGTACTCAGTATTCTGGGACTTACTTTTTATATCTGTGAGATATATCTCAACAGAAGGAGTTGAGAATTTGGAATAATTAATCCCTAGAGTCTTTTCTAACTCTAAAGGTGTAAAAGGCATAGCAAGAATAAAAGAAGGCATTAAATGTCTCATGGTCCTCCATTTAGTAGAAACTTCCTTTCTCTTAGGTTGGACTAAATCAAAACCATTTCAAATACATTGGTATCTGTAGGCTTTCCTTTGTGAGAAAGGAAACAGAGGTGTTGGAAGCATTATGAGATAACCCATTTATGCCTTGTGTTCCATTATTGGAATGCTAAGCTTGTGGGAATTATTTATATCCTACTGCTCAAGGTCATCATCAAGGTCTGATTTCTCACACACACACACACACAAAAATTTGCAACCTCCAGAGTAAATGGGCTAATATGCATATCTATAAAGCTTTTAGCATAGTCCCTGATACAAAAAGAGCTCAGTAAGTTAGCTAAGTTTAGCCATTAGAAAGTCATTTCAGAACACTTCACAGCCCTCAAAATTCAAAACATTGTTTCTTATTATGCTGTTTCCTAAAAATCCCTCCAGATCACTTACCATTTGGACTACAACTTTACATATAAATATGTACCAAAGAGATGGGTTACCAGAAAAGGAAGAGAGACATCGTATGTTTAGGAAGGGAGTAAAGGATAAGCAAGGTTTTCCCATCACCCTCCTTGTTGCTTACCCTTTTCTCCCTTCCTTCTTTATCTTCTTCTTTTTGCAAATCCATGGCTATTAATTAAACCAAGGTAGTCTGCTTTCAGAGTCCAGGTTCCTAACCATTCTTCTTTGATGACTCTTTTTAGTATCTTCCAGAGTGCCTTGCACATAGTACTCTGCAAATTTTGCCTGATGCTAAAATGCTATTTATAAGTTTTTTGGGGGCCTGGTTTTAAAACTTTTTGCAGGATTCAAGATACAGAAAGTTTAGAGATATGGCCCAGAAGAAAGGCTTAAGATGTTTCCAGTCATCCTTATCAGTATCGTAAGCAATTTTGGTACATGTGCATTGTCTGATTCCTTGAAACCAGTATTTGTTTCTTTTGATTACTGAGCAGAGCTATTGTTGAATCTTCCCTCTTATTCACCTCTATAGCCTATCAATGACCAAATCTTGACTTTTCCTTCCCAAGTAGATGGTCCAGTTCTCTCCATCTCCTGGCATTACTCTCACTCACTCCAATCCAATCCATTTTCCTCACAACAGCCAGAGTGATCAACTGAAAAGTACAAATAGATTTTGGCTGTACTGTGAAGGGTCAGTCATGATCCCAGCAGGAAACAGACTTCAGCTTAAAAAGTTCAAATATAGAGATTATAATAAAAGAATCACTTTACAGTGTGGTTGCAGTTAAGAGGACCAATAGGAGACACTGAGGAACATAAAGACAGAAGTGAAAGTTATTTGCTACTATCCTCAGGGGGAAAGGAGAAGGGGAAGAAGTTTTATTACTAGAGATCATTGAGAGCTATCCCAAGGAGGAGGGAGCACACAGCAGGAGTGGTAATTGTGGAGAGACAAACCACCGCCAGTGATACTGCCATGAAACAGGGAGGAAGTGGAGCGGAAGTACCTTGAGTTTTTGAGTTTCATCTCTCCTCCACTCTCCAATCTGTCAGTGCCTCCTGTTGGCACCTAATTGGAAACAGGAGAACAAGGAGATTGGGTAATTCACTCTGCAGGGGTCATCATGAATAACAGAGCTGAGCAGACAACATGAAGAATAGCCAGTACATCTTCAAGATCAAATCCTCAATCTGACCTGCAGGACCCTGCAGGATTTGACACTTTCCTCCCTAATCCAACCTATCCTTGGTCCCTCTGTTCCATTTCACTGAGCTTCAACCACATTTGGATTTTTCATTTTCTGGAAGGTATTGTGCTTGCTCCCAGCTCAGTGCTTTCACACAAGCTATTCTCTCTGTCTGATAAGTTCTTGTCCAGTTTTTGCCTCAATAAATTTTAAGGATTCCTTAGAATTCAGCTCAAAAGACATTGCCTCAAGGAAGTCTTACCTGACTCCTAGACTAGGTCAGATACTCATGTAAGATATTTAATTACATCTTGCTCTTCTCCTTTGTAGCACCTATTATAATTAAATATCTACTTCTTAATTAATTATGATGAGACTCTGTATTCTTGGCTATAAACATAGAGATTTTGCGTATCTTGTTTGTCACTGATTTCCATATTTTGCATATAAACATTGAAATTCAATAAACATTGTTTGGATGAACGAATGCATGAATACTTTTCCATAGTTTATGAAAAATGCAAAACTGTTGTGTATACCTTTTTAACTTACTATCAAAACTACATGTAAAATAGCATGGGAGAAAAATAATTTTGAACTGTTTTTCTCGTGTGGTATATATTTCCGTAGTGTTCTATGTATACAGGAGATTTTTAGCAAAAGATGTGACTTGTATTTAACATCTTACTCATTTCCTGGCTGTTACAAGGATAGATTGAATGATTACTTCTTGTAAAGTCACAGTATAGCATTATGCTTGCCAGGTGGGTATTTTCAAGGGCAGGGCTGTGATTAAATGTACTTTAGTTGTTCTTATTGTGACTTTCTGAATTCTTCATCATTGTGTTATGTACCTCCAGATCTAGTAGGTAGCAGAGGGCCTTTGGGGAAAAAAAGCCATTCCGATTCATCCCTTACCACCAAATATCCCCATGCCTCACCTACTCCAGAAGAATATTTGTACCTACAAATCAGATGAAGAAAGGGAGGGCTTCAAGTCTCATCCACTCCATGGCTTCCACTTCCAACACGCACACACATGCACACACACACACACACTTACACCCCACACACGCTAATGATTTCTCAGTCTTTTTTCCCAGTCGTTTTTTCCCAGCCTTCTCTTTGGCTCCAGATCCACATTCCAAGTGCCTTTTTCCATCCTCTCCTAAAATCACACCTGTTAAACTTCTCATATTTTTAACAGATCACCACCTATCTAGTTTCCCAAACCAAAAATGTTCGTTTCAAACTTAAATTCTCTCTCATTCTATATCTAACCAGCCATCATATCTTTTCAACTCTTAACTCCAAAATATTTCATTAACCTCACTTCAACATTTTCTCCTCATTTTTATTCCATTGGGTCAGGTCTGAAAACCCCAGTAATGCAATTTTCTGTGGTGTTTCTCTCCCGTTTTTTTTAAATCTTCAAAACTATGTGTTTTCTGGGCCACCTACGAAGATAAGATTTATATCACTTTATTGCTCAATAATATTGATTGTACCTTAAGCTTCTCTTTGTTCACTCTTTAGTTTTGTATAATAAGTTCTTTAAAGTATGAACTATCTGAACTCTTTCTAATACTCTATCTATCCAAACATATTACCCGCTATCTCATATCTTACCCCAAAACCCTATGTTTTAGGTTTTAGATGTTATCAATTATCCCTTGCTTCCTGTGACCTTGTTTCATGATGGAAGATCTAAGAAGTCCTTTGAAAACTTGCATTTCTGTCCTTATCTGCAAGGCCATTTAATGACTCATTCTTCGCATAGGCCAGACCCCATCTTACCCCATTCACCATTTGGCCTTTCAAGAAATAGTGTTAGGGAGAACTGCACTGAAAATACTTGTACTTTGATGTACTTCATTTCCAAGGGGATTTGTTCAATCATTTTTTCAATATCGTCTTGGCCTTTATTGAATACCTACTATATGCCAGACACTGAATGTAGAGATGCAGTCCTCTTCATAAAAGTACATAGTCTAGTAGAAGGAATGGATACATTAAAAAATATAGGAATTAATTGTATCCTACATTCAGTCTAAGTGTATTTGTAGTTGTGAATGTCTAGCAAATGGGTAGGGCTGGCTTCTCATAAGAAAGTGAAAATGTAGACCACTTCTCATTTTTCAGCCACTTTTAAACTATTAAGTAAGGGAAATAATATTTCAGGAGTTTCTTTTGGTTAAAGCCCTTACATTTTCAAAACACTTAAAAAAATTTTATATATCATGTTCATAAATAGTTTGTGAAGTTCTCAAAACAAGTCCAAAATTATAAGTGAGATCTAATGAATATGAGTTTTACAGCTTTTATTTTTCCCCTTGGTGTTTCATGCCATAAGTGCTACTGAACAATTAAAATGTTGACCAAAACAAAAGGATAAGAAGCAACAGATTTTTTCACTGGGCCACAAATAGAGGAATCTCTCCTTTATTGCTGAGACAGACTTACAAACAGTGTATATAATTAGCTATTTTGCACATTCAAGTGTGTATGCATCAGATGTTCTACTATGTTTATAAAAATACCTAGTTCAATTATGTTTTTAAAAGCTTGATTAATTCTCTTGGGGTTTATGTCTAAAAATACTGCCCAGTTCTGTCTACAACCATTTCCTTGTTATAACACAGACTAATTTTTATACTATTATTACAACTTGGACTGGCAGCTTGGGGCTAAATGCGCCCATACATATTTGTTTTCTACTAATCTTTTTTAAAATTTATTTTTTGAGATACTTTTATCAGCCAGAGCCATGATTTCAGTATGGCTCAATTAAAATCTAAATGTGCATTCTAGTTAAAAGTTGCTTATAATTTTTTGGTGTTCAGTTTGTGATTTCAAATTTACTCTTAATGGATAATCAATCCAAGGGCTGGAAGAGACTTTATAGGGTCACTTGGTTCCCCTATTGCCTGAGACATGTAAAAGCCTGATTTATCTAAGTTGACACTCTCATTTAAATTTCCCTGCAGGTAAAAAAGGCCACAGCCTTGTCTAGGTGAACTACTTAATTACTGTTATAGTCGATATGGTGTTCTTTCTTAGGTATATTCAAACTACATTAGCCCTATTGTTGCAAATTAAGCCAAATTCCTTTTCAATTTTTGGCAGATATTCACTGGGCACTACCTTTCATCAAACTGCAGGCATTTATATAGTGGTCTTCTATTTGCAAGATTAAAAAAAAGAAGGAAAACAAACAAAACCAAAACTTCAGTACCTTTTCTTACAGAATCCATATTTTTATTTATTTTCTTGGTGCCCTTTTCATTTCTCCATAATTTAAGATGCTAAAAGAGACCAGGTGTGGTGGCTCACACCTGTAATCCCAGCATTTTGGGAAGCCAAGGTGGGCAGATCACTTGAGGTCAGGAGTTAGAGACCAGCCTGGTCAACATGGTGAAACCCTGTCTCTACTAAAAATACAAAAATTAGCTGGGCATGTGCCACCAGGCGTAACCCCAGCTACTCGGGAGGCTGAGGCAGGAGGATCACTTGAACCTGGGAGGCGGAGTTTGCAGTGAGCCAAGATTGCACCACTGCACTCCAGCCCAGGCGGCAGGGTAAGATCCTGTCTCAAAAAAAAAAAAAAAAAAAAAAAAGGAGATGCTAAAAGAAAATCTGAAGATGTTCCTCTTAAACAAGTCCAAGAAGTATGGATTTCTTCCTTTTAGTTCATGTGGCAAAAATTTATGGAGCACTCATTCTATTTCAAACATGTATGTTGGATGGTAAAGAAGCAATGCTGAGCAGCAGAGAGCCTCTGTCTTTTAGGAGCTGATCATACCGACAGGGCAGCAGGGAAGGATGCAGGCAATATACAGGGTCAAGAATGCTAAGTCGTTAGGGGGAACATGCAGAAAAGAGGAGCCAATGATAGCCTTAGGCCAAATCAGTGAAGCACCACCAATGGGGACTGTGTGCCATATGTGAAGAGTTTTGTGTATTCCTTGTGCAGTATAAAAATGGCTCAAAACAGATGAGAACTAAAACTTTAGTTAAACGTGTACTTGAAACACACAAACAAAACTTGGATTTGTGCTGTTAACATCATCCATAAGCAGCCTGCTGATCCAGAGAAATATTTTTCCTTTTTATGATTCCTTGCCCAACTCGTCTTCAACCTTTTGGAGACAAAAATATATACCAGGTCTTATGCCAGTAAAAATGCAAATATAGTAACTAAAATAAATTTTTTTAGGAAGTATAAGCATAACTTTGGAGAAATAATATATTTTTCCAATATTACTCTCATCAAAAGGAGATGAATGCATTTTTCCCCATGACTCTTTGCCTGTAGATATTTACATAGACACAGCATTCGTATGTACTGTTGATAGTGTTGATGGCTGACTGCCAAACAATCACCATGTGTTCAACTTTTCACTTTGTAATATAATTAAAAATTTTGTTTCTATTTGTTTTACTGAGCTGAAAACCAAATTTCTAGCCATTGTTAATATATAAATTGTTATTGTGCTGTGTGTCCTTTAGTTATAGAAGAGTGATATGTCTTGATTTTCCTAGCATCAATCCAACTTTCATCTGTCATTCTAGCATAATTATTAATAGCTCCTAGTTTCGTGCTCAGAAGTATACCAGATTGGTTGATAAATTGCACAAATGGTCAACATATGGTAAATGTTAGACCCACTACTCTAATGAGAGGATAAGAAACAAGTTAGCATGAAGCATTAATATGAGAGCATTTAAAGCTATCTTTGAGGCCGGGAACCGTGGCTCACACCTGTAATACCAGCACTTTGCGGGGCCAAGGCTGGCAGATCACTTGAGGCCAGCAGTTTGAGACCAGCCTGGCCAATATGGTGAAACCTTGTCTCTACTAAAAATACAAAAATTAGCCAGTCGTGGTGGTAGGTCTTGTAATCCCGTTACTCAGGAGGCTGAGGCAGGAGAATCGCTTGAACCCAGGAGGTAAAGGTTGCAGGGAGCTGAGATGGCACCACTGCACTCCAGCCTGGGCAACAGAGTGAGATTCTGTCTCAAAAAAAAAAAAAAAAATCTTTGAAAGTTAGTGAAAATCACCCATCTATTCCTTTTTCCTGAATAGATCTGATATTTGCCCTGGCTTGGGACTTATGCCGCATTATATTTAAGTGATTTAGGTGAGGTGAAGGTGTTGTTGGAGTCTGGGCTCCTATAAACAAACCATATAAAATAATCTATAAACAGATCATCTTGATTTGGCTTCATTTTGAAAACAGAATAATGTAGAATGACAAAAAAAAAGATAATTATTTATGAAAATTTATCCTTTTATGCTGGTCATTTATTGTATTTCTTTTTACATTTCCATAAACATTTTATTTTATTTTTAAAAAACTTTTGCCAAGTGCAGTGGCTCACACCTGTAATCCCAGCACTTTGGGAGGCCAAGGTGGGCAGATCACGAGGTCAGAAGATTGAGACCATCCTGGCTAACATGGTGAAACCCCATCTCTACTAAAAAAAAAATACAAAAAATTAGCCAGGTGTGGTGGCAGGCGCCTGTAGTCCCAGCTACTCAGGAGGCTGAGGCAGGAGAATGGCGTGAACTGGGAGGCAGAGCTTGCAGTGAGCAGAGATCATGCCTGGGCGACAGAGCGAGACTCCGTCTCAAAAAAAAAAAAAAAAAGCTTTTATTTTAGGTTCAGGTATATGTGCAGGTTTGTTATGGGAGGTTTAATGTACAGATATTTTGTCACTCGGGTAATAAGCCTAGTACCCAATATTTCTTCTGATCCTCTTCCTCATCTCACCCTCCACCCTCAAGTAGATCCCAGTTTCGGTTGTTCCCCCCATGTGTCCATGTGTTCTCATAATTTACCTTCCACCTATAACTTTTAATAATAGCAATTCTGGGCTATTATTGAGAAACAAAGTATAAGCCTAACTTTGGAGGCATATATTATGTCTCTAAATATTATGTTTCCAAAAATATATTATTTTTCTAATATTCTCATCAAAAGGAGATAAATGCATTTTCCCCATGATTTATATTGCTTTGGCTATACCCAAAGGAGTACACCAGGGGAATATAAGTCATTCTATCATAAAGGCACACAAGTATATTCATTACAGTCATTCTGAGCTATCATTAAAAAGTCCAAAAATAATAGATGCTAGCCAGGTTGTGGAGAAATGGGAATGCTTATATATTCTTGGCAGAAGTGTAAATTAGTTCAGCCATTATGGAAGGCAGTGTGGTGATTCTTCAAAGACCTAAAGACAGGAATACCATTCGACTCAGCAATCCCATTACTGGATATGTACTTAAAGGAATAGAAATCATTCTGTCATAAAGACACGTGCACATGTATGCTCAATGCAGCACTATTCACAATAGCAAAGACATAGAATCAACCTAAATGCTATCTGTGGAAGAATGGATAAAGAAAATATGGTACATGTACATTATGGAATACTATGCAGCCATGAAAAAGAATAAGATCATGTCTTTTTCAGGGACATGGATGCAGCTTTATGGGGTCACTATCCCCATAGTGATAAGCCATTATCCTTAGCAAACTAATGCAGGAACAGAAAACCAAATACCACATGTTCTCACTTATAAGTGGGAGCTAAATGCTGAGAACACATGGACACATGGAGGGAAACAATGTACTGGGGCCCATTGGAGGGTGGAGGGTAGGAGGAGGAAGAGGATCAGCAAAAAAAAAAAAAACTGATGGAAACCAAGTTTAATACCTGGGTGATGGAATAATCTGTATAATAAACCCCATGACACAAGTTTACCCATGTAACAAACCTACACATGTACCCCTGAACTTAAATAGAAATTTAAAAAAATTATAGCCATTCTGACTGGTGTGAGAGGATATCTCACTGTGGTTTTAATTTGCATTTCTCTAATGATCAGTGATATTGAACTTTTTTAATGTACTTTTTGGCCACATGTATGTCTTCTTTTGAAAAGTGTCTGTTTATGTCCTTTGCCCACTTTTTTATGTTTTTTTCTTATAAATTTGTTTAAGCTCCTTGTAATGTTGGATATTAAACATTCTCAGATGCATAGTTTGCAATTATTTTCTCTTATTCTGTAGGTTGTCTGTTTACTCTGTTGATAGTTTCTTTGGCTGTGCAGAAGCTCTTTAGTTTAATTAGATCCCATTTGTCAATTTTTGCTTTTGTTGCATGGCTTTTGGTGTCTTTATCATGAAATCTTTGCCAGTTCCTATGTCCAGAATGGTATTGCCTAGGTTGTCTTCCAGGGTTTATATAGTTTTAGGTTTTACATTTAAGTCTTTAATCTATCCTGAGCTGATTATTTTATACAGCATAAGGAAGGGGCCCAGTTTCAATCTTCTGCATAAGGCTAGCCAGTTATTTCAGTACCATTTATTGAATAAGGTGTCCTTTCCTCATTGTTTGTTTTTGTAAGCTTTGTCAAAGATGAGATAGTTGTAGGTATGTGTCCTTATTTCTGGGCTCTCTATTCTGTTCCATTGGTCTATGTGTCTATTGTTGTACCAGTGCCATGCTGTTTTGGTTACCATAGCCCTGTATTATAGTTTGAAGTTGGGTAGCATGATACCTCCAGCTTTGTTCTTTTTGATTAGGATTGGCTATTTAGGGGTTTTTTTTTGTTCCATATGAATTTTAAAATAGTTTTTCTAGTTGTATGAAAAATGTCATTGGTAGCTTGATAGGAATACCAATGAATCTATAAATTTCTTTGGGCAGTATGGCCATTTTAACAGTATAGATTCTTCCTATATATGAGCATGGAATATTTTTCCATTTGTTTGTGTCATCTCTGATTTCTTTGAACAATGTTTTGTAATTCTCATTGTGGAGATCTTTTACCCCCTTTGTTAGCTGTATTCTCAGGAATTTTATTCTTTTTGTGGCCATTGTAAACAGGAGTTTGTTCCTGACTTGGCTCTCTGCTTGGGTGTTTTAGTGTATAGGAATGCCAGTGGGTTTTTTTTCACATTTATTTTATATCCTGAATTTTTACTGAAATTGTTTAGCAAATTGTTTACTGAAGGAGCTTTTGGGCTGAGACTATAGGATTTTCTAGATATAAAATCATGTCAGGGGTAGTTCAACTTTCTTCCTTAATTTCCTTCTCTTGACTGATTGCTCTGGGTAGGACTTCCAATACTATGTTGAATAGGAAAGGTGAGAAAGGGTATCCTTGTCTTATTTCAGTTTTCAAAGAGAATGCTTCCAGCTTTTGCCCATTCAGCATGATGTTAGGTATGGGTTTGTCACAGACGGCTCTTATTATTTTGAGGTATGTTTCTTCAATACCTAGTTTTTTGATATTTTTTTCAACATAAAGGGTTGTTGAATTTTGTCAAAGGCCTTTAATGTATCTATTGAAATGATCCTGTGGTTGTTGTATTTGGTTCTGTTTATGTCATGAATCATGTTTATTGTTTCACGTATGTTCAACCAACCTTGCATCCCAGGAATAAAGCCTAGTTGATCATGGTGGATTAGCTTTTTTATGTGCTGCTGGATTTGGTTTGCTAGTATTTTTGCATCTATGTTCATCAAGGATATTAGCCTGAAGCTTTCTTTTTCTGTTGTGTCACTGATAGCTTTTGGTAGGCCTCATAGAATGAGTTAGGGAGGAGTTCCTCCTTCTCAATGTTTTGGAATAGTTTCAGTAGGAATGGTACCAGCTCTTCTTTGTAAATCTGGTAGAGTTCGGCTGTGAATCTCTCTGGTCTAGGGCTTTTTATGTTTGGTAGGCTATTACTAATTTAATTTTGGAACTCATTTTTGGTCTGCTCAGGGATTTTGTTTCTTCCTGGTTCAGTCTTGGGAGGGTGTATTTGTGTAGGAATTTATCCATTTCTTCTAGATTTTCTAGTTTCTGTGTGTAGAGGTGTTCATAATAGTCTCTGATGGTTATTTGTATTTCTGTGGAGTCAGTGGTAATATCTCCTTTGTCATTTCTGATTGTGTGTATTTCTATCTCTCTTTTCTCATTTATTAGTTTGATTAGTGGTATATCTATCTTATACTTTTTTTTTCAAAAAAATCAGCTTCTGGCTTCATTGATTCTTTCAATAGTTTTTCATATCTCAATCACCTTCAGTTCAGCTCTGATTGTGGTTATTTCTTGTCTTCTGTTGGCTTTGGGATATGTTTGCTCTTACCTCTCTAGTTCTTTCAGTTGTGATGTTAGGTTGTTAAATTGAGATCTTTCTAACTTTTTGATGTGGATGTTTAGTGCTATAAATTTCCCTCTTAATACTGCCTTAGCCATGTCCCAGAGATTCTGGTAGGTTGTATCTTTGTTCTCATTAGGTTCAAAGAACTTCATTTGTGCCCTAATCTCATTATTTACCCAAAAGTCATTCAGGAGTAGGGTTATTTTTAAATTTCCATGTAATTGTATGATTTTGAGCAATTTTCTTTAGTTGTAAATTCCATTTTTACTGTGCTGTGGTCTGAGAGAGTGGTTGGTAAGGTTTTGGTTCTTTTGCATTTGCTGAGGATTGTTTTATGTCTGATTGTGTGGTTGATTTTAGAGTGCCATTTGCAGATGAGAAGAATGTATATTTTGTTGTTTTGGGGTTGAGAGTTCTGTAGATGTCTATCAGATCCATTTGGTCTAGTGTTGAGTTCAGCTCCTGAATATCTTTGTTAATTTTTGGACTCTGTGATCTGTCTAATATTGTCAGTGTGGTGTTGAAGTACCCCACTATAGTTGGATGAGAGTCTAAGTCTCTTTGAAGGTCTAAGAACTTGCTTTATGAATCTGAGTGCCCCTGTGTTGGGTGCATATATATTTAGGATAGTTAGGTCTTCTTGTTGAATTGAACCCTTTACCATTAGGTAATAAATACCCTTCTTTGTCTTTTTTGACCTTTGTTGGTTTAAAGTCTGTTTTGTTTGAGATTAGGATTCCAATGTCTGTTTTTTTTCTGTTTTCCATTTACTTGGTAGATATTTCTCCATCCCTTTATTTTGGACCCATGGGTATAATTGCGTTAGAGATGAGTCTCTTGAAGACAGCATACCATTGGGTTTTGCTTCTTTATCAAGGTGTCACTCTGCTCTTTAATTGGAGCATTTAGCCCATTTATATTCAAGGTTAATATTGACATGTGTGGATTTAATGCTGTCATATTAGCTGTTTATTATGCTGACTGGTTTGTGTAGTTGCTTTATAGTGTCACTGATCTGTGTGCTTAAGTTTGTGTTTGCAGTAGCTGATGACAATCTTCCCCTCCTCCTCTCATATTTAGTACTTCTTTCAGGAGCTCTAGTAAGGCATATCTGGTGGTAATGATTTCTGTCAGTTCTTACTTGTCTTTAAAGTATCTTATTTCTCCCTTGCTTATGAAGATTGGTTTGGCCAGATATGAAATTCTTGGTTGAAATTTATTTTCTTTAAGAATGCTGAATATTGGCTTCTAATCTTTTCTGGCTTGTAGGGTTTCTGATGAGAGTTCTGCTATTAGTCTGATGGGCTTCCCTTTGTAAGTGACCTGTCCTTTCTCTAGCTGCCTTTAACATTTTTTCTTTCATTTCAACCTTGGGGAATCTGATAATTATATGTCTTGGGGATGATCTTCTTTTGAAGTCTTTTGTGAGATTCCCTGAATTTCCTGAATTTGCATGTTGTCCTTTCTAGCTCTGTTGGGGAAATTCTCATGGATGATATCCTGAAGTATGTTTTCTAAGTTGTTTCCATTCCTCTTATCTCTTTCAGGAACACCAATGAGTCATACATTCAGTTTATTTACATAATCCCATATTTCTTGGAGGTTTTGTTTTTTCCCTTTCGTTATATTTTCTTTATTCTTGTCTGGCTGTCTTCCTTCAGAAAGTCTGTCTTCAAGCTCTGAAATTCTTTCCTCAGGTTGGTCTATTCTGCTGTTAATACTTATGATTGCATTATAAAACTTTTGTAGTGTGTTTCTCAGCTCTATCAGGTTGGTTGTGTTCTTTTCTGTGGAGCTATTTTGTCTGTCAGCTCCTGTATTGTTTTATTGTGATTTCTAATTCTTTAGATTGGGTTTCAATGTTCTCCTGAATCTTTATGATCTTTATTTCTATCCATATTCTGAAATTTTATTTCTGCTATTTTAGTCATCTCAGTTCAGGTCATAACTCTTGTTGGAAAGGTAGTATGGTCATTTGGAGGAAAGAAGGCACTCTGTTTTTTTGAGTTGTCAGAGTTCTAACAGTGTTTTTTCCTCATCTTTGTGGGCTGGTGGTCCTTAAATCTTTGAAGTTGTTGTTCTTTGTATGGGATTTCTATTTCTTTTATCCTATTTGATGACCTTCGGGGTTTGATTGTGGTATGAGGTGGGTTCAGTCAACTGCCTTCATTACTAGAAGACTTTAGGCGACCAAGGCTCAGCTAACGACTCCTGGACTGCATGCTCTAACTCTGGTGGACTACTATTGGGACCTGGCTTTGTTCTCTGGCTCCTCAAGGTTAGGGACCTTCTGCACTGGATGGGCTGAGGTGCTCCCAGACTTCTGGTCACAACACTTCGATGGGTGGTGCCAGTCAAAGCACTTCATAGGGCAGTGGCAGCAGGATCTGTCCTCATTCGCATGTGTCAGCAGCAGTGGCAGCATGACGAGATGTATGATCATCAACTGTGGCAGGGTACTAGTGGGTGCCATGTGCCTGCCTTTGTGCAGGTGTTCACAGTAGCGGCAGAACCAGCACAGCTTGTTGGGGCAGGGGCCCACTTATTGGCAACTATATGTGCAGTCACACTGGTGGTGGCATTGGCAAGGGGGCAGGACACTGGAGGGGCAGGTCTCTGTGCACAGTCTGTGGATGTTCGGGGCAGGGGAGGGTCTGCTGCTCTCTGTGCCTAGTTTCACTCAAGTGGTAATGTTGGCACAGGAGTGAGGTGCTGGCAGGGACAGGATTGGTGAGCTCCATGCCTCCCTGGGCTCCAATGACAATGGCAGAGCAGCAGGGAGTGTTAGGGTGGGGTGCACTGATGTTGGCAGCAGTGGCATGGCAGGATACAGGCACACATGTGAGCTGGCGGGGAAGGAAGAGGAAGGTCTGCCCGCACATATAGATGCTGGCAAAGCATATTGGGCAGGTGGCCTGGGGAAGTGCCTGGAAGCAATGTGGCATAGGGGAGGCTGCAGTGTAGGGAGGGCATGGGCAGGCTGGTGCATGTCAGTGGGGGTCACTCTGCTGCAGCACTCTGATAATCAGGTGTGGTCCACTAATGCAGGAGCTAAGATGCAGACCCTCAAAGGTACCTGGGGGTTGCACTGCAAGTAGGTGTGGCCAGACTGGGGCCCTAGGAGAAGCCAGCAGACCAAGGAGTGCTCAGGTCAGACTAGCACCATCTCATGGGCAAGACCTCCCTGCAGAGTCCAGGTCCTACAGTTCCCCTAGGGCTAAAGTCTCGCATGGGAGCAAGTCAAGCCTAGGGCAATGGGCATCTCTGGCCATGCTCCACTACAGATGTTTCTGCATCAAACCCTCTGGGCTCTGCACTGGCTGGAGTTGTGCCCCTACCATTTCTCTAAGCAGCTTTCCCTGCCAACTCAAGTGTCCATGGTGGTCAAGGGGTCTCCTCCTGCCAAGATTCCAGAGGGCTGTGGTGAGAGTTGATTGCTGCTTGCCTGTCCTCCTCCGCAGGAGTCATTGTGGGTTAGGAATGAGTTCCCGTGCACAGTATCCCTGTGCAGGGTTCCCAGCTTCCTTCCCCTTCAGCCCAGCTTCTGTGCCTTCCCTCCATTTCCTCTCAATGCCTTCCCTATGAAGGTCTGCTAGGAGTGCGCCAGTCTTCCCAATGTTCCAGTCCCTTGGTGGGAGACATTCCTCCTGGCTGCATCTAGTTGGCCATCTTGAAGCAGGAATCTAGTTATTTATTTCCATTTCTATATGCTCAGTGCTATACATTTCTGGATTGTCTACAGATAACTATGTCCTCTGTCAAAGTGTCAGCGCACAAACCTCTAATGTAGTCAAATAATTGTACTGTATCAACATTTTAAACACAAAAATCTTGTAAATATGAATACAGCTTTCATTCTTGAAGTTACTATCATATCTGGACAAGGCCAAAATTACTTTTGTTTTAGGTGTACATTGAGTTTTAATTGATTTATTTATATCTTTATGCAATGCACATTGGCTTATCTTAATGGCAGAAATTAGAAAGGTCAACTGGAGATGAGTTGGAGTTGGTAAGGTCATTTGAGTTGGGCTGAGGAAGGGATAGTACCACATGTCTTATGTTGGAGAAGTAGCCTTATTGGAGGACCTCTTGTGAAAAATCCTGTGTTGTAGTTGCTAGGGCTGCCATAACAAAGGACAATAGACTGGGGCTTAAACAACAGGAATTTATTTTCTCACAGTTTTGGAGGCTGGAAGTCCAAGATCAAATTGTTGGCAGTGTTGTTTCTTCTGAGACTTCTTTCATTTGCTGGCAGATGGCCATCTTCACTGTGTCCTCACATGGTCTTTCTTCTGTGTGTGTGCACTCCAGGGTGTCTGTGTGTTAAATTTTCTCTTCTTATAAGGACACTAGTCAGATTGAATTAGGGCCCACATTAACAGCATCATTATAATTTAATCACATTTACAAAGCCTCTACCTCCAAGTATAGTCACATACTGAAAGATCAGGCCTTTAACATACATATTTTGGGGAAACACAATTCAGACCATAACACCCGGAAAGTAGAAATTTCATTTGCAAGAATGAGTGACACCAAATCCTTTAGCACCAAAACTGAAAGGCAGTGATGAGATAGGGTCTGAGCTACTCCTGGAAATTTCTGGGAAATTGTTTTACGGTTCAGATGGCATATATTATTGAAAAGAAAATATATTTAATTGCTTATGCTCAGAGAAGGCCTAAAGGATTATGTTATCTGAATATAGGAATAGTTCATGTTTCAATTTTTAATATTTAATATGCTTTATACCTTCCCAATATACATTATTGAAATAATAAAGTAAAGGGCTAAGACTCAGAACAAATGAGTTGAAACCCCTATAAACTATTAATTATTCTGTGATCCTGAAGAAATTGAACTTACATTTTTAAATGTTAACTTATTCATTTAAAAATGATTACTGATTTTGAAGGCATGCTCCTTCTCCCACCCCTCACCCACTCCAATAAGAAAGAATTAGGTTAATTGAATGTGTCCAATGGTTGAGTCACCTAGAAAAATGTGGAGAGAGATCTTGAGATTCAGAGACCATTATAGCAGGAGTTAACGTTACAGATAATCTTTCTAAAAATCTTCAGTTTTCCATGTGAAGAATGCTAAATCCAGGAAAACATAGCTTTATTAGAATTTAAGCTCTGGAGTCAGACCAATCTTTTTGAATCAGCCTTGACCACTTTCTATCAATATGACTTTGGGTAAATTCCTTAACCTCTCTAAGCCTTGGCTTTTTCAACTACCAGATGAGGGGACTAACAGTATCTTCCTCGTGGGGTTGCTGTGAGTTTCACATGGAATAATAATTGTAAAGCATTTAGCACTGTACCTGGCCCAAGTTAAGTGTTTACTAAATGTTAGTTCTAGTAATAATTTAGTATACTATTGCCCAGGACCATGGAAATGGTATGTTTTGAAACTCTAAGATTTCTCAGTTTTAAAGGTATATGTTTTGAATTTAGAAAGAAAATAATTTCTGCTTTAAAAAACTTTGTAAGTACGATTTGCTACCAACCATGCCTTCCTCTTATGCCTTCCACCAACGTTAAGCACAATTTTCTTTAGGGCAGTGAACACTGCTTTAGTTCTCAATCCTGCTTCAGCATAAGCAGGCAGTTCTGTAGCAGTTACCATTGCCCAGATTTAGAAATAAAAATTGACCTTTGATAATTTATTCAATGTAGTTATTTAACAAATTTACCACTTGAGAGTCTTGATATTTAGAACATTTTTCAGGTTCAGGAATAAGTTTAAAGCACACTAAATGAACTCCCTTTCAACTATTTCATTGGAATCATATTGTGTTTAGAACTTAAGAACTGGTAAGAAATTCCACGAAATTATCTGAGAAGTCTTCAATGTACAGATTATTTAAAAATAAATTTCATATAATGAAACTAAGAATAGGCAATTATATATGTATCAGTATAAACCAATCACACAAAAGCTTAATAAAAAGTATCATTTAGGACTGTGTTTCTCAATGTGGTGAGATAGGGTTGGGAAAAGAAGGGTGGGGAGGCCTCAGAATCTAGGGGCATAGGTGTTAAAGCATGAAAACACTGAAGTTTATTCTTCTTTGCTTTGACTTGCTTTCAATCATGGTATTTAATGTATAATCAAGTAATTCAAGAGATATTTGTTTATCAAGTGAGGGCATTGGTTATAAAGGAGTGAGAAAACCTGGTTTGGGTCAAGGGAAATTGTCATAAGTTAAGGTAGTAAAGTGAAAAAGGCTTTGTTGTTAGGCAAGCATGAAACCAAATTCTGTCTCTAGGATTATCCTATGACCTTTAGAAAGGCAATTGTCAATGAGTTTCTCAGTGATAAGATGGGCAAAATATCAGTTGTCCTTCAGATAGAATTGCTGTAAGAATTAAATGTGTTAATTTACTTTAGTGCCTAGCACATAGTTGGTGTTTCTTAAATAATGAGTATTATTAAAATAGATTCTAAAATATTGCTTGATTATTTGATCAGATTTGGAGTATTTAGTTTACTCAGCTGCATGCTTTTACTTTAAGAAATAAAGAAGCATTATGATCATTATCCAAATTCATTCATTCAACAAATACTAATTGAGCACTGACAAACTGCCAGGCTATTGGGCAAAGCACTGGGAAATCCACACTAAATTAAACAAACAAAAGCTCCTGCGCTTGGGGCTGATCTTCTGCTTCACATAATGTTCATTCAAAAAAGTGAGTAAAAGTTTTTTCCCTGAAAAGAGTTTTTATTTTATTTATTTCAAGTTTTGAATTATGATTACTTATTCAAAATGTGCTCGCTATGTTGCAATAAGAGGATTAGTAACTGAAACAACCAGGGTGAGTTTCTAGCAAAATATGAATCCTCTCTAATGTCTCCTGACAGTAATAAGACAAAAAGTGGCATTAACATGTACATTTTACCTTCAGTGTAATCCTGAGTAGAATTGATATTCCTGGGAAGAAAAGTCTAACATACACATTGTATTTTTATTTTATATATTAGAAATAATATATAGATTTTCTTTGGGTTTTATGGCCACAAATATATATTTCATGATTCTCTATAACATTAGGTATCTTAGCTAATGCTGCTGTGTAATCTGGTCCAAGGGAGAGGTAGGCATTCATGCATCTTTTGTTTCAATAAACTGAAGGAATAAAGATAGATCTAAAAGTAGCCACCTTTCCCACCTGCCTGTTATTCATTTGCTGCAAGCTGACTTATCAGGTGAGTTAGATGTAAGTCTGCTATGTCATCAATTTCAGGGGACACATTCAAATTTTTGTGTATTAAAAGCAGTACTTTAATATTCAAAAAATCTGGTTATTTTGTAACTTTAATAGGGATAGGAGTTTAAAACCATGTCACAAGTTTTGGGATATTTTCTTTGAAGGTTTCTGTCTTAGTCTGAAATCTTTTATTTCTTGTTGTCTCCTAATAAACTTCCAGAGTATATGAATATGACAGTGTATTAGAAAATCACACACAATAATGAAAGAGGCTTTGTCCTATGTATGTGAAGATGATGTCATTAAATGTTAATGCCAAAGGATATTTTTGCAGACATTAAAATGCAATAGAGATAGCATCCCAAAACCAGGTGCAATTAATTAAGAACAGATTTGGTGATGAAGTCTTCTTGGAAGATGGCCATGGCCAGGCCATTAATCCTCACTAGTTGTACCCCATCCTAGAAGAGACAACTCCAAATTTATATAGAGGTGGTTGTATTAGTTTGTTCTCACACTACTGTAAAGCAATACCTGAGACTGGTTAATTTATTTAAAAAAAAGAGGTTTAATTGGTTCCTGGTTCTGCAGGCTGTACAGGAAGTATAGCATCTTTTGCTTCTGCGGAAGCCTCAGGAAACTTACAATCATGGTGAGAAACAAAGGGAAAACAGGCACATTTTACTTGGCTGGAGCAGAAGAAGAGAGAGATGGGGAAGGTGCCACAGACTTTTAAAAAAACAAATCTCATGATAATTCACTTCTCTACAGTCCTAAGTGGGATGGTGTTAAACCATTAGAAACTGCCCCCATGATTCCATCACTTCCCACCAGGCCCCACGTCCAACATTGGGGATTACAATTCCACATGAGATTTGGGTGGGGACACAGATCCAACCCGTATTCTTCTTCTCCTGGGCCCTCCCAAATCTCATGTCCTTCTCACATTTCAAAATACAATCATGCCTTCCCAGCAGTCCCCAAAAGTCTTAACTCATTTCAAGCATTAACTGAAAAGTCCAAAGTCCAAAGTCTCATCTGAGACTAGACTAGCCTCCTCCACCTGTAAAATAAAAAACAAGTTAGTTATTCCTAAGATACAATGGGGATACAGGCATTAGGTGAATACTCCCATTCCAAAAGGGAGAAATTGGCGAAAAGAAAGGGGCTACAGGCCCCGAGTAGGGCTGGATTTCAGACTTGCACAGGACATGTAGATATGTATGTCTATCTCCAATCCAAGGTATATAAGGTTTATTTGTATGTAAAGTATATTTTTTATACACGTATTTATAAATATATATACACACACACTTTATACCTTTTTCATCTTTTTACTTTCTATGTGTCTTTACATATAATTTTCCTGTAGTAATATATACATATTACTTATATATTATATTATACTATGTATAATTTTCCTGTAGTTATATATATGTATAAAAATACTTTGACATATAATAAAAGTCAAATACTTGGAGATAATAGGATTCACAAAGTTTGGAATAAGGATGTCATTTCTAAAGAAATTGCTTTTTCAGTTTAACAAACCTCTATTTAAGGGATATTCTGACTTAAACATGTAGTTCTAAAATATCATCTAAGTAAAAGTATCTTAGAGACCTTGTAAAACAAAAGTAAATTTAACATCACTTACTTATTAGATCAATACATATTCAGCATCAACATTGTAGTAAGCATTGCTTTAGATTCTGGGGATACAGCAGGAAACAAAACAGATGAAAATTGTTGTAATTGCTTTATAGTTTTATTCCATTGTTGTCTGAAAATAATCTTGATATAATTTTGGTTTTTAAAAATTTGCTGGGACTTGTTTTGTGGTCTAATATATGGTCCATCCTGGATAATGTTCTATGTACTGACGAGAAGAATGTTTATTCTGCGGCTATTGGATAAAATGTTCTGTAAATGTGTTAGGTCCATATGGTTTAAAGTATAGTTTAAATTCAATATTTCTTTGTTAATTTTCTGTCTAAATAATCTTCCTAATGCTGCGAGTAGGGTGTTGAAGTCCCCAACTAGTAGTGTATTGGAGTCTATTTCTTCCTTTAGATCTAATATTTGCTTTATATATCTGGGTGCATCAAAGTTGGGTGCATATATATTTTGAATTATTATATCCTCTTGCTGAACTAATTGCTTTATCTTTATATGTATCTGCATATTATTTATATAATGATAAAGGGATTAATTCAGCAAGAGGATGTAACAATTCTTTGTCTCTATTTATTGTGTTTTACTTAAAGTTTCTTTTATCTGACATAAATATAGCTACTCCTGCTCACTTTTGGCTTGCATTTGCATGGAATATCCTTTTCTATCTCTTTACTTTCAGTATATATGTGTCTTTACAGATAAGTTTCCTATAGGCAGCGTATAGTTGGATCATGTTTTTTAATTCATTCAACCAGCCTATATTTTTTAAGTGGAAAGTTTAATTCATTCACATTGAAGATTGTTATTGATATGTGAGAGCTTATTACTGTATTTTTATTAATTAATTCCTAATTGTTTTGTATATTCTTTGTTCCTTTCTTTGTCTCTTATGTTTGTCATTGCGGTTTGATGGTTTCTGTAGTCTTGACATTTGTGTCCTCTTATTTATGTGTTTTCTCTACCATTGGTTTTCATAGTTTTGTGTGTTTTGTTCATGGTAGGTATCATCCTTTTGCATCTAAGTGTAGCATTCCCTTAGGCTTTTAAAGTGGGACTGGTCTAGTGGTGATAAATTCCTTCAGCTTTTGCTTGTCTGGGAAAGACTTTATTTTTCCTTCATTTATAGATAATAAGTATTCTTGGCTGATTTTTTTTGTCTTTCAGTTCTTTGAATATATCATCGTATTCTCTCCTGGCCTGAAAGGTTTCTGCTGAAAAATTTGCTTAGTCTGATGAGAGTTCCCTTACAAGTGACTAGATGCTTTTCTCTTACTGTTTTTAGAATTATCTCTTTGTCTTTGACTTTTGACAATTTGGCTATAATGTGCCTTAAAGAAGACCTTTGGTTTATATTTATTTCAGGATCTCTGAGCTTCGTGTATCTGGATGTTTAAATTTCTTGCTAAACTTGGGATTTTTTTCAGCAATTATTTTATTAGTGGACTTTTAATGTTTTTTATATTCTCTTCCCCTTCTTAAATTCCCAACATTTGAATATTTGGTTGCTTTATGGTTTCCCAAATGTCACACAGGCTTTCTTCTTTATTTTAAATTCTTTTTTTGTTTGTTTCTGACTGGGTTATTTCAAACGACCTGTCTTCAAATTTAGAAATTGTTTCTTCTGGCCAGGTGCGGTGGCTCACACCTGTAATCCCAGCACTTTGGGAGGCCAAGGTGAGTGGATCACGAGATCAAGAGATCAAGACCATCTGGGCCAACATGGTAAAACCCTGTCTCTAATAAAAATACAAAAAAATTAGCTGGGTGCGGTGGCATACGCCTGTAGTCCCAGCTACTTGGGAGGCTGAGGCAGGAGAATTGCTTGAACCGGGGAGGTGGATGTTGCAGTGAGCTGAGATCATGCCACTGCACTCCAGCCTGGCAACAGAGCAAGACTCCATCTCAAACAAAAAAGAAAAAAAAATCTTTCTTCTGCTTGGTATGTTTTTGGAGCTCTCAGTTGTATTTTTTCTTTCATTTATTGAATTCTTTAATTCCAGGATTTCTATTTGGTTCTCTTATGATATCTGTTCCTTGTTAAACTTCTTCTGTAGATCATGAAGTGTTTTTCTTATTTATTTGCATTATCTGTATTCTCTAGTATTCCATCAAATTTCTTTAATAGAATTATTTTTAATTATTTATAAGGCCATTCATAGATTTTCTTTTTGTTGGGACCAGTTACTGGAGAATTGTGTTTCTTTGGAAACATGTTGTTTCCTTGCTTTATCATGTTTCTTGTTCCTTACATTGATATCTGCATATCTGGTGTAACTGTTGCTTCTTCTAATGTTATGTATTGGCTTTCATAGGAAAAGACATTTTCCTATAGATGTATCTATAGTGGCTGGGTAGGGTACTTTGGCTTTGATTCTGGATGAGTGCAGCAGTGTAGTCTCTGTATGATTTCTTTAGTGTAATCAGTGTCAGTGGTGTCTGTGACTTAGTGGCTTAGACTTTAGTTGTTAGTGGAGGCTGTGGCAAGGCTTCACTGGGGACAAGGACATCAGGCATGATTTTTCTCAGGTCCTTGGGAGATGTTTGCAGGCATGGTGATTAAGGGTCTAGGCAGGCAGATCCTGTTGGCCTCCGGGTGACTTGCTTGGGTGGCAATGGTGGCTGGACTGAGTGGGTGAATGGGTGGGTTCTTGGGCCCCTGTTGACATCAGTGGTGGCAATAGTAATGGCGTTCCAGTCCTCAGGCCCCTGAGTGGCATGTAGGGGGTGCTAGCAGTGGCAATGGTTGGCTTGGTGGTTCAGTTCTCAGGCCCCCTGATAGTGCACACAGGTACTTGTGGCAGTGGAAATGGGTGGGGCTGGTCTTTCCTCAGATCCCTGGATGGCACACATGTTCAAAAGTGGCAGTGGGGGTGGGGTGGACCTATCATTAGGCCCCCTGGTGGCATGCACAGGCCAGCCAGAGCAGGTTGAGTGGATCAATCCTTGGGACCCCAGACCATGCACGTGGGCACCAGTGGCACTGAGTGACACAGGCTTGTTCTTAGGCCCAGTGCCTGAGCAGGCCAGTCCCAGGCCCCCTGAAGGTACATACAGGAGTGCAACAGCCTTGCTGCTGGAGGAAGTGAGGCTTTTGTCAGCGGTAATCTCCTTCGGCAGTTAGTTCTTAGGCTGCAAGCAGAGTAAGCTTTGGCTTCTTTTGTCCTGGGGGCAGCTTTCCTAGTGTGCTGCACTGCCTGTTCCCCAGGGTATAGGACACTGCCTTGGTTAGAGTCCTTGAGACACAGCCACATTGCTGGGTGCATCTGGTGGTGCAATGCTACAGTGCTCTGAATGGATGTTGGGGGATGGAAGTGGAGCTTCAGGAATGTGGAGATTCAGGGGCTGTTGGGCTCCAGAGGCAGATATAGCTGGTGGGGACTAGGCTCTCAAAAGGGACCTGTGCTGCAGCTGCTTGGGTCTCAGGGGGTGTGTGGGACTCAGCACAAACCCCTTCTCTGGAATAATGTCACTATGTAGACTCCAGACATCTCCTGTACTAGTATCAGGGTCCATAAGGGCAAAGAAACTCTCTTGTGGCTAGGATTGCAGGGGTCCATAGTGAGAATATGAACAACTGGGGATATCTTAGTTGTCTTTTCCCTACAATAGAGAGTTTCTCCTAGCTTTGAACCAATCCCAGCCAGGCTGGCTGTTTCGCTTTCCTCTCTTTCTATGCCTCAGTTGTTCCCTGTCATTTTCCTGCTGAATTCTAGTGTTCTCTCTTAGAAGCTCTATTTGATGTATAGTTATCTACTTACCATTTTGGTCCTTCTTGTGGTTAATCAGTCATATGGAATTCCACCCTCTGCCCTTCATTTTAAAGTTTGTTACTATGTGTATAAACATTAAAAATTGCAATTTGTCTTTTTCAAATTCAATTTTTTTTAGTTTTTTAGTGACCATCTTTATCTTTTCTTTTTTTTTCTTTTTTTTTGAGACAGAGTCTCCCCCTGCTGCCCAGGCTGGGGTGCAGTGGCGCGATCTTGGCTCACTGCCAGCTCCACCTCCTGCGTTCACGCCATTCTCCTGCCTCAGCCTCCTGAGTAGCTGGGACTACAGGCACCCGCCACGATGCCCAGCTAATTTTTTTGTATTTTTAGTAGAGACGGGGTTTCACCATGTTAGCCAGGATGGTCTCAATCTCCTGACCTCGTAATCCGCCTGCCTCAGCCTTCCAAAGTGCTGGGATTACAGGTGTGAGCTACCACGCCCGGCTGACCATCTTTATCTTTAATATTTTTTTGCCTTTATGTTTATTTTGTCCGGTTTTAATATAGGTATTCCAGCATTCTTCGGTTTAGTATTTATCTGATATATCTTTTTCACTCTTTTCACATTTTCTTTCATTTCTTTATGATAATTGGACTCTTACAAACAAAACTTAACAGGGTTTTAAAAATATTGAATTTAATATTACAAAATTTATTTTAAATGAAGAATTATTTTAAATGTATAATGATCACTAATATATCTTATTGGTTCTATTATTTTATTATGTATTTCCTATTTGTCTAAGCTTTTCTGTTTCTCCTTAACTCTTTTCTTACTAGTTTATTGCTGTTTTTTCATTTTAATTATGAGTTTTTTTTAACCCATACAGAAATTTTATATTTGTTTGGTTAAATTTATTGATTTTTGGAATTGCATTTGGATTTTGAATTTATAGTTGCCATTTTTCATTCTCATGACTAGTGTGTTTCAACATTTCTGAGAAATTCTTAGCCTTTATCTATTATAATTTTGCTTCATCTCAATTTCCTTTATTATTTCTTTTGGAGCCCTGACTAGACATGTCATCTTAACCTATTTTTAATTTCATAGGTTTTTTATTTTTTCTGGGCTACATTTTGGAAAATTTGCTTGAATCAGTTTACTAATTTCTATCCTAGATTTTTATTTGTGTCTGCCAGTCATCTTGGCATTTAAATCCAATTCTTTAAATTTTATTCTCTACCAGAGATTTGACAGACAACAGAGGTGCTGTAAATTCAGACTGTAAATCTCTATGAGGGCAATTTTGTGGTTATGAATTCTCCCTTTTCTCTCCATCCCCACCCCATCTTCCTCTATGACAAGGCTTGAGACAGGCAAATTTCCTTGCCATCTCCTCCTAGGTATCAGGTTTTGCTTCTTCTTCATCTTTTACTGCTGGCAGAAAATCCTATTAGATTTCCCACTTTTCTGAGTAAGTGCTAAGCATTATCACCTGTTTCCTGGATATTGTGCAGTCACTGGAGGAAACTCAGGTGTTCAGGGTTGGGCAGAAACCCTCAGAGGTGACTTTGGCACTGGCTTATCTCCTAAGTTTTCTGTGGAGCAATGGGGAAGTCCCACAAATCCTTTTGTTTGTTTTTAACTGAGTGATACACTTAAAATTTAAACTATTCATATGTATTTATTCAGCACTTTAGTTGATTTTATCTAGAGAGTAGTTTAAGGTTTCTGGTGGTGTTAGAAAAGAAAGTTTTGACCTAATTTCTTATATCTGTAATTTCACTTCCTCTGCAAAGTCATTATTCCTTAGTGAGTTGTATGTTTTTAGTGGGTGGCTCTGTTGTCAACTGATATTACCATATCCTTTTGGCTATGAGTCAGCTAGCTGGGGATTAAAAGAGAATTATTTTTCCATCTGCTTGTCATCTAGGTTTTAAAGTAGATAATTTCATCTCCTGACAAAAAAAAATCTGTTTCTGTATTTTATAAGCAGAGTGTCAGCCATGTTGACATTCTGTTTCCTTTTTTGTTTATATTTATCATTTATGTTTATATTTATAACATTATATTTTATCATTTTATGTTTCATTTATATTTCTATTTATGGTTTGTTTTAAGCATTGTAAATATTTTGACAGGGAAGGTTGTCGGATCTCCTTCAATATCAGATCTGGCTTCCTGTCTACTGTTGTTTTTCTGATTGTCATTGTGTGAATACCAAGAATTGTTTTGGGGTCTTTGACACAACATAAAAATTTAGCAAATATATAGTTACCAGCCTATAGTGCTTCACCAAATCTGAATGTTGCCTTCAACAGAAGACTGTTTCTTGTTTAGGTTGATAACTCTCTTTACTGGTGCTGAATGTTGTCAACCTTGGGCAATCCAGTTGATTCAACCTTGCTTCTTCATGCAAATTTCACTTTTGCATGAGTTTCTTTACCTAATTAAGTTACAATTTTTGCCTTGATATTCTATCTTCTAAATAATTTTTTCCA
The DNA here is from genome assembly GCF_028885625.2 of Pongo pygmaeus. NCBI lineage: Eukaryota > Metazoa > Chordata > Mammalia > Primates > Hominidae > Pongo > Pongo pygmaeus. The sequence goes on from NC_072379.2 coordinate 66,218,133, forward strand.
AATTTGGGGGACCAAGTTTCAGAGATGAGAGAGCACTGGATCTGGCCACTATGTGAAAGAGAGATTCTGTCTGAAACCATCCCCATCCACACAGAGGCACAGATCAGATTCACTCTGATCAGTTTCTGAGATTCTGCTACTCAGTTTTTATAGCCATATTGGTTATTATCATGGATATGTGGTAAAATCATGGAGGACGACAACGGTATTGTGTTTTGTTTTTCATTCCATTCCTTTTCTTTTCTTTTGCCTAGTTATCTTAAAACCCAACAGACCTAGCACTTAGAAGGTCTTCAATTAAGTTTGGATTCAAGCCGCATCTCCAGTGTTGCTTCCTCTTGTTATACTGTCTGTGGGATAATTTATCCTAAATACTATTGTCCAGAGTATATACAAGTTACCTATAGTCAGCGCTTTAAGGAGAGCTTTTAGTAGATGAATTCCTTATTCAAAATGAATGCTCTAGGCTTAGTTAACTAATAATGTATCATTATTAGTGAAATTGAAATGAGTGATATTTAGGTTATGATTGCTTGGAATGGTGATTCAGGATCCAACACTTTGGCCTGAATGAATACACAGGAGAAGATACCCACCCAGTAACCAGGCTGTATGTATCAATGGAGTGGAACTTCAGGTCTGCACTCTAGTGGACCTGCAGACCCCCTGGCCTCAGAGGATCAGGATCAGACTATAGATGCTGACTTTGAGTCCCCTCTGAAGTGGGCGTTCCATACATAGGGCTGCTGGCTATGTCTTAGGTCAGAGAGAGGGACTCTGCCGCTCCAGAAAGTTCACACCTACTCTTTAGTAATAAATGTCTGCATCTGACAGAAGGTGGTCTGAAATTTGTTTTACTGCAATCTGTTTTACTGCATTTGACTTCTTGGAAGTGAGGTACAGGGCTGGAGATTATACACCCTCTCCCACCTCTGACTATTAGAGGTTTCCAGTGTAGGACTTTATGTTTTTTAAACAGCCAGACTGACTGGTTTGCAATGCTTTAGTTTTATAGTTATGTGCTTTCCTGTCTGCTTTTCTAGGTATCCGAAATGGTCTAGGAGCCAGACTCTGGAGTACACTCTGCTGTTGGGTTATCAGGGTCTTGCTTTGACACAGCGTATTGTAAAAAAGTGAGAAGAGTCTTTTGAATTCTGTAAGTGATAATGATAATTCTTTTTTAGCAAGAAAGAATTGAAAAACAAAACAAAAGAAAACATGCATTAAACTTCCTCATTTTTCTAGGTTGTATTTCTTTTGGGTGTATCTTTCCTGGGTATTCAGTCCTTTTTTTTTGACCTATCAGTACTATTTTCAGATCAAGAGATTATTAATATAAGTTCTTATTCACGTACAAAATGGTAACACATTTGTTTGGGGTTTTATAAAACAAAAAGCCCAGTATTTACAACTTATATGTGATTCATTGTTCTTTGGGAATTAGCTAAATGTGGATAATATTATAGCCTGTGCAGCAACTGTGTGTGTTTCATCCGTAAGTCACCATATAATTAATTTTTCTACGGAGGCACCCTCTTCAATTGTCGCATATTCTTTTCCTGAGATCTTGCTGGGCTTTGTAGCACATATGTTTAAAAACCTCTTTGTTCTGAAAAAAGCCACCCATTGAGTAGGAGTGTGAATTCAAATGTTAAGGTCACCATGGAATCCCACAGTTATTCAGTTCAGTAAGATCTGTGTGACATCACACTTTTGTTTAGTATCTTAGGGGGAAAAAAAGAGGCTAATACTTGGTGCCTCCAAGTGCTAAATGAACCTTTGTTTTCTTCTAAATTCTCTCTCCCTGACCACCAACCAAGGCAAAGGAGCATTTCCCAGCATATTAAACTTATGCTATATAAGAACAGAGCTGATTAGTTCTTCTGTGGAGTGTAAACCACCGACTTTTCACCATGGATTGGTCTCTTTCTCACACATTTTTCTCTCCTTCAATGCGCTTTTTCTAGAACATATTCACTCATTAACATTCTGCCCAGCACCCCCAAATTTTTGTCCTTCTTACATGCAAAATATATTCATTCCACCTCAATGGCACCAAAAGTCCTGCTTATTTCAGTATTAACTCTAAAGTGTAAAGTCCAAAGGCTCATTGATATGGGTGAGACTTGAGGTACAATTCATCCTGAGGCAAAATTATTCCCCGCTTCTGTACTATGAAACAAGAGAAGTTATATGCTTCCAAAATACAATGGTTGGACAGGCATAGGATAGACATTCCCATTCTAAAGAGAAAAATTAGGAAAGAAGGAAGGGGTGATAGGTCCCAAGCAAGTCCAAAACTTGGCAAGGCAAATTCCAGTAAATCTTATGATTGAAGAATAATCCTATTTGGTTAGATCCCCTACCTTCTGGACCCACTGGGGCCATGAACCTGCCATTTGGACCCATGGGTTAGATATTGCACCCCTGAGGCTTTGCTGAACAAGTACAGGGCTCCAGCAGGGTAATATTCCCCTTAATGCTCTGAAAAAAGCCTATCTGACCTGTTGAAATGAAGGTAGTGGCCCTGATGATCTCTGAATTGCTTTTGGGGTCATTTTTCCCTTTTCTTGATGAATAGGGCACATTTCTAGCCAAATAGTTCTGTTGTTCCATCTTGTCAAATTTAAGAAGTCCAACAGCCTTCCTTCCTTTCATTCTGTCTTTTTCGCTTTAGTTTAAACTGGCAATGTTTTTGCTGGTATAGCCCCATCTCTGTTTTTGGTTTCTGTTGAAATGACTGGTAAAGTCCACTGGTCTCACCCCCAATTTCTTTATCAAATAGTTGTTCAACCATATCTTTAATTTTCTCTTCAGAACAAGCTTTCTGACCTTTTGCAATATGGATAGGTTAAGAAATTTTCAAACCTCCAAGTTCTGATTCCTTTCTGCTTAGCAATTCCTTTTTCAATTCATCTCTGTCTTCTTGCATTGTTCTATAAGGAGTCAGGAGGTACTAAGCTGCCTCTTCAATACTTTGCTTATAATTTACCTCAGATAAATATCTAATTTTATTGCTCACAAAGGCCACCTTCCACAAAGCATTAGAACACAGATCAGCCAACTTCTTTGATACTTTATAATAAAGATAGCCTTTCCTCCAGTTTCCTCATTTCTTTTTGAGACTTCACCAGAATCACCCTTAATATTCATATTTCTAGCATGTACCTCAGAAGTCTTCTATCCTCTGTTACCCATCTCCAAAACCACTTCCAGATGTTTAGGTAATTTTTTCTAAGCAGGACCCCATGCCTAGTACCAAAATCTGTATTAGTCAGAGTTCTCCAGAGAAACAGAACTAATAGAATTTATATCTATATCTATATATCTATATTTATATTTATATCTATATCTGTCTCAGATATAAAGAGATTTATTATCAGTAATTGGTTCACATAATTTTAGAGACAGAGAAGCCCCAAGATCTGTAGCCAGCAAGTTTTAAGTCCAGGAATTCCAATATACAGTTTCAGTCCAAGTCTGAAGGCCTGATAACCAGGAGAGCCAATGGTATAAATTCCAGTACAATAATCAGCAGCTTCAAGACACAAGAAGAACGAATGTTTCCGTTGAAGTCTAAAGGCACCACCTACATTGAGGAGGGCAATCTGCAGTATTCAGAACAGATTCAAATGCTAATCTCATGCAGCGACACCTTCACCAACTCACCCATAATAATGAATGATCAAGTGTCTAGCACCTGTGCTCAGTCAAGTTTACACATAAGACTAACCATCACAGCACTCTTATAAAAAAGTCACTTGAGATGTGAGCGGATTGTTTATGTTCTCTCTATTCTACTTCATTTGCTCATGTGACTAATATCTTATATTTTTGTTTTACTATCATTACTATAAATTTCAGTGACTACCTATTCTTTATCTCAGAAAAAAAGGGTGAAAGTTTACTTAAAAACTCAAAAATATCAAGTAAATAAACATTCTGAAAAATTCTAGTAGCTTGCTTAATTTCAAAGTAGATTTTCCTAATAACATTGCAATATGTTTTTTTTTTGAGTTCTCAGAAGTGCCTATTACTACACAATAAGTTCTGCCTTATTTTACCAGATACATTCTTAGATTAATTTATTCAAGTTTCATAACTGTATAACTGTGTCCTAGCACAATGTCCACTTTGACCTCATAACTTTTGTGCTGGTTTTGTCCTAATTATTAAACACAGCCCATTATAGGCTTTTAAAATTAGATCTACCTAAAGTTTTAAGGATTTCTTTAGATAGTATTTTCATATTTCTCAGTGTTTAAATTCTAGTTTACCTGTAACTTGTAAGCAATCATTGTTTTCCCCCAACCATCTAGAACAGAACTATTTGTACTCAAAATACATACAAGCCAAGTTGTACAATAGCTGTGTGTGTAATAGCATGAATCCCTTTGTCTTCTAACTATCTGATATCTGATAATTCATGGTCACAGAAATACTAAAATAGAAAAGGTAGAATGATCATGGGAGTAAAGAAAAGAGGGTAAAAGGCACTCTTCTGAAATAAACGTCTGATTCTAAGAAATAGGGTACAAATTTGTAGCATATATATTCGAGTTTTTTTTTGTTTTTTGCAATTCCTTAAAGTATAAAATCTTTCCATGTCATACATTGCACTAGTAAAGTAGAAACAAAACATCAGGTGGAACCAGTGAAATGCTGGTTTCACTATAAAAGCAAAATATCTTTTCAAAAAGTATATATTTTATAATTATAGCTATATTTAAAGTTATCAAATGTACGCACAACTAAACCTGTGTGTTAAGTGGACCCCAATCACAACACTGATTATTCAAACCTCTGTGTCTTTGTTCATGTTCTCTGCTGAAAGTTTGAAGACAAAATTAGAAACTTAACTGAGCGTGGCAGAAACAGCACAGGTTTGGGAAGTTGCCCAGACTAGAGTTCAAATCCTTGCCCTGATATTTACTAGATTTGGTAACAGCAACAAGTTACCTAATCTCTTTAAGCCTTCGTTTCCTTACCTGCTTGAAATCTTGTAACAAATAAATGATTTTCTATAAATAAATAAATGAAAGCCTTCACCAAATGGTGAGAATGAAAAATAGATAGTATGGCTTATACAAAACCTAAACTATATTTATGCCAAAGGTGTGCCGCCGGGCAGGTGCAATGATTATCCTTGTATCCACAGAGTTTGTATGGTAGTCAAGCTCCTTTAAAAGTTCATTTTCTTGGTTTTTAAGCTCATAGTAAATTAGACTTTTTTAAAAATCTGCTTTAATGATATGGAGGCAAATGCAATTTACCTAGAATTCTAGTCTCTTGCTAAATGTCCCTTCCTCAATATGAAGTGGGGTATATCTTAATTATATCCTAGTCTTTCAAGTGCTTGTCCAGATGAGAAAATTTGAAGATCATTTGGACCTGGATGTATTGCAGAGCTGAAAAGTTTGGAGCCAACTCTGAAGAATTCACCGTGTTCACTATGGAGGTGAGGTCTTGTGACTGTCTCTTTGTGGCCCAAACAGATTTTGAGCTCAAGAGGCTTTCAGGGCATTTGCTTGATGACATGCTTTAATTACTTTTTTTTTTTTTTTTTTAAGTGGGGAGTGGAGTTTTAGAAAGAGACAATCATACCTGAAGGAATTCTCTATTGTGATCCAAATAAATCATGGGAGATTTCTAAGTTTTGAATGTAAGTCAAAAGCACTAAAATATAAAATAATAATACCAAATAAAACTGTAGCTTGCACAATCTATCAGTTGTTTTCCGCTAATGGCAGAACCTAGCTAGGAGAATTTCATTAGGGTATGTTTTATAAGTGGTGCTTCTATTTTTATTTAACATAGTTTCATGAATAAGTGTATGGGGACAAAAGAGATGAATTTACATATTCAGTTGATTTTCAAGGAAAACAAAAATAATTATTCCTTTTAAATTTTCTTTATTAACTAAAATTGCATGAAAATATCAGTGATTCCAAATGATAGCAATTTAAGATTCTTGAAAATAAGCTATGGGATACACACAAACTTCTGGTATATATCTATTATATAGCAAATAATTTTCAAAATAGAGTTGGATTCTTGAAATTTTCTCATTTCACTTTGAAAAAAAGATATGATAAGAAATCATTTATTCATTTAGAGAAGGGCACATACTCTGGGTTGTTTTTCTGGTGATGCTGATAGATTTCTGCTGATCCATGCACACCCTTTTTGGTAGAAAACAAAGTATGTATATCCATATCTAAAAATATAATCAAATCTTTATTCATCCTTTATCTTCTCAGAGCACAGTGTTTCAACATCCTCCAAGGAAATTACAAGAAGAATAAGGAATAATGTAAATGGTTGGCCATTCGATGCTTCTCTAGATACCAATAGTTTCATTATACTAGCTTAAGCACTTTAAAAAGAGAAAATCAAAGTAAAGTCTTATTTTCCACTCACTGCTTTTTTGGGGAGACAATTGTCATTTCTTAAGTATTTTTGCATTTCATGCTGAAGAGGAGATCTGATAAATCACTTATTCACTTACAGAAGGGCACGTCCTCTGGGTGGTTTTTCCAGTCATGCGCATAGATTTCTACTGATCCATGCACCCTTTTGCCCTGTTCCCATTATGAAACAATGGCTTTTATTTGTTATGTGACTGACCAGGGATGGGGTACATTCTGCAACTACAGAACAAAATGAAGTCATTGGCCTAAACATGGACTAAACCTTTAACCCTGACCTCATTAGTAGTTTGACTAATGTGGGAAACTACCAGAAGCTTACATTTAGAATTCTCCCAAATCACATGATATGGCAGATAACATGATTTAAACATCATCATGATTAAAATGACTGTTTGTGAAATAAAACATTGGAAAACAGTCTATTATTAATTCAGTATTGATGACTTTCTACCTTTTGAAGTCCATAAATTATTTAATTAACTATTCTATTAACAACAGCAGCAGCAACAACTATAGCTAACATTTATTGAGGGTTTTTATTTGCAAGTTTTATTGGCTAAATTATGTCTCTTCTGCCAATTAATATATTGAAGTCTAAACCCCAGTAACTCAGAATGTGACTGTAATTGGAGATAGAGTCCTTAAAGAGGCAAAGTTAAATGAAATCATTAGGGTGGGCTCTAATTAAATATGACTGATATCGTTATGAGAAAAGGAGGTTAAAACGCAGATACACATGCACACAGGGAAGACGATGTGAGGACACCAGGAGAAGATGGCCATCTATAAGCCAGGGAGAGAAACCTCAGAAGGAACCAGAACCGTTAACACCCTGATCTCGGATTCTAGCTTCCAGAATTGAAAACATAAATTTCTGTTTTTTAAGCCACCCGGTCTGTGATATTTTATTATGGCAGCTCTAGCAAACTAATCCAGCCAGGCATGTGCTAATTGTCTTACATTCATTATCTTCCTTGCTTTTCATAATAACCTATGGAATGCATACTATCATAATCTCACCTTTGTAAATGAGGAATCATAGGTGTAGACAATTTTTAAGGGCTAGTGAATGAGAAGGCCAGAGTGAGAACCACTGCAGAGAGAAGTCAGCATCCACAGACTTAGCCATGCTGACATACCGCCCCACTGCTGCCTTCTCTCATGTACTAAAAAAATGACCCCACACTGTTAGGGAGGGACAGTTACTGTTCTAGTTCTCATTTTGCAGATGAAGAATTTGAGACTCAGAGGTGTCTAGTTTAAAATCACTCTGCTTTCAGGTAGCTGAGCCAGAATCCCAAGTGTTTGACCTCACAGTCATGCATGTTAACCGTCCAACTGTCCTGCTTTTGCATCTTTTTGTATGGAGGAAAGGAACTATCTCTTAATTTAGTTTTGGAGTTTTCGATCCTGGAATCATGCTTGAATAAAATTGAAACTTTGTTCTGCCTATTTTAATGCAGAATTTGAAATTTTGAAAAGTGTATTCATTATTACTTAGAACTATGGGGAAGTAAAAAAACTCAAAGGAAATCACAAACAGCAAAGTCACTTCCTTTTGATAAAAGTAAGAGTTTATGGCATTGACCAGTAATTTTATATTTTACTAATACAAAAGGATAAAACAAGTTTATGGTAGAACATAATGATTTTACTTGAGCTATTTGGTTAATTTGTCTTCTGCCTGTTTAGGCTCCTATTTCTTATGTCCACATAAAGGCAAAAACATTTTCTTTTAACTTACTGAATAGATGCTTTATGAAAATGACTGAATAAAGTAGGATTAGGAAAGCAACCAGAAAGCAATTTTAATTTAGCTGAAGAAACATGAAATGGGGAGTAATACTCAAATAACCTAAAAGCAATTCTGTTAGATCATTAGGTGGCCCATTTAAACTCAGCACATTTATGCAGCATATCCTTAAAAGTATCATCTTTTTAAACCATTTGGTCATAATGTAAAGCTCATTATCATAAACCACAGCAATTCATGAAAATTCCAAAGCAGATGTAGAAAGATAAATATGGATGGAAATATTTCCAGTTATCTGAAATTCGCTTTTCTAGTAAAATCCATTTGTCAGAACTTATCTGCAAAGCACAAGGCTTGTAAATACCGGCCTTATTCTTCAAAAAGAAATTTCACAGTGTTTACATGTTAAAATTTTTGTGCTCATAGAACAGGTACACCAAGTCCTTGGCCAGAGCACATTTCCTCCTAGCACATCTAACACAATTATTTATTGCTTTCTTCAGCTCACCACTCATTAAAAGCAACAAATTAATAGAGAAGGCTTGTGCTGTAACTAAAAGCAAATATATTGCTAGCAACAAACAGAACTTCCACATAGGAGGAGATAGAAGTAAATCTTAAAGTATAATTTAATGTCAAACAGTAGGGATGTAGCAGTCTAGAAAGCAGTGGCTTTTGTAGACAAATAGTTCCATATATAAAATCTCCATCTACCACCCATTTATTAGCTATGTAATCCTTGGCAAGTTGTTTAAAATCTCAGAGTGTCTGTTTCATTGTTTGTAAAATGAAAATAATACAATATAACTGGCCAAATCGTTGTAGGAATTAAATGAAATTATTGTGCAAATGGCCTGGTCAATTTTTGTTTCATTCTCAGGCCCCAAATTCTCCATGAACACTCATAACTAATTGGACCCTTAAGTACTTTGGGCTCATAATAATAATTGATTCTGGATCATTATGAAAAATATTTAAGCTATGTCCAACATACTCTACTTAAGAATTTATGCCAATATATAATTCATGTTAGAAAAACATCAGAATGATTATTAAGTCATCCCTGAATGGGTTACCTAGTTCATTTTTATTTTTATTATTTTGCTCTTGGCCCCACCATCTGGGGACCTGTGCTCCACAGTGACTTCCTTCCAGGACCTATTACAGAGCAGCCCATGTCTTAAATGTTGCCAAGCCACCATCACTAGGGAAATGAAAGCTCTGGAAAGTCTTCACCAGCAATTAAGTGCTCTAGCCCTGAAGTGACACATCACTTCTACTCATGAATACACCATGGTCACATGGCCTCATCCAACCACAGGGGTCAGGAGGTCCAATCCTACCATAAGCCTAATATGTGGAAGACTGGAACTATTTGGGGAACAGCCCTAGTGACTTACCTCAAAAGAGACTGATGTATAAGCCAAGTAGCCAATGTACTTATTTATAAGGAGAAAATTCAGGATGGATCAGACTGGACACTAACATTCACTTATTAAAAAATTGTTTCCTTTACCATCTAATTAAAGTAGGGAATATTTATTACTAGGGACTGCTGGAGTTGGCTTTTCAGGGAACACTCTTACTGCTGTCAGAGCTCAGAAGTTGGAAAGTTGCTTGGTAGGTGCAGGATCAGATCACAGGGAATTGGATAATTTAGGGGAATGGTTCATCCATATTTTGGTAAAGGTTAGTGAACTTTGCCCCACAACAGACAACAATTTGGAGTGTAATTCCAGATTCAAAGTCTCTCTTTTGCAGTTGTGGTGAATAATTATTGGCAAATTTTATATCCCAACTTCTGTTTTACCCTCTTCAACCTGCCTCATCTTTGTTAGACAGATTTCCCTCAAGTTCATTAATGCCTTTAATGAGGCCCAATTCAAGCCCTGATATTTCTGCTTTCATATTTTTGTTTGTTGGTTGTTTTGTTTTGGCCAAGGTATATTTTTTTGAAAAGTGGCTTCTGTATATATCTGATCTAATTCTTCATGGTTTGGTTTTATTGGCATTTTTCAAGAATTGGGAGGTGCCCCTATATGAGACAAATAGAAATATTAAGTAGGTTTTTTTATCACAGCAAATATATCACACCAAAACAGGTTTTTTTTTTTTTTTTTTTTTTTAATCCAGCATGGATTTGCTCTCTAGATCATGGGTACTGGAAGTAATTGGTTGAAGAGGATTCTTGGGTCTGATTTGGGTTCTGATCCAGGATCAGCAGGGAAGAAAGATAAGGTTTAGCAATAAGGCCAGGGGTTCAGGAGGTGATGATGACTGCTCATGAGCCTCATCTTTGCTATGTCAGGGCTAAAGCAATAATGGGGACACATTAGTAGTGTGCAGATCACATTTGCAGATAATGGTGGTATTCTGGTGATAAAGTCTCTGCTTTAATGGAAAGGATTAATATTAATCACCAAAATTGTCAGTCCAGGAGTGGGAGAGGTAGTATTATTTTAGAGCAGAAGGGGCCTTATTGGCATCACTAGTATTATTCTAAACATTGTTATGTTCATGACTGTGATCAATAAAGGCCGAAAGAGCTGATTAAATGCATTTTCTTTAGAAAAACAAATCATATTTAACTTACCACGTTTAACCATATGCTTGTCGAAAAATGTAGAAAGTATATTTTTTGTTTTATAACTCCAGAGACAAAATCAGAGCCAAAAAGGAACTTGAGTACTTACAAGGTCAATACAAGTTGGTATGTTTCCAAAAGAGTTTTCAACATTAGTGTACAAGAAAAAAGTTTCAACATTTCATTGAGCAAAAATATACAAAGTGCTCTCTTGGGATCTGATTGTCCTTGACTAGTAAAAAGAATTCCAGGGTAGGATCATCTGCACTCATCTTTTCTGCTAACACAAGGTCTTAAGGTTTGGGATATAACATAGAACCATCAGTGGAAATGCATTACTTTTGGCCGGCCAGCTGGTACACCTTATGTAGGGCAAGCCTATACATCTGTGCTGGAAATGTCATGGAGTAGGTGCTCAGCATGCTTGGCTCACTCTCTGCTAAAATATCATGATAGAGGATTACAATAAAAGTTATCGTGTGGAAAGAACTAAGACCATATCAATACTATTTCATATATTTCTGAAAAAGTTATCAATAGTACAAGAAGAAAGCTTCAACACTTCACTGTCAAAAATATACATACTGTTAGGGATTCAATCATCTTTGGCTAGGGAAAAAAAAATCCGGAGAAGAATTATTTGTTTGCTCTGGGAGTCTCTGGTTTTCAACATTTCCAGAGTTGACTTAATGTGAGTCTGAGTGGATGCATTTCACGTCCATTACCCTGCCATGCCCTATGCTCTGGTAAATTGAGTAGGAAAACCAACCTCTCAGATCTTTTTTGCAATTGCTTATCTCCATGGGTTTATAGCAAATCACATTCTCAGTAGTTAGCATTTATGAATTGGTCTGCTTTGATTTCTGATGAGGCTGTCTGAGAAGAAGCCTAAAATTTTAGCTAAATGACAAAGTCTCAGGGTGTGTTATCTTCCCAGCTCTCTTCATTCATAATGCCTGCATCCATTGTGCTCTTGAGTCTGGAATTATCCTGGTGTGTAGTGATCTTCACTGAATCCTACTCCAATGTTGATACTTCCCAAATATAGATTTGGGAATATTCATGTAACTAAAATTTGCTAAACATCTACTTTGCGTTAGGCTCTGCCTGGAGTGTAACACAGAAATTAAAAGAAAGAGACACAGCGGATAACAGTTTGTTGGAAATGGGGAAGAAGGGGCAGCCATATAGGAAAACAATCATAATAAAACAATTTATTTAGCTACGTTCAGATTTCTGAGGAAACTTGGAAGTAAAGGGATGTTGCACAATCCTTCAATGAAGAGATCATGGGACTGCTGGATGTTGAAGATGGACAGGAGTTTGTTAGACAGAAAAGGTAAGAAGAATATTCCAGCATTTGCAAAGATGCAAATTATGTCAAAGAGCCTGGAGGGCTCAGGGAAGGCACAGTAGGTTGGGGAGGCAACTGCACATCGGAAGCAAGACTTGTCGGTTGGAAATGAGGATAGTTGAGAAGGAACAAGGGCAGAATAGGGAGATTCAAATCATGTCATGAAGGCTCTGAAGTCTGTGGTGAAGGTTTGGGACTTTATTGACAGCAAGGGGGCCACTGAAGTCCTGAAGCAGATAAATACTATGATCTGCCCTCTTCTTCAGAAACAATCCTTAGATTTATATGGAGGGTGGATGTAAGATGGGGAGAAACCTGAGCAAGGAGATGGGTTAGGAGGATATTTGAGTATCTTGTGAAAGTTGATGGAATTCTGGATTGTCTGCTCGAATATTGAATTGGCAGGGCCTGGTGAATAAGGAAGAGGAAGATGCATTCTTACATTCATTCAATAATTATTTGTAAAGCTCCTCTTCTGTGCCAGGCACTGTTTTAGATGCTGATGCTGGAAATATTGAGGCAAAAAGATAAAGTCCTTTCTCTTAACAAAGCTTGCATTCTACTGAGGAAAGGAAGAGAGAGAGAGAGAGAGAGAGAAAGAAAGAAAAGAAGAAGAAAGGAAGAAAGAAAAGGAAGGAAGGAAGGAAAATAAGGAAAGAGAAAGAAGAGAAAGGAAAGAGGGAGGAAGGAAGGAAGGAAAAGAAAGGAAAGAAAGAAAGAAAAAAAAGAGAAAGAAGGAAAGAAAGAGAAAGAAAGAAAGTACACTATGTGCATAGTCATATCATGTTATGTGATGGTAAGTGCTATGAAGAAAAATACAGCACATGACTTCCGAGCTTAAAGCTTCTGCTTTTGGCCCATGAAACACTGCTTGTGAGGGCCATGGTAGAAAACCAGTCTAGCAAGATAAGAGGATAAGAGGAAGAGGAGATATTGAACACCCTAGCCACTAGCTGGCATTCTCTGCCAAAGTAAAGAACATTCTAGCTGAATCTTCTTTCTCAGAAGAAATTAGAAGAACTGCCCAACCAACCCACAGAGCCATAAGAAATCATAGATCTTTGTTTCTTTCAGCCACTACATTTTGAGGAGTATTATTAGTCAGGAATAGATCTTAGAAAGAATGAAGAATAAGAGAGAGTTGTCATTCAAGAATGATTTCTGATCTCTGGTGTAAGTGATGCCTTCACATAAAAGATGCAGAACATGAGGAAGAGGAAATTCAGAATGCCCCAAGCTGGATGGGCTTGGGACACTCCAGACTGGGGCAAAGTTTAATTCTTTGAGATTAACCATGAAAGGCCAGATTTAAGAGCTTTTTTTTCCTATAAAAACTTGAAAAAGTATAGGCATCAGTGAGAAAAGCTCATTAATTTGAATGCATTTTTACTAAATTACTGTTTAATAAAAATGCATTCAGATTAACCATTAATTACTTTATATGTAATTAACTAACAATTTATTAATAAATGATTATTAATAAATATTAAGTAATAATAAATATTTAATAGCACTTAATATTTAATAATATTGTTAATTGATTACATATAAATATTAAGTATACTAAATAATTATTTAATATTGATTACTAGCAATCAATATGTAGCTATAATTGTTTATTTTTTGTTTTGTGTTGTTTTGTTTGTTCTGTAGGGAAGGAGCAGGGGAGTGACGGGAGCAAGAGGGTCCCAGAAACCAGTGGGAATGGATGGAAAGGCTGATACCAATGGAGAAGGGATGGAAACAGTGTAGCCAGAGGAGGCTGGGGAAACAACAGACTTTGCCTTTGTTAACTTTTAGGAATTTGTATAAAAGGCAGCACACTGCACAACAACGTCCTATCTTCCAATTGGCTTCGCATGATTGATAAGTAATTTTTTAAAAATATCATATTTTTATTAAGTAGTCTTTATTCTTAGCATCTATTACTCCTACACTTACTGACATTCTTTCTTTAAGGTGAGAAGAACCTGTATGGTTTTCTGGGTTACAGTTATCACAGACTGGGTCATAAACAAATGAAAACAAAAAAGTTTTGCTAAATAGTCTTAATTTTTGTTTCTTTTTCTAGAAATTTTAAGCTAGTAGTTTAATATTACTTGTAACATGGTTATAGTCATTCATGTTAGATACCAATAAGGATATTTCATTCTTTTTGGCAAAAAATTACAGAAATGGCTTATGAAAGATTAATAGATCATCCTAATGAGCTCCTATTAGCCTGGATGTTGCTGCCCCATGCTCTTGATACCCATGTTCCACCAATCTCCGTGAGATTCAGTGAAAAGAGAAGGTCACTTATACATGATGCACTTCTATCCGAATAGAAGATTTTAGTTTCAAGAAGGGAAAAAGTAAACTTGGCGTATTCATCTATTCTGTGCAAAATATACCTTACTAGGTCTGGATATTGACTTCAATGTTCAAAGTGTGCAGGTCACTACTTTAGTTTGACCATATGTCCTAAGAAACAAAATTCATGATGAATTCAAAGCTTTCATGCAGCCTCCTTCCTTCAAGCTAAGTTTATATGGAAAGTCCTCCAAAGACAGAATAATGATTTTTTAAAAAGGAAGGAAATAATGAAATAATTAAATGAAATCTACTGATTTGATTTTCAAATAGGAGAGAGGAAATGATATGACTTCAATTTTCTTTTAATTGCCTTTAACATATACCTTTAAATAATGGACCACTCAGTTGAGAAACTGTCAGTCTTTTTAGGAGAGTGACTTTGACACGTGTTGAATAAACACAGGAATGTGTACTTCCATCTTTCTCCCAAAAGGCAAATAAAATATCTTAGTGTAAAGAAGAAGCTGCAGGCTGGGTGCAGTGGCTCATGCCTGTAATCCCAGCACTTTGGGAGGCCGAGGCGGGCAGATCAAGAGGTCAGGAGATCAAGACCATCCTGGCCAACATGGTGAAACCCCATCTCTACTAAACATATAAAAATTAGCTGAGTGTGGTGGCACACACTGTAGTCCCAGCTACGCAGGAGGCTGAGGCAGGAGAATCACTTGAACCCGGGAGGCAGAGGTTGCAGTGAGCCGAGATTGCGCCATGGCACTCCAGCCTGGCAACAGAGCAAAACTCCATCTCAAAAAAAAAAAAAAAAAAAAGAAAAGAAAAAAGAAGAAGCTGCATTACTTGTTACAAATGGACATAGAAGTGTCCTCATTAGAACCTCATCAGAATCGGCCTTAGTTTGTTTATATCCATGTAAGTCTTCCTTACTAAATCATAAGCCCTTTAAAGCAGAGAGTACATTTTCCTCATCTTTATATGCTTGACATTACCCAGTGCAAGGCCATATACATGGAACAAGATCAGTAAATGCCAGCTGAAGTAGCACATTTTGCTCCTCTGGCCTTAGTTATAGCACTTGTAATAGTTGCTAGTATCGTATTAAATATGAGGATTGCTGCTTAGTGTCTAGCCCCCAATGGACTGAGAGCTTTGTTAGGGCACAGATGGTACTTGTCTTGTTCACTGCTTTATTCCCGGGAACAAGCACAGTGCTGGAGTGTGGTGTTTGCCCAGGAACTATTTCCAGCACAATTGAAAGCACAAATGAATAAAGAAACACAGCTTCAGTATACCATCCATCTCTTGGAACAGGAAGGTCACAGAGATGCTTCTCTCTGCATGAATAGTAAATCTCATCCTACAATCTTTCTTTTGCAGTGACAATATTGACTATCATATTATTCTGTTTGTAATCTGACATCTGAGTCTTAGAAAAGTTTGAGGGTCCTACTGCCCCTGGACCTTTCAAGAATGTGAAGTAGGTTGCTTAATGAAATACAGGACACTCAGATAAACAATGAATAATGTACACTATAAAGTATAATTATGTCATATTTAAATAAAAAGTTATTCTTTATCTGACATTCACATTTCAGTGAGCATCCTGCATTTTTATTTGTGAAAGCTGGCAACCTTAAAGTAATTTTCTGTGCAAGACTAAGAAGACTGTCCGCCCAGCAAAGTTATTTCCCAGTTCAGGATCCTGTCCTAGATTTCCTCTCCACATGGGATATGTTCGATGCAAAATCTGGACCAAGAGAATTTGACCTTCCCAGAGCTTCCAAGTCCCCTTCCTATAGGCTCCTCTTCTTGTAGGAGCCATGCAGAGACCTCACTTACCTCGCGTTTCCTTCATGGCTATATGTGGTCTCAGAAAAATTATATCATAAAGTCATTCCTACTGAGATATAAATGGCTGTTAAGATTAATATATTACTTCTATCAGGTAAATTTATGCTGTAAATGGAAACCGTCAAAATAAATAATAGATAATACTAACTGTGGAATTTGAGAATTTCTCTGAATTGTTATTGGAGGTGGTTTTAGGTAAAAATTGCTGTTGTGTTGTTCTCTTGAAATTAAGTATTTGGTGTTTGACTGCTATATCCTTTCATTTGTGTACATATAAATCTGGGGTTTGGGCCCCAGAATCTTGGAGGATAGTTAAGAGAAAGGGTTACTCTAAGTGCTCAAGGCTTTTTATCCCATGACCAGAGAGGAAAAACAGAACTCTGTCTAGCTTGATATTAAAAACAATTATGGAGTACCTTTACTTTGCTAGTGTTCTTTTTGCTAAGTATTCTCATATGTCGTTCTTGGAAAAATTCTGTGGGGTGGATCATATTATGTCCAGATTTTAGATGAATCAATTGAAGTTGAGAGAATTTAAGTGACTTGCCCCAAGCCAGAAGGATTGTAAATGGCAGAGCTGTGATTCAAACCAGGGTTTTTTTTGACTTTGAGGTGATCTTTTTGTCACACCATGGTGGCCACTTATCCCACAGCCTACTTCTTGGGAATCCCCAGGTTCTCCCTTGAAGCTATAGATGTGGGCCTAGGGTGTGGCTGTTGGGTAGTAAATGCCCCATGGTTAAATGTCTTTTGTTTGCAAAGTTTTGAGAAAAAAGAGTAATGCCAGATTACTTTAGTAGTCAAGGACAGGAACATGATTCAGAATCATATGCTGTTTGGAAACTAAATTTGGTTGCAAGTTTTTCTTTTCAAGAAGTAAATTTCTCTTTATCCATGAGTAAAGTCATGGTGGATGAAAGGGATCCTGACATCACCACTGAGATTCATTTCCAAGGTTGTGTTAAGGGGCACTTAAAGGGGAAGTGAAGCAAACTTGTGATGTAAGGGAAGTTCGTCTTTGATGCCCTCTCACTTACCCTTTAAAGCAACCTCTTTCTCCTTCCTCATCTTAGCACTGTCAGGCCTGGTTAACAATCTAGAAGGAATCTGAAAAATTATTCTACTCTTGGGCTAACTTATGAATACTCAAAATGGCACATATCCCGGGGATGTGATAATTTTAATAGAGAATACATTAAAAAGGAATAAAGAGTTGAATTTCTAAATGGTACCATCCTGGATATTAGGGTGGATCAATGAGGAGGGTCTTTTTGGATAGGAAACTACTGCAACCACACTTACTAGGCAGTACCCAGAGGAGAGTGAATGTGCAGTAGAATTAGATATTTTATATTCAGAGTTGGTTCGTATTATTTAATTAGTAAGTTAAAGTCAGTACTCCATGACTTAGAGGTTGTAGAAATATGGTTAAAATAAGCAAATTTTAAAATATCAACTTAAATGCTCTATAGGATTGATAAACATTGGAATCAACATTTGGCCTGTTAAAAAGAAAGCAAGACATAATAGTCCCATTTGTAAAGTAGGAATTCAGGGATTGTGGTTTAGGAGTGTGTGTGTGTGTGTGTGTGTGTGTGTGTGTGTTTTGAGTCAGGGTCTCGCTCTGTCACCTAGGCTGGAGTGCAGTGGCGTGATCATGGCTCACTGTAGCCTCAACCTCCTGGCCTCAGGCAATCCTCCCACATCAACCTCCTTGGTAGATGGAACCACAGGTATGCACCACCATGCCTGGCTATTTTTTAAAATTTTTTTGTAGAGATGGGGGTCACTCTATGTTGCTCATGCTGATCTTGAACTCCTGGGCTCCGGCAATTCTCCTGCCTTTGCCTCCCAAAATGTTGGAATTACAGGTGTGAACTACTGTGCCTGGCCAGTGTCCTTCATCTTTATGAAATACACCACTAAGAAAAAAACAAAAAATGAATAGAATTTGCTGCAGAAATAATTAATAGGGAATTTTAATACTGGATTTATTGACGGAAAATTGTCTGGCAATACTGAGATTTGCTACTGAGGAATATCTCTTAGACTAGAATATGCTGTGATGTAGTAGAAACAGCCAAGTTTTAGAGTCAAACAGACCTGGCTCTTTTTATGACATTGTATCAATTACTTAATATCTTTAATCCTTAACTTCCTCCTTTGTAAAATGGCAAGAATGATACATAACTGAGTTATTCTAAGAATATTCTAACATCTAAATGAGATATTAGTTTAAAAATGCCTAGTAAATGAATACATAAGGAGGAGCAGAATTACAGGGAAGGGTATAGGGAATAAGGAGTTTGGTATTAGTCACATTAAGTTTAAGATGCTTATTAAAGTTTCCTAGAAAGTCAAGAGGTGATGAATAGATAAATTTAAGATCACTTAAAGGATGAGAGAAGTCTCTTGCGACTCAGCCTTTGGGCCTTCCGCATTTGGAAGCTGGGAAGATAAGGAGAAATCTTCAAAGGAGATCAGGAAGAAATGGACAGCAGAGAAGAAGAATCCGTGAAAGTTTTATGCTAGAAACCAATGGGGAAAAAGTGTTTCAAAAAGCAGGGTGAGAGCAACTATATCAAATGTTGCAAGTCAGAGGAAATGAGGACTACAAATTATTTGATTAGGCAACCTGGAAATCATTGGTGGCCTTGACAAGTTATTTCATGGAGGGGTAGAAACAAACAGGCTCCTTCTTAACCCTTGCAGGATCGAGGACAAGGTCTTGGAGGTCCTTGCATCAGATATCTAAATTTTTATAATTATGAATCAAGATAGAAAATAGCAGACATCATGTGAGCACTACACAATAAGCATAAGAAACAGGCCAAGAAAATAGCAGAAATATTGGTCCTGATGTAGTCTAGCCACGGAACCAATGCCAGTAGTCCTTGTCTCCCACCAAGCTTGACAAGAGAATAGAAAGACCAGTTCTCATTCTGTCATCATAACACTGGGAAACATGCCAGAGCCTGGCAATCTCCTGAAGGTGCTGTGTGGTTCCTCTCCTAGGAGCACATGGATTGAGAGTAGTGGGATAATACACAGGCTGCTGGGCTTTGGGGATGCCAGGCGCTTGCAGGGGTTGTTTGGGAACAGAGCTCCCTTAAGGTCCATAAAATGGAGGAAGTCATGAGACTAGTGAGGGGCCACGCTGGAGTGCAGCCTCACCCTCAGAGAGAAAGGGGATCCCCAATCTCAGATAGTTTGTTGTCTGGAGTGAGCTCCCAGTCCTCTGGGGGCAACCTTGATCCTGCACTATAAGGTGTTCTGTAATTTGCAGCTGAACGAATTCTAACAGATTCACAGGCATTCAATAAATATTCATTAAATGTCTGCATGAATATGAAACATTACCATGAGGCCGAGTGCAATGGCTCAGCATTTTGGGAGGTCAAGGCGGGCAGATCACTGGAGGCCAGGAGTTCAAGACCAGCCTGGGCAACATGGCGAAACCCCCTCTTTACTAAAAAGTACAAAAACTAGCTGGGCATGGTGGCACACACCTGTTATCCCAGCTAATTAGGAGTTTGAGGCAGGAGAATCACTTGAGCCCAGGTGGCAGAGGTTGCAGTGATCCAAGATTGCATCACTGCACTCCTGCCGGGGTGACAGAGTGAGACTCTGTCTCAAAAAAAAAAAAAAGAAATATTGCCATGACATAATATGCAGCTGTTAATAATGGTGACTAACAACGGGAAACACATGGAATCCACTTAGGTGCCTATCAACAGTGGACTGGATGAAGAAAATGTGGTGCATATATACCATGGAATACTATGCAGCCATAAAAAAGAATGAAATCATGCCCTTTGCAGCAACATGGATGCAGCTGGAAGCCATTATTCCAAGTGAATTAACATGGGAACAGGAAACTGAATACTGTATGTTCTCACCTATAAGTGGAGCTAAACATTGGGTACTCATGGACATAAAGATGGCGACAGTAGGCACTGGGGCCTACTAGAGAGGGTAGGGAGGGAGGGAAGAAAGGGTTGAAAAACAAATTACTGGGTACTAGGGTTAGTACCTAGGTGACAGGATCAATTGTACTCCAAACCTCAGCATCACACAATGTACCCAGGTAACAAACCTGCACATGAACACCTGATCTAAAAATTGAAATTAATAATAGTAATAATAGTGAATCAGAGCTATAAAAATGATGTGGTATGAGTTAATACATATATGCCTGTTTAAATGCATGTATGTATATATGTATGTACATACATACATATGTACATAGAGAAATATCTGAAAGATAGTTTACAAATTAAAAACTGAAATTATATCTGGGGTTTATGATTTTTCAGATGACTTTTACTTTCTCATTTATCTTTTTTGGTTTGATTTTTCAAATGATCATATATTATTTTTATGACCAGTAAAAAAATAGAAGTTTTAAGAAAGAAAACAAATGGCATGTAGATATTTTTACATATTATATATAATATAATTAATTATATAAATATATAACATATATAAATATGTTATATATAAATATATATTTATATAAAATAATATATTATGTATAAATATATATTTATATAAAATAATATATATTACATTCCACATATGAACATTGAAGTAATAGGTTTTTCTCTACATTTATTTATTTATTTATTTTGAGACAGAGTCTTGCTCTGTCGCTCAGGCTGGAGTGCAATGGTGTGATCTCTGCTCGCTGCAACCTCCACCTCCTGGGTTCAAGTGATTCTCCTGCCTCAGCCTCCTGAGTAGCTGGGATTACAGGTACACACCACCATGCCCGGCTAATTTTTGTATTTTTAGTAGAGACGAGATTTCACCATGTTGGTCAGGCTGGTCTTGTACTCCTGACCTCATGATCCTCCCGCCTCAGCCTCCCAAAGTGCTGGGATTACAGGTGTGAGCCACTGCACCTGACCTTTCTCTACATTTCCATGGGAGAATTTCAGAAGCACATATTTAAAATTTTATGTCCTTAACCAAACCTGAACTGTTGGTTTTATCAAAAGGCTATGTTTCTCAATCTTTTTTTCATTGTTGCTACCATAGACGTTTTTTCCCTAATTGCCATTCCTCTTCACCCCTGCCACAAAATTTTAATATTATATCTGTTTGTGTATTTTGGCCCTTTTGAGGATCACAGACTATTCTAATATCTAAGATATTTTTGTCCCCCAAGAGCTATTTTTTCCCTCTTCAGAGATGATATTGACCCTGTTGAGAACATATAACATCAGCCATGAACATTTTAGTGTCTTGCCATTAATAAGTGTGCTCAATAAAGGTGAATGTACCTCCTTTTTATCCTCCATACCTGTATTCATCCCTGTCCTTCCATTAGAATACTTTGCTTCTAGCAAACACTTGAATGTTTATTGAATAGTAAAATATTAGTTTATTCTTACTCTAAAAAACAGAGAGGTTCTGTTCCTCGTTACCACTAGCTCACTCCAAACTTCAACTTCTCCAGCCTGCAGAAAACACTTCTGCCTTTAAGTTCCCGAACAGTTATTCTAAGGCCCCGTTCTAAATTCCTGCTCAACTTTCATGTTATTTTGCGTTCTCCCTACCAGAGTTTACTAAGTGCTACAGAAAGTACTTGCTCCACAAATCCATGGAGGGTTGTGCTTGCGAGGGCCGTTTCCAATAATGGCTTTTGACTTTGTTGCTCTCTGCATCTTGCTGCCTCCTAAACCCCTTCATGCTGCTGCCCCTCCTGTCCCCAGACCTTAAGGCCAATGCTCAGCTGACATTGAGTTGTAGGTTTTTTTTGTTTTTTGTTTTTTGTTTTTGAGATGGAGTTTTCCCTCTTGTTGCCCAGGCTGGAGTGCAATGGCACGATCTCGGCTCATTGCAACCTCTGCCTCCTGGGTTCAAGCGATTCTACTGTCTCAGCGTCCCGAGTAGCTGGGATTACAGGCATATGCCGCCACGCCTGACTAATTTTTTGAAGTTTTCGTAGAGATGGGGTTTCTCCATGTTGGTCAGGCTGGTCTCGAACTCTCGACCTCAGGTGATCTGCCCGCCTCAGTCTCCCAGTGAGTTGTAGTTTTAACATAGCTTTCTCATGGCTGAAGCCACCTCAGGAATTAAAATGCAGATAAGGAGAACTTAACACTGTTTCAGTGGTCACTGTTGTAGGTCAGGCTTCTTCTGAGAGTGGCTGTGGCCCTCCTGAGGCCCTGCATGTTTCTGGGGAGCTGCTGCTTGTTGCTAAAGCAGAGTCTCCTTCAGATTTTCTCCTCTTTTCCCTCCTCTTTGGGTCACATCAGGGCCCCACACTTTTCTTCCTAATCCAAAGCAAGGAAGACATCAACACAGATGGTCAAACAAACAAATTAGAGTAAACAACTCTGTGATTGCTTTTGGGCCATGAGGCCTCAAATGAAGGCTGCTTTTTGTATCATGGTACAGATGGACTGAGGATTCAGTCTGAAACATCTGCATTAGATATTTCATTGCTACCAAGCATTGCTGAGAACAAATCTCCCTCTGCATTTCTTCTGTCCTTTGTTCATTGAACAAATATTATGGTGTTGACTATATGCCAGATACTACCAAATCCTTGGGATGCAGTGGTAAATAACAGAGACACATCCCTGTCCTCACAGAACTTACATTCTTACAGTTGATTTGTTCCTTCCAGACAAATTAGAGAGTTTGTCCCAAGAACCAAGACCAGTTTTTACTCAAAAATGCAGATATTATTTACCACCCTTTTCATAACAGCTTCTCAGCTGCACTGTTTAGGTCAAGACAACATCTCTGGCAATGGAAAATGGTGCCTTGCTATATCAGAAATGAAGACTGCTTGTCGGATAAATCTTTGCATTGTTTTAGTAATAACTTAATCTAAGCGAAGAGATTTTCCCAATCTAAGGTCACAACACAGACGGTATCAGGACTACTTGGAAGCTTAAACACACACATACACACACACACACACACACACCCCCCACATTCAACAACCCCCCACAACATGCGCATAACAGCATGCACACAAATACTCACCACCTATGCACATCACACACACACAGCACCAAGTATGCACACACACGACCAGGTTGTACAACCAAAGTTCACAGCAGGTGTTAGGGTGGGGGAAGTAGGGAATCTGTTCTTTACAAAAAATGATGGGAAATTTTAACCATCTACCAGATTTGAAAATTAATCCAGTAGAAAGATAAATTAGGGATCTGGAGGACTTGGGAATAGGGATGGTGACCGTGCTCTTCATGATAGTCTACAGGACACAGGAACAAATGCCCCCCTGAAATACCATCTCTTTGTACTTGTACTGCTGTCCTCACTCTGGCCTATGGTTCAGATATAATTACCATTACTTTTCCAAGTACACAACCTTTCTTTTCCAGACCATGCACACATGGGCCATGATAAAAGTATGTACCCTTCTTTCACTGAAGGGCCAGAAAAAGCTTTCGTACAATGCAGCATAGGAATTCCAGAAGCTTTGATTATATATAAGTTGCATATTCATAGATTTTCTAGATTTTAACTCTCATAGACCTCTCCTTTAAATCTCTGTTTTGTATTTGTCTCCCATCTTTGGGAAAGGTCAGCTATGGCCACAAAAAGAAAATACTTCACCCCTTGATACTTTCTTTTTGTCAAGCAAATTCCAGGTATTTAGAATTTGTCTGGATTCTGACTAGGCTTGCTTGTTAATTAGGTCCAAGGTCCAGTCCCAGAAGCAGAAGAGATGGTTGGATTCAGACTCCCATTCAATCTCCAGCAAGAGCCTAAAAAGGAAGGACACATTGCCAAAACCCGGGCTTTATTTTTTGCCCCAAAGACAATATATTAAAAAGTGTAGAACTCTTGTATACATGCCTTGAATAGAATTCCTGGCCCCCAGAATAACCCTGGCATGGCTGGGCTGTGTATCATCTGATTCCTTTCTGGGCCTGGCTTATTTTAGAAATCACCTCATTATCTGTGCATGGCTCTATCTTAACCACCCTAATGATGGCACAGTTGCACTTAAGTTACTTTTCTACTTTTCTAATTTAAAATGTTGTAATTATAAAATATTTCAGCATTCAGAAAATGAAATAACAGATGCCGGTTTTCTACTAATGGTTAGAATTGAAAGATCTAACCATTCTTTCAGTTTGCACTCTGTTTTTAATGAAAAAATTATCGATATATAAAGAAATCTCTATCCCCAACCCTTTCTATTCCTTTTGTCCCTGGAATACCACCATCCCAAATGTGTTGTGCATACATAGTTTATTTTCACTATGCGTGCCATGTATCCATAAACATCACATAAATTTGTTTTGTGTTTTAAAGTTTATATAAATAATAATAAACCAAAGTTAAATTTAACTAGATCTTCATGAATTATGATGGACATATTTTTAAACATCATGTTAAATTAAAAATAAAAATATCTCCTTATTAGAAGCAGGGAAAAATGATCTTGATTTTTTGCCATCATATAGAGTACCGAACATCTGGTTAAATGGGACTAGATTGTATTAATGATGCCCATTCTAAAAAAATAGATGAAGATCCACAGAAGATCAGATTGGTTTGTGCATTTTTTAAAAATTGAATGTCGTGGGGGTTGGGGAAATCTATACTCAAGACACAATATACAAAAGAAATGCACTTTTTCCTTGCTGTCAAAGGACTGATGACATGGTTAAGGCATGATTAATGCTGTGAACAACTGGGGAAACTGCCTCATAAGTTAGCAAATGTGGATTCAAATTTGGGAAATCCAATATGCACATTTGGAAAAACCCATCATCATATAGCAGTGTACAGTTGCTTCATGATCTTATTAAGTTGCAAAACACGATGGAGAATAGATTAGCACATACAGTCTCTGGGAAATTTTTATTCTATTACAGCTAGACATGTGAACATTTTGATAATATAATATGTCAACAAAATGATGTTGCAATAATGTGGAAATACCTGTATGGGGAATAAGAAAGATATGGTCAGTGGTTTGAGTTGGTTCTATTTCCTCTTTATTGTTTTCTCTGATTTTAAAATTTGTGTATATTTCTTATACAAAGTATAGAAGTTACAGAAAATCATGATGAAGAGAATCAATTGCTCACAATTCCTTATTCTAAAATAACCATTAGCATTTTTTAAGTGGACATATTATAAACATTCTCCTATATAATTATTCTTCTACAACCTCATTTTCTTTCATAGTTTTAAAATTATAAAATACATGATTATTAGGCTGAACGTGTTGGCTCACAACTGTAATCCCAGCACTTTGGGAGGCCAAGGTGGGAGGATCACTTCAGGTCAGGAATTTGAGACCAGCCTGGGCAACATAGTGAGACCCCATCTCTACGAAAAAAAAGAAATAGCTGAGTGTGCTGGCACCCGCCTGTAGTCCCAGCTACTTAGGAGGCTGAGGCCGGAGGATCACTCAAGCCCAGGAGTTCAAGGTTGTAATGAGCTGTGATTGCACCACTGCACTCCAGCCTGAGCAACAGAGTAAGACCCTGTCTCTTATATATATAAATATATGTATATGGATATTTAGGTATATGATTATTATAAAAAATCAAGAAACACACATACATACATGAATTTAAAAATCTCACGTTTCCTACTACCACTTCCCATGCAAATTTCACTCCACTGTTTCAAACACTATTTGATATATATTCTTCCACATGTTTTCTGTGCAAACACTTAAAACAATGGTTATCCTATTTTACTCTTCTTTTTCTTTTTTCACAGTAATTGTGGTAGACTGTTACATTGATGATCCCCAAAAAACCATGCCTCCTGGAATGTGCACCCTTGTACAGTCTTCTCCCAAATTGTGTCTGGGTTTGGCCATCTGTCTGTCTTGCTTTGGCCAGTGAAACACTAGTAAGCTTGATGCTAGCAGGGGCTTGATAGGAATTGTTCTCTTGGTTCATTCCCTCTTGAAACCCACTATCATGCTGTAAGGAAGTTGTTCTAGCCTTCTGAATGAGGGGAATCTGTATGGAAAGGAACTGAAGTTGTTCTAGGTGGCAGCCAGCTGAGAGATGTGTTAGTGAGTCTTCCTGGATGTTCCAGCCCCATTTCAGCTGCCAGCTGAATGCAGCACTATGAGTGACCCCAGACAACAGCACAAGGAACAGAAGACCACCTCTAGTCTTTCCATGGCATGTGAAACATAATAAGAAATTGCTTTACACTTGAGTGGTTAGCTATATAGCAATCAATAACTAAAACAATATTATTGGTTCATTTGTATCCTCCTCATTCTTCTTAATTTCCACTCAGTGTTCAATTACATGAATATATACAACCTTTTATTTAACTAGTTCCTACCTGATGGACATTTTGCTTGTTTGGACCAACAGCCTTGCAATGAACATCAAAATTAACACTAAGACAAATATTTTAATATATAAATGTTCATGTATACCTCTGGATATGTTCTTAAAGTAAATTTTTAGGTATCTCTGAGTCAGAGAGTAAGCAATTTTTAGAGCTATTGGCAGATACTGCCACATTGCCCTCAAGAAGAGGAAAGATATCTTTATTTTTCGGTATGGACACACTGAAGATAAGAAGAGCTACATTTAATTACTGGTAATCAGCTTGGACTCTGGCCTGATTACCTTAGCAAATTACTTGGGTTGAGGAGGTGGAACGTAATTGTAGAGAAAAAGGCAAGCAAACTTTAAAAAACGTCTGCTGGAATGATGATTCACTTGGAACCAAACATTGTTAGAGTAGAAATTTATGTTTGGTAGTATCTGTTTTAAAAAATGGGAAGAGAGAGGGATTGTGAACTTGTACAACTCGTTTTTTAATGTCTAGTTAAGTTGAAGGTGCATATATCCTTTGATCCAGAAATTTCACTTCTAAGTGTAGCTCAGAGAAATTCTTATGTGTAGAAATAGATGAGGACATTTAGAGCAGTATTTCTTGTAATGGCAAAGCAATCCTGTTTGTAAATAGGAAAATGGGTATATATTGATACAATAGAATAATGTAGTGGAAATGTTATTATAAATCCTGATATCAAAAAAAAAAAAAAAAGAAGTCAGGTGCAGTGGCTCACGCCTGTAATCTCAGCACTTTGGGAGGCCAAGGTGGTTGGATCACCTGAGGTCAGGAGTTCAAGATCAACCTGGCCAACATGATGAAACCCCGTCTCTACTAAAAATACAGAAAATTAGCTGGGCATGTTGGCTCATGTCTGTAATCCCAGCTATTCAGGAGGCTTAGGCAGGAGGAGAATCGCTTGAACATGGGAGGCAGAGGTTGCAATGAGCCGAGATCGCAACATTGCACTCCAGCCTGGGCAACAGAGTGAGGCTCCGTCTCAAAAAAAAAAAGAAAAAAAGGAAAAGCAAAAAATAGGTTGTCAGAAATACCATTTGACCCAGCAATCCTATTACTGGGTATATACCCAAAGGATTATAAATCATTCTACTATAGAGACACATGCACATGTATGTTTATTGCAGCACTATTTACAATAGCAAAGACTTGGAACCAACCCAAATGCTCATCAATGATAGACTGGATAATGAAAATGTGGCACATATACACCATGGAATACTATGTAGCCATAAAAAAGAATGAGTTCATGTCCTTTGCAGGGACATGGATGAAGCTGGAAACCATCATTCTCAGCAAACTAATACAGGAACAGAAAACCACACACTGCATGTTCTCACTCATAAGTGGAAGTTGAACAATGAGAACACATGGACACAGAGGGGAACATCACACACCGGGGCCTGTCGTGGGGTGGGGGATAGGGGAGGGATAGCATTAGGAGGAATACCTAATGTAGATGACGGGTTGATGAGTGCAGCAAACCACCATGACACGTGCGTACCTATGTAACAAACCTGCACGTCCTGCACATGTATCCCAGAACTTAATAAAAAAAAAAATAGGTTGCATAAGAATTTATACTATATGAACCCATTTGCATTTAGTTTTGGAAACATGAAAAAACTATGGTATATGTTGTTTAAGAATGTATACAGATGCAGTAAAAGTATAAAAATGCATGGAAATAAGCATGAAATTTATAGTAATAGTTATTCTGTGAGAGAGTGAGTGGGCTGTGATCAAAGATCAGTTCTCAGAGACTTCCCAAATTTTTGCAAGGTGGTATTTCTTAAGTTGGGAAGTGAGTCCCTGGCTATTTGTTGTTTTTTAATACATATTTTATATCTTAAATATTCCATATATACATTTCTGTGGTGTAATATTTCTTGGTGCTGAGAAGGGGAAAATAAAGGTGGTGACTGAGGAATCCCCTGCCATGTGGAAAATCAGTTCTTTGGTATTTGGTTCCTACTGACTGGATGTGGAATCCCCAGTATTTTGGAAATATTTGGAAGATCAAGAAAGTTTTCCAGAGGATAGGGCCCTTTCTCACTTCCTTTAAAGTTTTTCCTAATGTCTTTGTATCATGACAATGCATTTATGCCTCAGTTGGAAAGATAATCCATGGTTTGTGTCTCTACCAGTTGAAGTGTCAATCCTTCACTTTCTTATGTCAAGAAATGAAAGAAGGCAGTATGGTTGAATGGATAGAACATGAAGCCAGACTATCTTAAAATCAAATCTTTGCTTCTTTTCCAGTAAGCTGTATCAACTTGGACAATGAGTAATTTACTCAATTTTTCTGATTTGTTGTGAAAGTCAAATGAGATACCCTATATAAAGTGCCTGAGACGTAAGGGCAAAGTCATATTCTGTTTTGTATCATAATCTATAATTTCTCCATCATTTTAATGATATCTGTAAGGATAGAATTGAGTGATTATATTTAAAAGCCAGATTGAAAGTCACACATTGAAACTAAACCAAGGATTTGTAGAATATTTGTTTTTTCCTGGCTAAACATTAAAATAGTGTGCTGAAGATATCATGCCACTCTTTGATCTTACTGTTGAGTGAGCTGTTACTTCTCAAGGCTAGAGACTTTTCCCTCATATATAATTGCCCAGTAGAGAGTTCTTCATTTATATTGGAACAAAAATGAGTACGTCTTGGTATGTGTGCCTGCTATTTGCAAATTAGTGGTTATGATGACAATTTTAACTACCAGAATGATAGCATTTCAATCCATCAAAATTTTAGACTTTAAGTGGTCTCCAGAGACCATTTCTAAGCCTATTGCTGCTCCTATTCCTTGGCCCATCTCCATAGTTTGTCAGGACCTACTCCGGGGAGGGTGATCCCTAGGGCCTGCTTCACAAAGAGACGTGACTGATTCATTGCCAGGAACATCCTTTTCTTGCCTTCCCTCTCCTAACTGCGGGGCCCATAGAGACTCCTTTCTCAACTCATCACACTCGCTGTCAGTCCTCTTCCTCAACTAGTGATGGTCTTAAGACTTTAGGAAAGAGGCCGGGCACGGTGGCTCATGCCTGTAATCCCAGCACTTTGGGAGGCTGAGGCGGGCAGATCATGAAGTCAGGAGATCGAGCCATCCTGGCTAACCTGGTGAAACTCTGTCCCTACTAAAAATACAAAAAATTAGCTGGGCGTGGTGGTGGGTGCCTGTAGTCCCAGCTACTTGGGAGGCTGAGGCAGGAGAATGGCGTGAACCCAGGAGGCAGAGCTTGCAGTGAGCCGAGATGGCACCACTGCACTCCAGCCTGGGCGACACAGCAAGACTCCGTCTCAAAAAAAAAAAAAAAAAACTCTTTAGGAAAGAAAGTGTACTCCTCTTTGGAGGAATTTAGACTCTCCTAACCTCACCTGAGTTTCCTCAGCTTCTGCACCACAGTTTGGCCCTTGTGTCTCACCTTTCACTGCTACTGTTCTGCTTTTATCCTCATTCCAAACTAGTTTGATTTGAATTAATTGCCTCTTAATGGAAGTACTAAATAAATAGAAATTTAATGGAGCCAAAGAACTTCTTTTGTCTTGGAAAATTTGAATGGTAATTGGGTTGCATTAATTGGCTTTATACATTTGCTGGGCACTTACTCCAACTGAACTGTTGAGGCACTGAAGCATTAAAGCAAACTGAGATAAGGCAGGGAACGGAAGAGACAGTGTCAATAAACAAGACACCAATCAGTTAAACAAAATTCCATTAATTTAATTTTCTTTCCAAAAATTCTGGAAGGCTAATCCTATTTGGCTTATAAACAAAGGAAATATATGCTAACATCTCATAGCACACACTTTTTTCCATTTCCATGTCCTCTGATTAGAGTATCATTTTGATGTAGGTTTTTATTCTTGATTGTTGTTCTTTACATTTCATTTGATTAGCCAATGCTATGTCTTCCATTACTGTAAAAATTTCAGAGGAGGAAACTAATTATTTGATGAAATGAAAACAAAATGGAAAGAAAGAATGACATAGGTGGCCCATTCAACAAAGCAATGACTAAAAGTTCCACATACTTAACACACAAAAAAATTGGTTCCACATACATGCATTTTTTAAAAAATGAAGATAACTGCTTTATGCACATTAGTGAAAATACTTGTTAAATATATCTTGAGTAAATGCATGTTTTTCACAAAGTAAACTTCAATTAAGTGTTTTCTTGATAACTTGAAGGAATATTTATGAATTAAAGTTTCTCTTTGGATGTTCCTGTATGGATGCCCATATACTAAATACACTAAGATGGTTATGGTTTTAGAACTCAGATATACTTTTCATAGATCTTCTCAATTTTCTCAGCTTTCTGCATGTAACCCTGACTATATACATGCTGCCCACCTTTAAAATCCTTGTCCAATATTTATAAATGTTTCACAATTTGCAGAGACTAAAATCAGACATATAATATGTCTTATTTTTACATGAGCCTGGTATGTTGAAAGGATTCAATAAATGTTAACTGCTGAGAAAGTTGTTTATAATTATTAATAGATCTAGAGTAAAAGTTATTAGGTTAATCTTGAGTGATCTTGTACAGGAAAATATATACATTTTATCATTTTATGTGTGGGTGTTTTTGGTACCTGTTTTCCTGCTGCTTGTTTTTCTTATTGCTTACTTATTTAGTTAGTAGATGGGTGAAGGACAGGGGACATGTTTTCACAGAGAAGCATAAATTTTCCAGAGTTTGTTTTCCTAAATTATATAGGCCTCTATGACAATACTAGTTAGTAGTCCGCCCTTGCAAAACTCATTGCTATAGTGATCCACTATTAATGAGAAAAGTGTCTAGGTCAGATTAAGCAGGCTTGGGATAAATTAGATGTTGTTTCATGTGGTTTAAAGAAAAAGGACAAACTCATTGCCGACTAATGAGAGACTTATAGTTCAGGAATTAGATTTACATAATTTTATGTTTTAGGTTGTTTTTAATTGAAATTCTATTTAATTTAACATTGTATGGGGTAGAAGGTATTTAGCAGAAAATGAGAAACAGTCAAAATATCCAGCAGTAAGGAATGAGTAAATAATTTATGATACATACATATGATAGGATATTATGTAGCCATTAAAATCAGTATTAAATGAACATTTACTAAATGTAAAATGCTCGTAATGAAATAAAAAGTAAAGAAAGTAGGATAAATATTGTATAAGAACTTGTATATCAATTTAGGAAAATAACAGGTATATGCAAAGGAAAACAAAACAAAATAGTAGACAATACTTGATAGTGGTATTACTGGAAATTTTAGTGGTTTCTTTGTTCTCATTTGCATTTCCAAAATTCTCTAATATATATCTATTATATCTAATACATTTATATCTACTAATATTGTATATGAATCTAATATATATAATGTATGAGATATATACATCTATTATCATGGGGTTACTTAAAAAAATAGACAGCTATTATTCACATACTACTACTAATACTACGCCTACTATTACCACTTATAGAGAATTATTACTCTTCTTAGTACTTTGCACATGTTAACACACTCAACTCACTCAACAACCTGATGGAGACAGTCTTCCATGGGCCCCTTGCACTCTTACTCATCTTGCTGAGTATGCCATGAATACAAAGCTTTCAGCACTCTTTACCCAGGACACTTTTCAGGCTTATATTTGCAGTGATAACCTTAGGAGATGAGCTAATGTCTCCCTCTGGGACAAAGAGTAGGCTTGCTTACAGGCTGCTATAAAGCAACAATTTCCCCTGGCCCTGTATTCCTCTGCTGTAACACAACACGCTGGGTGCCGGCATCCATCTAAGCAGACCTATGGTACTACCAGGATTCAGGGAACTGACTCAGCCAAGCTGATACTCTGCCTACTGTGTTTGGTATGAGTAATATTTTGTCTCTGATCCTGGAGTCATATGTCTTTCGTCAGTATTAATGAAACTGTGGCAAGTTAATTTGTTAGTTTTCAAGTGGGGTAAAACTTAAGACCCTCACAGTTTTTGACAAAATTCCATTTCATATTCTATGGATAAGGAAAGAGAGACACAGAGATGTTAAATAACCGCTTGAAGTTACATAGCTAGTGAGTGGTGGAGTCTGTTGTGAACCTGGCAGGCAGTCTCTGGTGTCCAGGCTCTTATTACTCTAAGTACCTTAAGTAGTTCTGCCACTTGTAGCTGCTAAAACTAGGTACCTTGTGAGGTCAAAGGACTACCAGCTGCATCATGTGGTCAACAACTCTGCAAAATAGGGCTGAGGGCTTCTAGGAGTTGCCATATGATGATGCTTCTGCCATCTGCAAACACATGAGTGTGGCAAATTGTCACTGTGAGAGCCTGGGAAAACAAGTCCCTCTATTCCTAGAAGATGAACTAAATGTAAAAAAAAAAAAAGGGGGGGTGAAAAAAAGCAGAACTATTCTCTTATCATTAGGCTTTGCATCATGCTATTGCATGCTTGCTATTTTGTAATATTTCCGTTTCCTCCTTAAAGAAAAAGAACACATTGTGTTTGGAAGTCCTGACTTGTCCACAAGCTGTGTTGGGATGGCAATCATCTTGGCTATGGAGATGGGGCTCCTTATCACTTCAAAGCAGTCACCAGGTTCAGTGTTCAGAGCTTGACCCTAAATGAATCTCTAGTTGGGCCTGGATTCAGGACTGCTATAGTATACAGCTCCTGAGGGTGCCATCCACATGCACACAGCATCAATGTTCTCTCCTAGAGTTGTATGATGTGCTATTTAGACCTTAGATACAGTTCACAGAGAGTGACATCACTAGCAATGGGCTTAAAGCAGTGCAGGTGATATCTAATTTTTAGTTAATGCCATCTTGAGTTTGAAATAAATGGATTTTGTTGGAAAGCACTTCTGAGTGAGGTTTTCTGTCAGATTTCTTTCACCCTGCCCCTGATTTTCGGAAAAAAAATCTCAGACAACACAAGCTATCTGTATCAAAATATTACAGGTTTATCCTGGTTCAGCAGGTCTGGAAAGGGATCTGAAATGCCACATTATTAACAAATCCATTGCCACTCTTCCATGGAACGTATATTGAATAACAAGATTAGCATTTCACATACTTCTCTGATGATAAGAGTCACCTGGGCCTCAAACGTTTAAAAATACTCTCAGCTCCCGCCGGGCACGGTGGCTCACGCCTGTAATCCCAGCACTTTGGGAGGCCGAGGCGGGCGTATCACAAGGTCAGGAGATTGAGACCGTCCTGGCTAACACGGTGAAACCCCATCTCTACTAAAAATACAAATAATTAGCCGGGCGAGGTGGCGGGCGCCTGTAGTCCAGATACTCAGGAGGCTGAGGCAGGAGAATGGCGGAACCCGGGAGGCAGAGCTTGCAGTGAGCAGAGATCGCACCACTGCACTCCAGCCTAGGTGACAGAGCTAGACTCCGTCTCAAAAAAACAAAACAAAACAAAATTCTCAACTCCCATCCCTAAAGCTCCTAATTATGTGGGCTGGGGATGGCCTGTGCTTTTCAAAGCAAATAACCCAGGTGATTCTTTTCATCAGGAAATTTTGGATATGCTGTTATAGACCAAATCTAGCTCTGATTTACTATTGGCAGTAGGACTTCAACATTAAACAAGCAAAAACCACAAAGAGATGCTTATAACTAGGGATGAAACTCATGTGACTGGGGCTTAAGAGACTGTTAGTTTCATGAAGGCAGGGAAAAAAGTTGTTTTGTTCATTGTGATATCCGAGGGACTTAGTGCAGTGTCTGACAAAGTGAGTACTGCTATCGTATTTTCCAGTTTCCTTTCTCTAGGATCCCCACACTCTAGCCCTGTATTAGTCAGAACTCGTGTGATTTCAAATGACAAAAACTCCTCTTATGCCAGCTTAAGCCAAACCAGGGAATTTTTTTTGGAGGGGGAGGGTGGTTAGCAAAACAGAACAGTATAGGGTTGATCTGATTCTAGGCATAGTTGGATTCAGATGTTCAAACAATATTAATCAATATTGTTTCCTTCTTTTCTTCCTCCTTGCCTCCCCTGTCTTTCCCATTTCTTCCCCTTTTCTCTCTCCCTTTCTCTCGATCTCTTTCTTCCTCTCTCTTTGCTTGCTTTCTGTTTCTTTTCCTTTTCCTTTTCCTTTTCTTTTCTCTCTCTTTCTTTCCCTCTTTCTTTCTTTTCTTCCCTTTTATCTATTTTTTCTTGTTTTTCACCTTTGATTTCCTCTGTATTTTCAGTAGGCTTTCTCTACATGGGAAAAAATGTCCAGGGGCATCTCCAGGTCTACATGGTACTTGAATCTTAAATCTCAATGGAAAAGAGAGTCTCTTTTCTGACAGTGCCAACAAAATTCTGGAGCAGAACCTACATGACCTCTTCCTATGTGTGTATATGTTTGTAGAAGGGAGTACTTTGATTACTTAAGCCTGGGATTAATTCTATCCAAATCATATGGATTGAGGAAGATTGAATGGAAAGGGAGGGGGACAGGTCATTCAAAGCTGGGGAGATGATATTGTGCAGACAAACATATGTCCAACATAGGCTCAAATCTTCATTTCCAGCCTCATTGTTTGGCCTGTTACTCGATGAAGTGATGACCTGCCCTGAGAGAGTTGCTGATCTGTGACTATTTTACATCTTCCCAATTCTATCCCTTCCCAATGTATTCTTTTGGTTTAAGGCTTGTCCCTCCACCCCTGCCAACCCCTGCCAATTCTTTGTAATCATTCGTATTATTGGTTTGTTCAAATGATCTTTCTGAAGACCTCTTTTTAATAGATTGTGGCAAAAAGCCCACATAACATAAAAATTTGCCATCTTAAGCATTTTGAAGTGTATAGTTCAGTAGTGTTAAGTATATTCACACTACTGTGCAACCAAGCTCCAAAACATTTTTGTCTTTCAAAATGGAAACTCATTAAACAGATCTCCAATTACCCCTCCCAACATTCCCTGCCAATCATCATTCCACTTTCTATTTTTATGAATTTAACTACTCTAGATATATAAGTGGAATCACACAGGATTTGGGGTTTTATGATGGTTTATTTCACTTAGCATATGTTTTCCAGGTGCATCCATGTTGTAGCATGTGGCAGAATGTCCTTCCTTTTTACAGTAGAATAATATTCCATTGTGTGTGTTTTCCACCCTTTGTTTATCCATTCAGCTGTTGATGGATGCGTGGGTTGTTTCCACGTCTTGGCTAGTTGAATAGTTTTGTTATGAAATAGGTGTTCATGAATTCTTCTTTAATTCCTCCTCCTTCTTCTGTCTCCTCCAAGGAATTAAC
Source organism: Pongo pygmaeus (assembly GCF_028885625.2). NCBI lineage: Eukaryota > Metazoa > Chordata > Mammalia > Primates > Hominidae > Pongo > Pongo pygmaeus. The sequence continues at coordinate 66,254,027 of NC_072379.2, forward strand.
TTCTCTCGCTTTTGTGAGAATGCTAGCTTTTCTCATGCCATCATCTCACTCCACCCATGACACTCTGCACTCCATGGCATGCTTTTAAGGTGAGGCATGTATGGGATATGAGCACCATTTGTTTGACATTTGACATATGCATTCACATTTGTTCTATGGATGGCCAACTAGTTGTAAGATACTAGAAAATAATACTACCAAAACTACATAAAAACTAGTGTCCATTTTTTTCTAGTTTATTGTTATACACTAATTTTCTTTAGAAAAAAAGAAATGAGCAATAGAAAATTATGAAGTGAGTAGTTAAACCAGATGATCTAAGGAAGACAAATGTTTAGGACCATCTGTCACAAATACTTCTCCATGTTGCATTTAAAGCAGAACATCTGATGTGTGAAATTGTGTGTGTGTGTGTTTAAAATGCTTTAAAAATTATGTTTTTTTCACATTAATTGCCATAACTAAATTTCTGAAGAAAAAAAATCATGATTTATTTATAACATTTATAGCTAACAAAGTGATTTCTAGAAGTATATTGCCAGAGAATTACAAACTCCATGCTGAAAAAGGCATAACCAACTGCATGGGGATGAATGGTTTTGCACAGTCTTACTCCAAATGAGTCTAGTTGAAAGTTTTGGCAGCCATCTGAAACTGCAAACAGGGGTAAATTCTTAAAATGTAGTTGTCTTTCCTGTTTTCAGCTGCTGATTTCAGTTTTGACATTGCTCCATTATTAAGTTTTACAAAAAGAGAGAAGCCAAAATCATATTACTTGAATTAGAGGTTAGATATTTTTGGTTTATAAAATATGTACAACGCCAGCATGCAACCTTCTGTTATAAGCATGTTAAGTATTTTTATTTTGTAACAGGATGATTCGATTAAAAGGGAAAGGATTAGTGATATGTAGAAAACTAATCCCACATCTGCTTCAATAGTTCAGGACTAAATCACGCAACATAAAATACAAGCCTTAGATAACCTAAAAGACATTCAACATTGAGGAAAGTCTTCTGTATGGTGCTATTTCACCTTTCCAACCAGGTTACTACTTTTTAGCCATAGATAATTTTCATTTGATCTTACTCTCAAAATCCATAAGGAGAATTTGTGTGTTTCTTATAAACATCGGATTATGTATAAAAGTAGATTAGTCCTACAAAGTACGAACTATTTTCTCTCAGTTAAAAAATCTGTTAAATCTGGTCTAATGTAAAGCCCCTTAGTCTAAATATCAAAAGACAATCTCTTTTCTTCTAAAACCTTCATACACCATGTGATACTTAGAATTAAGAAGCAATTTTATGGCAAATTTCCATATCTCTTGGATAAATGAAGAATTCAACTGTGGCAAACTGAGGACAATATTTGTTTCAGTTTCGTATTTTCCTGTTTCAACATGGAAGTGTAAGTTTATATCAAAACTGAAATTAAAATTCATGTTGCCTGTGTCAGCAACCTGGGACACAGAACAAAGCTTCAGATGTGTCCTCATCAGAAAGGGGTGTCTCTCTATGGAGCATGCGTTTAACATCTGCCAGAGAAAAAGAGTGTTTATGGACAATCGTTCTTGACATAAGGATTAAAATAACTTGCCTTGAGGGTAAGCTCCATGAGAACAGGGGCTTTTATAACATGCCAGGTGCTTTACCCCAAGAAACTGGAACAGTATCTGTTCACAAAGTATCTGAACACAAAGAAATATTGAATAAATGAATACATTCAGATACCCTATATTGCTCCTTGCATAGATCTCACTCTCAGGAGAACCATGACCCAGTCCTCTTGGTTTTAGTTCCTAAGTGACTCCCAGATCTATCCACAGCTCTGCATATTCACCACTACCAGTTGCAATAGCCTCTGTACTTGGTCTTGTCTCCACTCTAGTCCTCTCTATGGTAGGCAGACATCAAAGATGCCTATGTCCTAATCTCCAGAAGCTGTGAATATGTTAGATTATATGGCAAAGGGTAATTAAAGTTGCAGATGGGATTAAGGTTGCTAATGAAGTGACCTTGAGATAGGGGAGATTATTCTGGATTATCTAGGTGGGTCCACTGTAATTTCAATTGTCTGATGTAAAAGAGGGAAGTAGAAGAGTTAGTGTTAGAGTGATATGATACAAGAAAGACTTGATTGGCCATTATTGGCTTTGAAGATGGAAGGGGACGATGAGCTAAGGAATGTGGGTAGCCTGTGGAAGCTGGAAAAGATAAGAAAATAAATTATATCCTAGAGCCTCCGGAAAGGAATGCACCTCTGTCAGCAACTGTTTCTAGCTCAGTGAGATCTGTCATGAACTTCTGAACACCAGAACTTTAAGATAATAAATTAATTTATGTGATTTAAGCCACTAAGTTTGTGTTAATTTGTTACAGCGGCCATAGAACAGTAATGTATCCTTCAAATGAATGTCATCAGCAATACTTTCCCATCCAGAACTTCCCTGTAAAACACTTGAATGATTTTGCTGTTCCTTTTAAAGTGAAGACCATATTGCTTGATAGGATCTATCTACAAGACTCTGCCTGGACTGCCCTTCCACAGCTCTACAGTCACATCTTCCAAGCTCACCTTCAATGCTTGTCTACACTCCAGCCACACCAGCCTTCATAATATCCTATGGTTCCTTCTAACACAGGGTCTGTTGCCCCTTTTCTTTTCAATTGGTTAGCTCCTGCTCTTCTTGCAACCCGCAGGTGAAAAATGATTTTTTCAAGGAGGGATCTCTGACTTTTATAACAAACAGTTTCTGATTCAAACCTGTGATAACACTGGATAATGAGCCTCTCTTGTAAACAATTATCAAAGGTGTGATTTCACATTTGTTCATGTGGTTGTTTGATTAAAATCTGCAACCTTTATGTAATTGCCCAGTGGGTTCTTCTTGCTTGCTGCACAGATAAAACCAATTCACTGAGACAGTGATATCGCAGTAGAGAAAGAGTTTAATAAACATAGAGGTAGCCAAGGAGAAGGTCAAGAGTTTATTACTCAAATCAGCCTTCCCTGGAAATTAGAGGCTAGGGATTTTATGGTTATAATTTGGAGGGCAAGGAATTAGGAAATGGGTGCTACTGATTGGTTGGGGATGAAATTATAGGTGTGTGGAAAACAGTCCTCATGCATTGAGTCTACCTCTGGGTGGTGGTCACAGGACCAGTTGTCTTGAGTCATGGGTCTGGGTGGAGTCAGTCAGTGGCCAGAATGCAAAAGTCTGAAAAACACCTCAAAAGACCAATTTTTGTGAGGTTATGTATAGGAGCAATTGGGGAAGTCACCAATCTTGTGACCTCTGGCTACATGACTCCCAAACAGCAAGGAATTATAGAAAAGGAAACTGGGGGACAATGACTGGTTGTTGTTTAACTATGCCTACATTTTAGCAGAATTCAGGCCTCTCTCATAATCCTAATCTCATGGGCTTTCATTAATTAGTTTTACAAAGGAGGAAAGGAGGGGGTTAGTTTTAGGGAGGGACTATTATCATCCTTGCTTCAAAGTTAAACTATAAACTAAATTCCTCCCGTGGTTAGCTTGGCTTCTGCTCAGGAATTAGGGAAGGGAGCTTGCCTGTGAGACTAGAAGCAAGATGGAGTCAGCCAAGCTAGACTTCTCTCACTTTTGTGAAGGTGGTCTCATGCTTAGCATGATTCCTGGCATGCAGCAGACATTCAATAAATATTTGTTGAATAACGGAATGAATGAATGTAGCTGGATCTCCAGAAGATTGAATCCCAGAGTTGTTTTGGTTTAATCCCTTACAGAATCACCCTCAGGGAGAGAGGAATTTTAATGTTATTCTCTGATCAAAGGATACGCTAGAAAATAGCTCTACCAAATCTGTTAACTGTGTTTCCTGTGGGATTTTTGGTGAGAATTTTTCCATCATGTTACTCAGTTTTCTGTTTTGAAATAACTTTGCTTTCCCAGAGAGAGTAATCTGTTTTCTTTCTTTTGTAGTGGACAATTAGGATAGCAGCGCAAATCCATAACTTTCAGGACCAAAGCACATATAACCCAGCTGCTGGAAGAATTGAGAGCTGATGACTTGTAGCTAAGGCCTCCTCCTATCCATGCCTCCATTGCCCTCTCATCAAGAGAGCCACCTGGCTCAATGTGACTCACTGCACTCCAGGAACAGCTTGCAACCAATGATGGCACAATCTGGGCAGTGGGGTGAGGGGCATAAAGGTTTTTGTTATTCCAATGGGAACAACTCTGCAGAGCCATCCCTACTTTAGTGCTACCCACCAGGGAGTCTTTATTTGCTGGCTTCACAGCCCAGCTCCTCTCTCGACCCATCTGGTTTTCCTCGCTCTCCTATAGGTGCTGTTCCCCAGAGCACTTACCAGGAAATCCCAACAATACAAATCTCTGTCTAAAAATCTCTTTCCTAGAGAACAGACTTATAACCTTCTCTTTCTCCAAAATGATAATTGAGTGATTATATCCTCCTTTTATTTTTCCTGGAATATAAGAAACGCAGCTAAAGAAGCTCAGATAGTTCCCTTGACCCCCTTCATGGGTGGGAAATGGAGTGGTTCATTTCACTCAGCCCAATCGCTGGCCACTCTTTGTGGGAGGGAGCATGTGGATGAGTGAGTGTGGGAACTGGAGTGAATGAACACTGAAACACTGAAACACTGGTCAGTCCTCTATGGAGGGAGCAGACTCTGTGTGGGCCCTGCCGCAGCGTCCAAGTGTTTTACAACCAATGCTCCTTCAGCTCTGCCGTCTGGGGATGGCCAAGTGCCAACCAGCTCAGTGGAGGGTCAGGAAAGCAGCCCCTGCCCTCTTGGCACCCGAGTTCTTGTCTGGTGTCCAGGAAGAATCAGGTCACATGAACTGTTTGAAAGCTGATGAATGTGGCCAGGCGCGGTGGCTCATGCCTGTAATCTCAGCACTTTGGGAGGCCGAGGTGGGTGGATCATGAGGTCAGGAGTTCAAGACCAGCCTGGCCAAGGTACAAAAATTAGCTGGGCACAGTGGCAGGTGCCTGTAATCCTAGCTACTCAGGAGGCTGAGGCAGGAAAATCGCTTGAACCTGGGGGGCGGAGGTTGCAGTGAGCCAAGATCGAGCTACTGCACTCCAGCCTGGGGGACAGAGTAAGACTCCGTCTAAAAAAAAAAAAAAAAAAAAAAAGTTGATGAATGTGGAACACTTTATTGAGTGGTGGATGGCTCTCGGCAGAAAGTAAGGTTGGAAAGGGAATGGGAAGGTGATCTTTCCTTGAAGCCTGGGCCCTCTCTGATGCTGCACCATCTGAAGTTAGCCATGTCTATCCATAGTCTCTGATGCTTAATTGCTTCTCTGCTCACTGCTCAGCCACTTGTATCCTCGACGCTCAGCCACTTGAGTTGCTGTGCCTGCTGAAGTCTTTTATGGACACAGGATGGGGTGGGGCAGGCTAAAACGGCAATATTTGGGCAGGAAAAACAGGGTCAGCTGTTTTCACTTAGGGCTGTGGTTCCAGGCTTGAGTGGGGTTTAGCTAGGAGCCCAGACTTTCTGTATCATTTCCCTTCTCTGAAGAGGCACATCTAACTGCCCTTAGAATATGGACAATGACAAGTCTCAGCTACTTCCTGCGGAAAGGGGGCATTATTTGGGGAAAACGACAGCCAGATTCCTCCCAGAGGTCTACCCAAGGATCCCCAGCAAAAGAAAGCCATCGTCTGAGGCTCCAGCTGCCTGCCTCTTTGGAGTTTGATGGCCTCCAGGCAAGAGAAAGAAACAAGTTTTACAAGGTGAAGTGTGCATGGGTCAGGTCAAATATGTGTATTATGCAGGGAAAGAATTGAGTGCCAAAGATTACAGAAATAAGAAGCAAAACATAATAATCATTCTGAAAACAATATTGTGCCTCGTGGTATAGAACAGAACAAAGGTGGGAACAGCAAGTGTAGGCAAGACTATAAAGAGGATATCCATGGAAAGTTTATTATTAACACTTATCTTTTGAGATTTTTAGCTTGAGGTCCCCGATCTCTTCACATTGGTACTTTGGGTGCTCTTCTGGGTTGACGGGTAACCCCGTCAGCTTCTCAGGCCTTTATTTGGGTATAATGAATCCAAGAATCTACTTTAGTGACCTTTACTGCCATAGGAGTAGAAAGTACAGTGTAAGGTCCCTCCCAGTCTATGCCAGAGAGGGAGAAAAGGAAAAAGTGTTTTTACCAGTAACAGGTGCCCTGGGTTGAACAGAGGTGGCCCTAGTTCATGGGGCTGGGCCTCCGACAGTTGTTTCAATTCCTGTTGGAAATGAGCCAAAGAGGTTATAATGTTTAATTAAGTCAGAGTTCTCTTGGTCTAGCAAGAGATCATTGGTGAGAAACGGCCGTCCATACATCATCTCAAAGGGACTCAAACCTAGCTTTGAAAGGGTGGTGAAGATAGCTTGTTGCCCATTCTGAAAGACAGGGAATTGGGGGGGTCCTTCAATTCCCTTCCTTCTTTCAGCAATAACCCAGGGTATGAGGGAGAGAGAAGGCAGGCATCCCCTTTCTCTTCTGTCTTTGTATCCCCAAGTCCCAGCAACCTTGGCGGGTGCCACACGTGCGTGCCAATGTGGCTTGCACCCATGAAGCAGGGAGGGCCTAGAGAATAGGAATTATCCACACTCACCTATGCCTCTACCTCCCCAACTATTGACAACCTTCGAGTCCCTGGGCCTCATTTATGCCTTGGAGCATGACCTCCTTCCATGAAGCAGGGGTTTAATCGGCAAGAATTAGTCCCGCCCACTTACACTGTGCCTTTTGCCTGGCTTTGGAGCCCTCAGATCTGGTTTTCCTTTCTAGGGCTTCAATCTGAAGCTTGGAATCTAGTTTGAGACAAAAAGTTATTTCAGGGGCTGCGTGGATTCATTTAGATTTAAGTCCCAGATGGGTCTTGCCAAATTTGCAGTTCTCAGCCAGCAGGGGCGCTCCTCTGTTACCTCCCAATCATAAGCAGAGTGCTGAGGTAGGAAGGGGATCCTCTCACTTGGAAAAGAAAAAAAAAAAAGAAAAAGAAAAAGAAGAAGAAAAAAAAAAAACAGCTTAAAGTGCATAAGGAAGGAGACCTGGGGAAAGACCTTGCTCTATGGAAATGGGTTCCTTTAATCACTATATCCCTCACCTGATAAGGACCCCTCAGCCATGGGAGGAAAGGCTTCGCTGGCGCCGGTGTGCTAACATATCTGCAGTTTAACATTGTTAAAGAAGAGATAGGAGCAATTTGAAGCCGTGAAAGAAGAAAAGATAGAAGGATACCACAGCAAAGTCTGGGGGTCTTGGCCGATGCCTGTTAGGGTGGTCGGGGACTGAGTTCAGTCTTGGGACCTTCCAACAACACTGAGGAGTAGCCTCAGCCAGATTCCTTCGGTTCCTCAGCACCTTATTCTGGTCCTAGTCAACAGCTAGACCTCTGTGAAGGGAAACAGAGCCACAGAACCAACATTCCTTTCACCCAAAAGAGAGACGTTTCCATATGAACTCACTTGTCTGACATAACCTGGGTGAGCCAGCAGATGAGACGGGTTAGTTCCCTTGACCCCTTTGCGGGCAGCAACTGGAGTGGCTTATTACACTCAGCCTGTCGCTGGCCACTCCTTGCAGGAGGGAGTGTGTGAGTGAGCGAGTGTAGGAACCAGAGTGAACAAACGCTGGAGCTGGCTGGTCACTCCTCTCTGGAGGGAGCAGGCTCTATGCGGGCACTGCAGCAGCAGCATCCAAACGTCTTACAACCAATGCTCTTTCAGCTCTGCCATCCAGGGACAGCTAAGTGCCAACCAGCTCAGTAGAGGGTCAAGGGGGCAGCCCCTGCCCTCTAGACACCTGGGCTCTTGTCCAGCATCCAGGAAGAATCAGTCACACTCACTGTTGAAAGGTGATGAATGTGGAAGACATTATTGAGTGGTGGGTGGCTCTCAGTGGAAAGGGAGGCTGGAAAGGGGATGGGAAGGTAATCTTTCCCTGAAGCCTGGCCATCACTGGCCAGGCCCCTCTCCGAAGACACACTGTCTGAGGTTAGCCATGCCTATCTGTAGTCTCCAACACTCAGTTGCTTCTCTGCTTGCCGCTCAGCCACTTGTATTACTCTGCCAGCTGAAGTCTTTTATGAGCACAGGATAGTGGCAGGTTAGGCCAAAAAGGCAATATTTGGGCGGAAAAACAGGATTAGCTGTTTTCACTTAGGGCTGCAGTTCCAGGCTTAAGGGTGAGGTTTGGCTGGAAGCCCAGCCCTTCTGTATCAATAGCCCCCTTTTGTTTTTCCTGGAAGATAAGAAACCCAGCTAAAGAAGCTCAGATGGCTCATATGATCTACTTATTCACACATGCGGCCTAGGCTGTCTATTGGCATACCTGTTTGTCCAGATGCTCTTTTTATTTATATTGTACCATTATTTTATTGGTACCTCAAGTCTGAGGAAGAAGGCAGGATTTCAATGAAGGCAAACAAACCAAATAAATAGGAGTATAATCTGTTCAGAACACCAAAAAACCCACTAAGCCCCAGAGATTTGGGTTTACTTTGGGCATGTAGAAATTCCTTGCACTAAAGGGAGGTAGATGTGCCCTGATACTGGACATCCTGATTGTTCTTTCTCCAGTGGCCTGCCATTAGGGTATGCTTATGACTGCTTGAAGTAAAACCCAGACAGAAAAAGCGTGTGAGTGTATTTGTCTTTTTCTTTAAATTTACCTCTTGCCTAACAAGCAAGTTGGGAGGAAAAAAAAGCTAGCTATAAAATGGGAAACTCAAAAGGCAGATGGTCCATGGCTGAGTCAATCTTCCACATCTTCTCCCTCTTAGACAGTTGCCTGTAAATAACCCTCATCGTGATTTCGATTTTGCACCAATTCAAGCCGTGTATCTCGTGAGAAATGAAGCAGAATGCTGTGTTGCTCTTATAAAGTGGGTATGACTCTGTCAGTTCCTCATTTTTCAAACCCTTGTAACCAAAATTACCAGACACAAAAATAGCGTGAGGATTAGATAGAAACATTTCTTGATACTGTTCAGTTCATTTACATAAATCTCATAGGTTCACCATTTTTAACAAGGAGAAAACAAAACTTTTCGTACTGTGTTGTGGCTGGAGTAGGGGAATTATTGGGTATGCTAATATACCCAATAGACTGCTTCTTAATCCCCTATCAAAGACATTTGTATTTTTTGATCTTGTTTCCTCATTTGAAACTTAATTTCATAAAGTAAAATCAGAAACATGAACTTTCTTGATAATGGTGAGGGAAATTCTGAGATCTTTTTTCCCCCCTTACAATGCAGGTCTTCCTTGAGAGTACTAAATCCTTTGATAAGAGAACAGTTTACATAGCCTAAGGCACATTTAATCTGGTGCGTTACTCATTAACAGCAAACTATTTGCTGCCAGAAGTCCTCATATGATATTCAGTGTAGACCTCAGAGACCATGATAACCAGCACACTTACCTGGGTAATGTCTGAGTATCCTAGCAGAGAAAAGAGTTGGAGTGATTCTATAGATTGTTTCTCCATAAAATAGAACTGATCTAATAATTTAAGTTAGCAAAGAGAGCTAAATCATAAGAAAAACTTTGCTTTTTAAATCAGTTTACTCTGATAATGATCCTAAGAAATGTGGGTTCTTTTAGAAGTAAAATATTTAAAAACAAACAAACAAACTTGGGAGATTAAGATAATTACTTAGCAAAGTTAAGATGTTGTTCTGGAATGTGGCTTGCAGAAATGAATCCTGATGCAAGAACATCACCCCAGCCCCTAGGAAGGTAACAGGAAAAAGTGCTAATAAAAGTTTTGACCCAATTATATTTTTTAAAAGCCCTGTCTCATTCTCCCAGTTTGCCTATAAAATCACTAAGTAGAGAATGGAAAGCAAAAAATAAAAGATTAAAAAAACTTAGAAGAATGTTATTAGGACATGGTATAATTGCCTGCATTGCATTAGGACTGCAGTGGGTTCTGACAGTAGCGTGGTCAAACATCACCGGTTAAGGGCATAGTCCCCTACGACTGCCCTCATCACAGACACCAGCTGAAAGTTCGGGGGACCCTAGGTCATCCTCACTTCTGACCATCTGGCTCCAAATTCAGGGGTTCTCATTACCCTTTCCAGTGTGATAATTTGCTAGAATGACTCACAGAACTTAGGAAACTATTATGCTTATGATTATAGTTCTATTATAGCAAAAGACATACCAATCAGAAGCAGCCAATAGGAAAGATGCATAGGGCAAGGTCTGAGATGGTCCTAAATACAAAGCCTCAGTTGTCCTGTACACAAGGAGTCAGCTCGTGTTACCTTCCAGCACATCAATGTGTAACAATTCTTATCACCAACCAGGAAAGTTCATCCAAATTTTGGTGTCCAGAGTTTCCCCTGGGATTTCATTATGCAAGCTTGATTGATTGAATCATTGGCCATGTGGTTGAACTCAATCTCTAACCCCGCTCTCCTTCCCAGAGGACCTACTGGTATCACCTAGCTTAAAACCTCAACTCTCTAATCATGTAGTTGGTCTTTCTTTATGTCTGGCTTGACCATCACTGTGAATCATTGAGTTAGCATAAGATATCAAGAACCTACCAGGAGTTACCTCATTAGTATAAGCACAGGTGTGGTCCCAGAGGCCCACCGTGAATATCAAAGACACTCCTAACACTCTGGCAGTTTTAAGGGTTTAGAAGATAACTTCCAGTAACCACAGAGAAAAGCCAGCCAAATTCTTCATTTGACAAAAGGAAACCAAAATATAGGAGAGTTGCCTCATAAATAAAAGAACATAGAAGTTTGACATAACATTTAAGTTTTTAGAGTATTTGTGTAATTATGAATACCTAAATAATTCTGGGGCACAAATTCTGTCTGTGCTTAATGAGCAAACTTCAAGGTGAAAGTACGGATGGCATTCATTGCTCCAAATAGTAGCAAATTACATTTTGAAGAGCGTTTTTATTTCTGAGAGTTTCAAGTATCCAACATCCATTTTAATTAAACAAAGAGTGGCTTGAATTACCAGGACAGCAGAAAATTATGGAAGGTGTTAGATGGCTTCATGTGATAGAGAATATGACCATTTTTTTTGGTAAAATGTAAAAAAAAAAAAAAATGTTTTATTTTGATTCAAAATATACCTCACTGTATAAATTAATCTAATTTTTTGAAAGTAAATCAACATTTATTTTGACTTATTTTGTGTTAATCACCATCTTGCACAAGAAATATGGTCCATTGAAGGATACTTAAAAACTAATATGTTCTAATCTATGATTAAGACAGTGATATTAATTCAGAGTTTTATATTTAAATGTTTACAATTAAATGTTTGTATAATGCTAATTTTATTTCTTTTTTTCTAACAACCTACTTTACAATATATGGAATTTTAAGGCCTGGCTGCTGAATAAGCGAATCACAGATATTGTTCACGTGGATCCAATTATGAAATAAGTACTTCTAGCTTTATATTTTAGGATTTTTCATTTTCTGCCTAAACATTTCCAAAACATTAGGTGGTGGTAATCTTATTTCATTTTCCAAAAAGATAATCACAAAAGGTATTCCTGAATTACTTTGTAAAGTCTTAGCTCTTTGAGCCCGAAAGCAAGCTTTTAAGCTTTAGTCTTAAGCAGTACCTAAGTCTAAAGGTAATCATTTTCTCAGGCATTTTTAGATTTCAGAAAGGTACTTCCATTTGGAAAACCCCCAAAACAATTTTTCCTCAAAGATATTCAGTAAGACGATTTGCAGAAGGGCATATTGATTAAAGAAAAAAAGTACTGACATGAGAATTAAATGTGGCTGGAAAAGTCACTTAAACGAAAAGCATGTAAGGGTTTCTTCCGCTTCTTTTCTTTCCTTCCTCCCTTCCTCTCTTTTCCTCTCCTCCTCCTTTCCTCTTTTGCTTATTTTCAACCATATGATGCTTAGCAAGAGAGAAGTTTTGAGTTTGCAAATAGTAGACATTTCTCCTACTTGTTATTTATAGATATTTAAAATGTTGTTATTCTTCTAACTAAAGTCATCTCCTTGTTCTGTTAAGTTTTAGCACCTTTTGGAAAAAAAAACATTCAAAAATCTTAGATCACTAGAGTGAAAAGTAATAAAGCTTTTTATTTTTGTTTGTGTTAAGTTCCAGAAGCAGGAAAATGCTTCATTATTTGGTTGGGTAATAATGAAATCCAGAATATTCTACTATTCATATTCCAAGCATGCAGCCCTGGGCAATTCAGGAAATGTGCGGGTATTGAGCCAAGCTCCTTGTAAAAGCATTTCTCATTTGGTTCTTGTCATCAAATGAAGTGGAAGCAGTAGCCAGATCAAGACCTGGGAAAGGGCCAGGGTGATGAGTGGAAAGGTCACTTGAGATCAGGGCCTTCCCTAATAATCATTGCAAAAGAAAGGACACTCTGGTATTTCTCCAGATATTATTAGCAACTTTGCTCATATCTGACCTCCACAGGCCTAGAAACAATTCTCAGCTTTTTCTTTCTCCCACTACATTCTCTGCTTTCTCAGTTAAAACATCATCTTAATTAAATATCCTCCTAGAAAGAATGTGATTAGTGAATTCACACTAGTAAGTTACAGTGACTGAGAAAAGCCAACTATCTCCTTATCCTCCCAAAGGATATTACCCCTCAGAGATGACACTTTGGTTCAAAGGAATAAAGGTTTAATAATAAAATTTTAAAAAGGCAAAAGAGATGATGGCCATTTTGGAGATGATTTGATTATAACCTAGCCAGCATGAGAAAATAATAGAAAAAGATTAGAACTAAAGGAAATAGGTGAGATATAATAAGAGATTTATAACAATCAGTAACTTCCTTAGATATAATTTATATCTAGCTAAAATAATGATGAGAGAGGGTGGGGATTTTTTTTTTATTGAATAGAAAAAAGGAAAGTTTATAACACATCCAGGAATAATCTTCCAAAGCATGTACATGGCCTGTGAATAAAGCTGCAATAATATATTGAGAGGTATAAAAGAAGAGTTAAATATGCAGAGTTATATAAGATAAACTTGTACAGGAAAACTACTTTTGTTTTTAAAAAAGTCAATTCTTGCTAAATTAATTTTTTAAATCCTAACATAACTACCAATAGGACATTTTTTAAGAGGTGATTAAAATAGTGAATGCATGTAAGGTGCTTAGACTAATGCCTGGCACTTAATCATTTGTATTTCTCCTTTTGTGAATTGTTCATGTCCTTTCTTGATTTCCCTATGATGTGTTTATCCCTTTAAATTAATTTCCCCAAGGTCACATAGCTAGAAAATAAAAAAAAATCATTCTAATCTTTTCCTCATCTATCAAAGGAAGATAATAATCATATCTACTCCTAAGGTTATTTGGAGTATTAAATGAGATTATGTAGGCAAAATGCTTTACAGAATGCTTGGAACATTGTAACAATTCAATGTCATTTAATTTAAAGTATCGTTGTATTTACCACTGGTTTATAACTGTTATAAATAGTGACTGCATAGTATTATTATTTTTTTAAAGGGACAAACGTGTCATACAGAAATCAAGAAAGGGCATGAACAATTCACAAAAAAAGAAATTCAAATGATTGTCAGGCATTTATTCTAAGCACCTTACATGCATTCATTGTTTTAACCCTTACAATAACTCTATAAGGTAGGCACTACTATTATTTTCATTTTTATGAGATGAGGAAATGGATGCACAGAGAGGCTAAGACACCTGTGTATAATCACACAGTTAGTAGCATAATATTTATTTCTCAAGCTGTTTCAGTGAATATAAAAATATAATTTGAAAATTCATTTGCATATCAAAAAACCTTTTAACCTATTTTAATAATTACTTTATTATCAATAATAAAATATTAAAATGTATTTTGATGGAAATTGATTGAATTATTTCCTCTCATGCTCACCAAACTTAAGAAAAGTGTAAAAACTAAATTTTTTTGAGTGACTTGAGTCATTCTATTTTATCTAATTTCTTCTACTAAACAAACTACAAACATTTCGTGCTTGTGGAGAAGGGATCTGGGTGACTGGGGATAGGATTAGGAGGAACACTTTCAGAAACTTAAATCTTTTCAATAATGGTCTAAAATACCAAAATTACTAGTGATAAAAATAGTATTAAATGAACAAGCTTTGGAATCAGGATTATGAGTTTATTTCATAAATTACAATCAACTTTTAATTTACACAAAAAAGAAGAAAATTCCTCTGTAAAGTTCAGTTCCACTATTTAGATTAGGAGGACATTCCATTGATATGACTTTTATCCCACTCTTAATTTTCATGACTAAATCATCTATGACATAAAATATTATAAAACCAGCTACAGGTAATATGCCATTCTTTTTCCCAACAGAAGAAAACACTTAAAAATATTAAATATGTAAGAATCCTTTGCCTTTCACAGCTTCCCCTTGTTGGGTACGTGTTTCCTTCTGATAAACTACATGTTCCCAATCAAGTGACACTGATTAAATTATGATGCAAAAAATGTTGTTCTCTTTGTCATATTCCTTTATTAGAGAGCTAACAACTAATTTAATTCCATTAATAGTTAGGGTTTGGTAATGATAAACAAAAAATAAGTAAATAAGAAAACTAAAACAAAATAATAAAATGGAAAACCAGCAACCTAAAGTCAGTAAAAGAATAGGAAATTATATGTAGAAAATTCACCTACTCGGGCTGGGCACTGTGGTTCATACCTGTAATCCCAGCACTTTGGGAGGCCGAGGCTGGCGGATCACTTGAGGTCAAGAGTTCGAGACCAGCCTGGCCAACATGGTGAAACCCTGCTGCTGCCAAAATTACAAAAATTAGCCTGGTGTGGTGGTGGGCACCTGTAGTTCTAGCTACTTGGGTGGCTGAGGCAGGAGGATCACTTGAACATGGGAGGCAGAGGTTGCAGTGAGCCAAGATTGTGCCACTGCACTCCAGCCTGTGCAACAGAGTGAGACTCCATCTCAAAAAAAAGAAAAGAAAAGAAAATTAGCCTACTCAGTTAAAAAGTCTCAAGTATGGGGAGGCACTTCGTAGTTTAGACTTAGATGACACTAAGAGGTTCTAAGTGTGAGGAGCTCAACAGTAGTATCTGGAGCCTGCTGGGATCCTTACTTACCTGTGGCAGTTCTTCTCCAGGCAGAACAGCAAGGCTGAGAGTCTACACTGGAGATGGAGAAGCAGGATGTTTTAAGGTAATGACCTTGATGCAATGGTAACCTTCCAGTATACAACCAGGAGAACTATCCCAGAGGTCACAGAATAGAAAGATTCAGAGACTAAACTGAAACTGTAAAAGTTTGTGGTTAATTGAATCAATGTAAAACAGTGAGATGCAAGAAAAAAGATATGGTGTAGGTGAAGACACCAGAGAGGGTAGAAGGTTGAAAGAACCATGCTATGTGAATTCTGCATCACACAATGTTTCTAGGTCTTATCTCTGTCTCCACCTAATCAGCTCTCTCTATTGTCTGCATGATTACAAGGACCAGGGTTGATTGTGAGCAAGGGACTCAGCAGATGGACAGTGCCTGGAGTCAACACTTGCACTGTAGAAGAGACACAGGGGCAAGTCGGCTTGGTCTCAGCAGTAGCTTCCACATTAACTTACTGAGCAGCTGTGGATTCTATCTGCACATCTCAGGCAGAGGATACCTGGCCAGAATGTGTGTCACCAGTGAGTTGAGGCAATTTAAACTCTCATGCCTATTCAGTGTCCCATGAATATTATATGTGGCCTGTCTCTTAACTCATCAACATTTAACAGACCATGAATTTTTGCTGCCTTTGGTCTTTCCATCCTCACCTTTGTTTAACACACTGATGTGCTTCTTTCTTTCCCTATGTCTGACATAGTTCACAGGTCAGTAACTTGCTATCTCTGCTTAATACCTAATATAAGCTTCTGTGTCTCACAAGCTCCTTTTATACTTACATTTATATTGAGTATTTCTTAAGAGTTGTATCAATTCTATTTGCTTTTCTTGTCTTTTACAAAAGAATTGAATATTGTTAAATAACACAGCAGACACCCCTTACAAGGAGGAGGGTATGAGCAGAGAAGGAGAGCTTGGGGATGTGCAGAGGGTGGACTTCTGTGCATTTGTGGAAATCAGTTCCACAATGTGGAATTGCCCTCTGGGAGCTGACAGGGAATGGGCAAGGTATTCCTCTTCCCTCTGGGTCCTTCCTATATTCCCTCTCAGTCCTAACATTCTGGACTGTCTCTATTGGTTTTCATGGATGATTTATAGCCAGGCACTGAAGAATACTCTCTACATAGCTGTATACTTTAAAAACAGTCCTTTCATAAACTGTATTATGCTGTTCATTCCTGTACCATTACATGTTTCCCTAGAACTAATAAATTATTTACTTTGCATCCACAAGGCTTAACTAGAAAAACATACCAAAAATCAGAGTGTCCAAGTATTGAAGAAAGGGAAATACAGACTTTCCCAGGCAGATGACTCCTAAATTGTTCAAGGTAGAATTTAGACACAGTATTTTGATTGTGAGTGGGACATAAAACTGGAATTCATCAAGTATCCTAGCCTGTAATTCCTATGACAACTCATTTGTATTTTCTGTTCATGCCATACATTTGATTCTGACCATTCAGCCCTGTAAATTCCAGCTGAACTTTAGCTAAGTTCTAATATAAGAGAGAAAAATCCCCACTATTACTTACAGTATAAGACTTTCTTCTTTGTTTTTCATCTTGGATCATGGAAATCACCAAAGTTTTACTGTTGTGTCTTAAGATTCTGATCCGAGGGGGTGGGTAAGTGCTAATCCAATATATTTGGTAATTTCTATTTTACCAGGCAGTTACTCTGTAGTATGTCTGCCACACTAAGACAAATACATTTTAAAAATAAATATTTTGCAATTTGAATTTTCTTATCCAGGTAACTTAATAATCATCTGAAGACTGTTATTAAGGTCAAAAGCTGAAGATGTCCAGATGCATAAGTAACAAAATACTTCCATGAAAACAGATGCCAGTTTCATCACAGGAAATCCTGACTGCCAAAAGCTGCACTGTTCTGAGTTACAAACTGTTTTAATCCCAAAAGTTGGTTTTAACCAAGGTGTATTTTATTCTTAATTTTTAATGGGAATCAGTTTTCTATATTTTAGATAAATTTTTCTATTTAGAGAAATTATGAGGAAGATTATGAGGAAATATTCAAAGTTTTTAAAAATTAAAGTATTTTTATGAATATTTGATAATGAAACTGGTTGTGTAAAGTGATGCAAAATAGTGCTAAATTGATGTTAATGTGTTTTTGTGAGCATATATTTTAGAATTTGTATACTGAATAGCACTTTTCCTTGAGTGAAAGGAAGCTGAGTGTTTCTGGGGTGGGAAATTACAAAGGAGTGAAGATTTCAATGCAAAGAATAAGTATATACAAGATAATATATATAGTTAAATTCAGAAACGTCAAATAGGTTTTATTTTTATATCCCATATAGTAAAAAAGCTTAGCAAAGTGGCTCATACAAGGTGCCAAGGTGCTACTGTGCATTTGTTGAATAAATAAATGTAACATTTTACCTTATTATTTTATCCATATTTTTGCAAAGAATTTTGAGTGAAACAAGAGGTTCTCTTTTTCTCTGCTGTAACACACAAGGCAAAAAAGGATCACAGTCTTCCATAGTTGTTCCAAGAACATTAAGGGAGGGAGGAGGATTATCTGTGATTATACATTACTGGAATCTCCCCAGGACTAAAGCAATTCCCTGTGTTGTTGTCCTGGGAGAAAAATACCAACTGTGATCCTCAAATATCATTCTACCCTGCCGCCTAAGTACTCTCCCCCACTGACTTTTGTCCTCACTCCAGGCCTCCGTTACCCTTACAGTTTCTCCCACTTCTTGACATGGCTAATGAAAAATGGATTGGAAGAGTGTTCATGTCCAAATGATTGGCCCGTGGAGACAGTGTTTAAGTAATTAGAGATAGCTTCATGGAGGAGGTGGAATTAAAGAGATGGGGATTTGATAGGTGAAAGAAAAAGAGCATTGCATGTCAAAGGTTAAGCAGCATAGTGAGAAACCACAGCTTAGGGGTTGTGATTGCACCTCCTGCAAAATATGGATGCATAGGTAGACTGAGGTTATACCATGGAGGGTTTTTAAAGGAGTTGGGTTGGATCAGAATTCAAAATAATCAATAAATATAAAGCACCATGTCAACAAGCTAAAAAAAGGACAAAAGCCATATGATCATGTCAATAGAGGCAGTAAAGGCATTTGACAAGATTTAGCATCCATTATGAAACAACTCTCAGCAAATTAAAAACAGAAGATAATTTCCCCAACTTGATAACAAAGGGAATATATAAAAAGCCTGGAGCTGGTAACTTAATAGTGAAAGTCTGAATAATTTCATCTTACAGTTGAAGACAATGCAAAGATGAAAGATGTCTGCTTTCATCATTCCTATTCAACATTGTACTGGAGGTCCTAGCCCCAGATGATGGCTAGGACAGATGATTTATACAATCATCCAAAACTCTACAAAAAAACTACTAAAATTAATCAGTGAGTTTAGTGAGGTCACAGGATAAAAGGTCCATGCATGAAAATCGTAATTCACTATAGTGACAATAAAAAATAAAAATTAATAAAACAGTACCATTAAAATAGCACTAAAATATCAAATACTTAGAGATAATTCTAACAAAGTATGTGTAAGATATGTACGTTGAAAGCTATGTAAAATTAGTAATAGGTTCAGGGAGTACATGTGCAGGTTTGTTACGTGGACAAATTATGTGTTGTTGGAATTTGGTATACAAATAATTTTGTCACTCAGGTAATGAGCATAGTACCTAATAGGTAGTTTTTTAAATCCCCATCCTCCTCCCACCCTCCACTCTCAAGTAGGCCCTGGTGTCTATTGTTCCTCTTTTTGTATCCATATATACTCAATGTTTAGCTCCCACTTACATAAGTGAGAACACGTGGTACTTGGTTTTCTGTTCCTGTGTTAATTTGCTTAGGATAATGGTCTTCAGCTGCACCCATGTTGCTGCAAAGGACAGGACTTCATTCTCTTTTTATGGCTGCATAGTATTTCATGGTGTATATGTACCACATTCTCTTTATCCAGTCCACCATTGATGGGCATCTAGGCTGATTCCATGTCTTTGTTATTGTGAATAGTGCTGTGATGAACATATATGTGCATGTGTTATTATGGTAGAATGATTTATATTCCTTTGGATATATATACCCAGGAATAGGATTGCTGTGAGGAGGGTGAGGATCAAAATGGTAGTTTTTTCAGTGCTTTGAGAAATCTCCAAACTGTTTTCCACAATGGCTGAACTAATTTACTGTCCCACCAGCAGTGTATAATGGTTCCTTTTTCTCCACAATCTTGCTAGCATCTATTATTTTTTGACATTTAGTAAAAAAGTTTAGTCATCTATAAGCCATCCTGACTGGTGTGACACTGTATTTCATTGTGGTTTTGATTTGCATTTCTCTAATGATTTGTGATGTTGAGCATTTTTTTCATGTGCTTGTTGGCCACGTGTGTGTGTTCTTTTAAGAAGTGTCTGTTCATGTCCTTTGCCCATCTTTTAATGGGGTTGTTTGTTTTCTGCTTATTGATTTAAGTTCCTTATAGATTTTAGATATTAGACCGTTGTCAGGTGCACAGTTTACAAATATTTTCTCTCATTCTGTAGGTTGTCTATTTGCTCTGTTGATAGTTTGAGGGTGTATTTGTTTCTGTTCAGAAGTTCTTCAGTTTAACTAGGTCCTATTTGTCAGTTTTTGTTGCAATTGCTTTTTCCTAGGTTTCCTTCTAGAGTTTTTATAGTTTTAGTTTATACATTTAAGTCTAATCCATCTTGAGTTGATTTTTGTGTCAGGGAGAGGTCCAGTTTCAATCTTCTGCATATGACTAGCCAGTTACTCCAGCATCATTTATTGAATAGGGAGTCCTTTCCTCATTGCTTGTTATTGTCAACCTTGTCAAAGATGAGATGGTTGTAGGTGTGTGGCTCAGCAGGCTTTTAAAATAGAAACTGAAAAAAAGTATTTAAAAATGTATATGGAAAAGCATATTACCTAGAATAGCAAAAGAAATTTTGAAAAAGCAAAACAAAGTTAGATGATTCATATTACCTGATTTCAAGATTTACCATAAAACTGGAGTAATAAAGCCAATGAATTTTTGTAGAAGGGTAGACATATAGAACAATGGAATAGAAGAGAGCCTAGATATAAAAACATGCACATGTAGTTAATTGATTTTTGACAAAGGCATCAAAGTTATTTCATGAAGAAAGAATACTCTTCCTAAGAAATGATGCTGAAACAATTACACATTTGAAAAAGGAATTCAAACCATATTAAAAAACAACTCAAAATGGATCATATGTCTCAATGTAAAACCTAAATTTATAAAACCTAAATTTATAAAACTTCTGGAGAAAAATGTAGGAAAATAGCTGATGACCTTTTACTCTGCAAAGATTTCTTAAATATGACACCAAAAGCATGAGCCAAGAGAAGAAAAAATAGACAAATTGGATTTCATCAAAATATAATACTTCTCTAGAAAGATGTGATTAAGAAAATTTTTTAAAATGTCAAAAACCGGGAGAAAATATTTATAAAAACTTATCTTATGAAGGACTTAAATCCAAAATACACAAATGACTCTTTTATCTGAAGTAACAAAAAAAAAGCCTAATTTAAAATTCAGACAGAAGGTTTGAACAGATATTTTTCCAAAGAGAAGATATGAATGCTGTGTTATCTATTATTGCATAACAATTTACTACAAGGCTTGGTGTCATAAAATTATGATAAACATTTTTTATCTCACAGTTTTTGCAGCTCAGTAAAAGAGGAGCAGCTTTGCTGGTTGTTCTGATTTTCATTGATGTTGTAGTCAACATGTTGGCCAGGGCAGGAAGTCATTTGAACCTTAACTGGGGCTTGAGGATCTGCTTTCAAAATGGCTCACTTGCAGCTGTGTGCTGGCTATTGTCAGGAGGCCTGTGTGCTTTGTCGCATGGATCTCTCTATAGAGTTTTTGAACATGCTCATAACATGGCAGCTGGCTTCCAACAAGGTGGGTGAGTCAAGGAGGAAGCACCAATGGCTTTTATGACTGACCTCAGAAGTCACACACCATCATTCCTGCGTATTGTTTGTTACAAAGCCTACTAAATTTAGGAAAAAACTACATAGGACTGTGAATATCAGTATCTAGGGATCATTTGAGGGTTATTTTGGAGACCGGCTGCTGCAGATAACAAAACAGCACGTAAAAGAAGCTCAGCACCTTTAGTCATTAAGGAAGTACAAATTAAAACCACAAAGATTCAGTAGTACGCACCTACTAGGATGGTGTATTAATCCATTCTCTTGCTGCTGTAAAGGACTGCCCAAGACTGGGTAATATATAAAGGAAAGAGGTTTAATTGACTCGCAGTTCTGCATGGCTGGGGAGGCCTCAGGAAACTTACAGTCATGGTGGAAGGGGAAGCAAACACATCCTTCATATGATGGCACGAAGGAGAAGTGCTGAGCAAGACGGGGAAAATCCCCTTATAAAACCACAAGATCTCATGAGAACTTACCATCATGAGAACAGCCGCATGGGGTAAGCACCCCTATGATTCAATTACCCCCCATGTGGTCCTTCCTATGACACATGGAGATTATGGGAATTACAATTCAAGATAAGATTTGGGTGGGGACACAATCAAACCATATCAGATGGCTGTTTAAAACCTGACTCTACAAATGCCTATCAAAGATGCTGAGCAACTGGAACACTCATACATTACAGCTGGGAACATGAAATGGCACAGGCACTTTACAGAACAATTTGGTGGTTTCTGATAAAGTTACCATACACTTACCATTCAACCTAATAATCCTACTCCTAGGTATTTAAATGACGGAAATATAAACACATGTCTGCACAAAGAGCTATCTGAGAATGCTTATGGAGCCTTTACTCATCATCACCAAATATTGGAAAACTGCAAATGGTCATCAACCAGTGAGTGGATAATCAAATCGCAGCACATCCATCAAGTGGAATCTTACAACTCAGCAATAAAAATAACTACTTGTACATGCAAACATGGTTGAGTCAATAGCATTATGAAAAACGAAAGAAGCCATACACGAAAGAATACATATGATATAATTCCATTTATGTGACATTCTGAATAGAGAAACTATAGGGATAGAAATCAGATCAGGGGTTGCCAGGAGCTGAGAGTAGGGAAAGAGGATTGATTACAAAGGGGTATTGGAATATTGATGGAAATATTCTGTATCTTGATTGTGGTAGTGGTTTCACAACTATATAGGCACATTTGTCAATATCTATCTAACTATACTCCTAAAAAGTGAATTTTTCTATAGAGTAAATTATACTACAGTAAATCTGACTTCAAAAAAGGAAATGTAATTTATTTATTTATTTGAGAAGGAGTTTCCACTCTTGTTGCCCAGGCTGGAGTGCAATGGCACAATCTCGGCTCACCGCAACATCTGCCTCCCGGGTTCAAGCGATCTTCCTGCCTCAGCTTCCCAAGTAGCTGGGATTACAGGCATGCGCCACCATGCCTGGCTAATTTTCTATTTTTAGTAGAGATGGGGTTTCTCCATGTTTGTTAGGCTGGTCTCAAACTCCCGACCTCAGGTGGTACACCCGCCTTGGCTTCCCAAAGTGCTGGGATTACAGGCATGAGCCACAGTGCCCAGCCAGGAAATGTAATTTAAATATTATGCTAGCTTCCATATTTTAATGTTTCTATGAAAAGATTAGGTTTGGGTTAATATTAAGAAAAAGGCTATTTTTCTAAGGGGAATTAAAGTAAGAAAGCTCTTGGCTATTTAAGAGAAATCAGTGATATCATGGAAAGGGAGGTATGTTATGGTTCTTCAGAGAAACAGAACAAACAAGATGTGTATTTCCAGAGAAAGAGATCTATTTTAGGGAATTAGCTATGTGATTCTCAAGTCTTGGCAAGTCCAAATTTTGATGGAGGCAGCCGGCAGGCTGGAAACCCAGGAGAGTTGCAGTTTGAGTCCAAAGGCAGTCTGCTGGCGAAATAAGAACAGCCGAGGCAAATGAAGTCCAAAGGTAGTCGCTGGAGAATTCCCTGTTGCTCTGCAGGCTCAGCTTTTTGTTCTCCTCAGGCCTTCAACTTATTAGATGAGGCCTACTCACAGCATGGGGGGCACTCTGATTTGCTCAAAGTCCACAATTCAAACATAAATCTCATCCAAAAAACACCCTCACTAAAACATCCAAAATAATGCTTGACCACATATTTGGGTGCTGTGGCCCAGTCAAGTTGACACACAAAATTAAGCATCACAGGATGGAATTGGTTGACTGGAAGGGGCATAAACAACCTTCTAAATTGACAGATACATTAAGATATAGTGGTGGTGGTTATGTGGATGTATACATTTGTCAAAACTCCTCAAGCTGTAAACTTAAGATTGGTGTGTTATATGTTATGTGAATTCAATATAATGAAAAAATATTCAAAAGTGGTCCTGGGCAGCTATGTCATCACTGATAAGATATCTCATACAATGTGTTTGTATGTGTGTGTTTGTGAGTGTGTGTGTGTGTGTGTGTGTGTTAAGGGTGGGAGATAAGTGATGGAGAGTTTCCCTCCTGTAACATTTTTCTCCATTTGCCTCTTCCTTATTCTTGAACCACCCACACCGATTGTGAAACTCATTGACACATTCACCCATCAACATATTTAAGACTGCATTTACTTTCTCTTCAATTCTTTGGAAGCGTGTGCGTTTCTTCTTTTATTCTGCCCTTTTTTTTTTCAAGTGATTGCTGACTAATTAGACCATTATCTCCCCATTACCAGAATAGATATAATATGTATGCTTATTCTTACTAAATGACTAGGAATCTAGGAAGAACCTTAAATTGCATATTCATCCATTATTGATAAGAAAAATTGAAAAGATGGCATATATAGCTGGTATTCTAGTCATTCAATTTTGACTCAATGAGTTTCACATAATCTTTTTTCCCAAATAGAGTTAATGTCATCAGAGGACGAGGAAATGAAACTTCAAAACTTAGTAATTGATCTTTTTTATAGTTTATTAAGGTCAAAAGGAAAACATGGTGATTGTTTTGAACACTGGAAAGCATTCTGTATTTCTATTTTTTTGAAAATAGAAGTTCTTAATCAAACAAAAGGAATCCTAGGAAATTGCTAAGTGAGAAGTAAACAATACAGTTGGCCTTCCAGATCCTGGTGTTCCACATCAGCAGCTCCAACCAATGGCAGATTGAAAATATTTTTTAAAAACAATTAAAAATAACAATACAACAAAAAAGCACAAATAAAAAGCAATACAGTATAATAAATATGTACATAGCATTACAGTGTCTTAGGCATTATAAATAATCTAGAGATGATTTACAGTATACAGGAGGATGTGCATAGGTTATATGCAAATACTACACCATTTTATATAAGGGGCCTTAGCATCTTTGTATTTTGGTTTCCTCAGGGGTCCTGGTACCAGTCTCCCACAGATACCAAGAGACAATTGTATTTGAAAAATTAATCTGTAGATTAAGGTAATCCACTGATTTTTTTTTTTTTTTTTTTTGAGACAGAGTCTTGCTCTTGTCACTTAGGCTGGAGTGCAATGGTGTGATCTCAGCTCACTGCAATCTCTGCCTCCTGGGTTCAAGCGATTCTCCTACCTCAGCCTCCTGAGTAGCTGAGATTACAGGCTCCTGCCACCATGCCCGGCTAATTTTTTGTATTTTTAATAGAGACGGGGTTTCACCATGTTGGCCAGGCTGGTCTCGAACTCCTGACCTCAAGTGATCCACCTGCCTTGGTCTCCCAAAGTGCTGGGATTACAGGCGTGAGCTATTGTGCCCAGCCAGTAATCTACTTTTTTCTAAAAAAAAAGGTAATCTACTTTATGCAAAGTAATCTCATAAATTTCAACTGTATCAAAATATAAATTTTAATTTTAAGAAAACATGTTAAACAGCTTAATTGAAAATATTTTATAAAATTTTTTGGTTCTTTTCATATTCTGTGGTCAGGGGAGAGGGAGTTGTTAGTTATATCCAAAATCATTCCTGAAAAGAGTCTGATATTATTGTTTTGCTATTTGAAAGGAAAGAAAATGGTACTTACATATTCTGTTTCAAATTAAACTCTAACCTGTGGAGTGAGAATAGACACTTAATTAGAGTTAGGATGGGCATACCAAAACTAGTACTAGACATTTATTCCCTTTAGTTTTCCTGGGAGGAGATAGGACCCAGGCCACAGTCTGATGTGTTATTAGCATTAATCTACGATGAAGACTTTCTGGCACAGGCCAAGCATCAGACTTCTCTGTCTCTTAAAAGTAAGGAACACATTTCAAAGCTCCTCATGGTTCCATTGAAACCCCACCAAGCAGAAGGTTAGATGGAACATCTTCAGACTGTCCCCAAAGAGAAGTGGAGTGGAGGCTCACAGCAGAGAGGTCTCAAAAAATTTTTAAATGATCTTCGTCTCCTCTTGTCTCTTCCCTCTTTGTATCCTCCATGGCTTGAGGGGTCCAGAGTTCTATAGCAGGTTCTCAATACCATTTCCTTTGAAAATCTGAAATTGTGGGAGGGAGGGCACACCTCACCTTGGTATCTTAGTATAACAATTAGTAGGTGCCCTAGTTGAAAGTGATGTAGGTAGAGGCCCATTCTAGCATCCCATGCCCTTGTTGCCCACCTGATTACTGTATCTGGCAGGGATTAAAAGTAAATTTTCATGACAAATTTCTACCCTGCTAAGCTTTCTCAGGCCTATTAAATGCCCCATCAAAAATACATAAGAAATTGTGTTTTCTTGAAAAAAGAAAACTTTTTGGGAAACTGTAGACAAAATATTTATTCCTTGCTAACTAATATTCTAAACAGAGACCAAGCAAGTTAACAAATGAATATGGTACTGAAATAAATAAACAAAGGAGGAATTTTAATTTCCAGCTAGTATTATTCTATTATCCCTGGTAAAACCTAATAATCTTCAGAAAGAATAGAAAACACCCACTGCTTAATCTCTGTGGCTTATTAATGAACAGTTCTTAGAAGAACACTGTGATCATAGTCCGTAAATCTTTTCTCAGTCACATTCTTTGAGGTGAAGTCCTGGAGCTAACTTTATAGCACCCTCTTACTAGTAGGCCCACCTAGACTGCTGTCTGAAATGAGAGCTAGTTACTCTCTGTAGGTAAAATAGTAAACATTTGTAAAAGAAGATGGAACCCTTCATCAAAACAATTTATTCCTAAATTATGCTTTGGCCTATTTCCACTTAGTATGTTACTAGAAAAATGGAACAGATACAGACATCATAGCTCACAGAAGCCTAACATAATAGGTGCCTAGATACTTACCGTCTAGTTGGAGTATCATGGAAAATTATGTTAGACAAAATTAAATTTTCTGGATTTAGACTTTCCATTAATCCAAGTCCCCTCTGTCTCCTCCCCACAATTATCGACTGATGATTTCTCATCTTTTGTCCTGGCTTTATTTTTCCAATAATGAGACACATATATTTTTTCCCCTGATGTTTCACTTATTCTTTGGGTCTGACTGACCCTTACACATATGTCTCTATGTTTTGTTTCCCTTTTGCTAGTCATTGGTACTCAGAGGGTCATTTTCCCTTTTCCAAGCTCTCATTAAAGCAGACATACTACCAGAATAAGAGCAAAATTAGTGAAATAGAGACAATTTGGATGCGTGCTTGTAGAAATATATATATATATAAAATATATATCTTATATATAATATATATTAGATATCTTATATATAATATATATTAGATATCTTATATATAATATATATTAGATATCTTATATATAATATATATTAGATATCTTATATATAATATATATTAGATATAATATAATATATATTATGTAATATATATTATATTATATATAAGATATCTAATATATATTATTATATATATAAGATATATAAGATATATCTTATATATATAATAGATATATAAGATATATTTTATATATATATATATTTTTTTTTTTTTCCTGAGACAGAATCTCACTGTGTCACTCAGGCTGAAGTACAGCAGAGTGATCATAGCCCACTGAAGCTTTGATCCCCTAGGCTCAAGTGATCCTCCTGCCTCAGCCTCCCGAGTGGCTGTGATTACAGGCATTTGACACTAGGCCTGGCTAATTAAAAGAATTTTTTTTTTTTTTTTGTAAGAGACAGTCTTGCTATGTTTCCTAGAACATTTTCTTCCCCTCAAGATCAGATAAAGTTTTGTCTGGGGTGAGCATAATCTGTACCTTTTTGGTCATCTGATGTAGTTTTCACTCTTTGGAGGTGGTTCTCAGGCATCAGTGGGCATTAGGGTCACTTAGAGAGCATGTTAAAACAGATTGCTGGTTTCTAATAAGCTTCCGGGGGGGAGAAAAAAGCACATTGCTGGGCCACAGTCCCAGAGTTTCTGATTCAGAAGGTCTTGATGGAGACCAAAAAATCTGCATTTCTAGATGATGCATTTCTAGATGATGCATTCTAGATGATGCTGATGCTCTTGGTCTGGGAACTACCCTTTGAAACTGTGAATTTTTAGATTATCTTGTATTTAATGGGAAAAATGTTAATGGTAAATTAAGATTTTTTAAGTGAATAATTATCTCTCTTGACTTTAATGATGGTAGAATGAATTTTGTAATCATGACAAAGTAAAACAGCAAGAGCATGCCAAAGCCCAATAAAGAAGGAGTTTCCCTCTCACCAGTCTAGTCTGAAAATTTTTTTCAGATCTTAAGGTAACTTGTTAGAAGAAGTCAAACAGCACTGGGCCCTGAGTATGAAATAATGCACCAGCCCACATCAGTGCTAAAGGATTGCCGTGTTGAAAGACAAGGTATCACTTGTTTTTCTTGTGCAGACCACAACTGCTTCTAATTATGATGAAAAAGTTCATATATAAATAATTACATCGAAAGTGATATTGATTATCTTTCAATTAGGTTTATTTTGATAATATTTGAAAGCGTGACCATTGACATGGTTTAAAATTTCCTAGCTTTGTCTGGTCCAATATTTTGATAAAGTTAGAATTTAGTCTAAAAGACATGGATTGGCAAGACCAATGTGATTTGTGAGACCAGACTGGGAGTTTTATCCAGTTTGGATAGAAGCCTGTAGTGTCTTTTGGAGGTGGTGCTTCAACTAACTCCTTTATCACCTACATCTAGCCAGTCCCCAAGTTCTTTCAAATCTTCCTTTTAGCAATAGCTCATATTTCCTGCCTTTCTACTTTACTTCTTCATGAAAAGCCTTTATGCTCATTTCACTGACCTTTTTCTTTTTCTTTTTTTCTTCATTTTTAAATTTTATTTATTTATTTATTTATTTATTTATTTATTTATTTGGAGACAGCGTCTCACTCTGTCGCCAGGCTGGAGTGCGGTGGTGCTATTTTGGCTCACTGCAACCTCCACCTCCTGGGTTCAAGTGATTCTTCTGCCTCAGCCTCCCAAGTAGCTGGGACTACAGGTGTACACCACCAGGCCCAGCTAGTTTTTGTATTGTTAGTAGAGACAGAGTTTTGCCATTTTGCCCAGACTGGTCTCGAACTACTGAGCTCAAGTGATGATCCACCCACAAAGTGCTGGGATTACAGGAGTGAGCTACTGTGCCTGGCCTTGCTGACTTTTCTTTGTCACAATTTGAAATGTCTTCCTACTGTACATCAGATGCATCCAAACCGTCCCAACATAACAACATAAACATTTCTTTCTAACCTGGCTCCTTCTCCTCTCCATTACAAATATACAAGTCTCCCCCAGTCAAAAATAATTTAACTAGTCCTTCCTTGTTGAATATTGTTTGATATTTTGTATCATATCCGCTCATCCTTTTCTCAGTGAATATAAGGGCTCTCAGTGAATATGATCGTGGCACATTTATGGGACAATATTCACCTATTAAAACAGCTATAAATCTTGACATAGATAAATGTTTGATATGTTTTTGGAAAAAAAAATCTCTTTATACCGGACTATAGATAGTATATTTCTTTCTTAGTCACCAATATATTTATATATATATTTGTTATATATATATTTGTTTTATATGTATTTAATATATATGTAATTACATATATTGTTACATATATTATATATGTACTTTTTTCCTGAAAAATATATGGCAATGACCAACTCTGGGTGGTTGGATTAGAGTAATATTTTTTTAAATTTTAATTTCTAGGTATTTTTAACCTAGATATTACAGTAAATATGCATATCTGTATAATGCATATAAATACATTTTATAGTAAATATGCATTATCTGTATAATAGCAGTTATAAAATGCATAGAAAAATAAAATGGAAATATGCCTACATATAAAAGTGATTGCCACTAGGAGGTTGGGTTTCAATTTTTTTTCTTTTGAATACTTTACTTCAAAGTATTTTACTCTAGTATTAAATTGTATTTAAATTTAGTATAACATTTAATAGCATTGAATATTTAATAGTGTTAACTACTATTTGCATTTAGTATTTGAGTATAAAAATTAATGCTTAAAATTATATTTAGTTTATGTAATTATATGTCAACCATGTTTAACTCCAATAATACCACTTTTCTGTGCAAAACCTTTACAGTTTGCTCTTCCCCAGTAACCAAAGCTCAAAATTCTTAGCCTGGGAATCAAGTTCTCCATAACTTAGGACCTGTAGGTTACTGCCTTTTGTTATCTAATGCTGTATCTCAATACAATTTCAATGTTCTTGGATGGAGTCCACACTCTTTCCTGCGTTTGATTATACTTTATCTTTTGTAGAATCTCCCGGTTTACCTCCCCTTTCTTCATGTCCATACTCACCTTTGTTGTAAGGCGAGGCCAAATGCTGTCTTCCATGGGCTTTCTCTTATTCTCCTGGCTCTCCTAACTCGAATCTGAGTACATTTCACATTTTGTCATCTTAAAGGATGTTGTTTCCCTGTGTAGTATTTGTACACATACATCAGCTCCTCAGCTTTATTTGTTGCATATGTTTTATGGGGTGTGGGGACAAAGGTTAACTTCTGATTGTTGAACTAGTAAAATCTGTGCTCATAATACATATGATAAGTTACTTATGGAAAGTAAAGCAGATCTGGGTACGAATCCTGCAGTAAGTGCAGCCACTTTCTGGCTGCATGCTTTCATACAAGATCCTTAACCTTTCTGTGACTTATTTTCCCTATTTGAAAAATTAAGGAAAATGGTACTTTTCACTCCTGAGGATTCAGTGAGACAATTACATAAAGAAAACTTCATTGGTTACGGTAGAGATTATCTGCTATAATATCAAATGCGATGGTTTAGGTAAGATTGTTTTCCTACCAGAGATGTCTTGAGGTGAACAGTCAATGGCTAAAGGGGAAGCTCTAACAATTTCAGCACAAGGCTTCCTTTGCCAGGACTGCTGCTCTAGTTGTTCCAGACAACATAAAGGAAGAGGAAGTGAGCCCCAGGGCTGCACATATCACTTCCTCCTCCATCCCACTGGCCAACATTAAGTTATGTAGCTGCATTCAGCTACAAAGGAGTCTGGGGGTCTCAACTGTGTGCTCTGCTGCCACTCAGGAGTTAGGTTCTATTACTAAAGAAGAAAGGAAGAAATGGGTCAAATAACACTCATTAAAAAAATCAGGATTCTAAGCTTGGAAGACTGCAGTCAAACACAATTGAGATGAGTTCTCAAAACTAAAGGCCTTGTGAAACCTGCCGGTAAGTGTCCATCTGGTCTCTTTAGCACAGACCTTCTATCGAAAAGTACTGTATTAGTTTTCACACTGCTGATAAAGCCATATCCAAGACTGGGCAATTTACAAAAATAAAGAGGTTTATTGGATTTACAAGTTCCACATGACTGGGGAGACCTCACAATCATGGCAGAAGGTGAAAGACACACCTCACATGGTGGCAGACGAGAAAAGAGTTTGTGCAGGGAAACTCCCCTTTTTCAAACCTTCAAATTTCGTGAGACTTATTCACTATCACAAGAACAGCACTGGAAAGATCTGCCCCCATGATTCAATTACCTCCCACTGGGTCCCTCCCACAACATGTCGGAATTCAAGATGAGATTTGGGTGGAGACACAGCCAAACCATACCAGATGCATTACACTTTATCTTTTCCTTCAAACTATTAAAAGCTCCTTAAGAACAGGTAATCTGTCTAAATGTCTTATTTCATTTTTAATATATCTATCTGTTGGGAACAGGCCGCAAAATCTGGCCATAAACTGGCCCCAAAACTGGCCATAAACAAAATTTCTGCAGCACTGTGACATGCTCGTGATGGCCTTGATGCCCACGCTGGAAGGTTGTCAGTTAACCAGAATGAGGGCAAGGAACACCTGGCCCACCCAGGGTGGAAAACTGCTTAAAGGCTTTCTTAAACCACAAACAATAGCACGAGCGATCTGTGCCTTAAGGACATGTTCATGCTGCAGATAACTAGCCAGACCCATCCCTTTATTTCTGCCCATCCCTTTATTTCCCGTAAGGAATGCTTTTAGTAAATCTTATGACTGGCTTGCTGTCAATCAATATGTGGGTAAATCTCTGTTTGGGGCTGTCAGCTCTAAAGGCTGTGAGACCCCTGATTTCCCACTCCACACTCTGTATTTCTGTGTGAGTGTCTTTAATTCCTCTGGCACCACTGGGTTAGGGTCTCCACGACTGAGCTGATCTCAGCATCTACCACATTCTACTTTATTCTCTTCTTTAGGGTAAGGAAAATCATAGTATATGGGTATTCAATAAAATTCAATTAATTTAAGTCTGACTCTTGAGAATGTGCAATTGAAGGTTATGAATACGTCACACTTAAGGTGGTGGTAGAAGTCTCTGGCATGTAGAAAATGCCTGTTTTAACTTTTAGCTATTTTTTTCAGGTTTTTGTCGTTAGAATATTTCTTCTGTTTCTACTGCAAATAACTATCAAAAAGGAAAAGAACTAGGATGGCCTCCCCTGTTTATCATTGGCCCTACAATTTTCTAGGAGTAGTATCTTTTTGGAATTATGTAATGTCCTCTGCTAATGACAGTGTATAGATGCTATTACATTTCCTTGTGGGACAAAGTACTGTTGTCTGGAAGCTTTGAGAGTAATGTAACACACAGTAAATAAGGAAGTGTTTTTGTGTATTCTTAGATTTTTACAATTTTATTTTAAAACAGAATTTCATATCGATTAACACCTACTACTAAACAGAATGATGCATTAATTAAATGCCTTGTCCTAACTGTTATAAGCTCTGTTAGAAAAATAAACATCTCACAACAAACTACAGTGTCAGCTCTTTAATAAATACATAAAACAGAAGTTAGTAGTCAGAGTTATATGAACAGGTTCATAGTATATTATGTGAAAGTATCATATTCTCCAATATTCTGTATCATTTAAGACAATTTAAGTTACGTATAATTCAAAGCCAGAAATAATAAGAAATATGTTCAGTGATAATTTGCTTCTTTCTTAGAGCAATTTTATATTCAAATATTTAATTTAAAAATATATTCTATATTAAATTTATTTTTACAAACGCAGTATTCGTTAGGTGAAACAAAATAAGTTTTTATGTTACCGATAAGTTTAATACATTTCTAATTTTTTTCAGAAGTTCAAGAAACAATAATGAAGTAGCTAATAAATGTAAAATAGTTTAAAAGCTATGTTAAATATACACAAAATGAATTTCTATATTAATATGTGCAAATGTATATTTTCTTATAATTTAGAATTAAAGTATTTTATACTCAATATTCTTAATAAAATTTATGTACCATACTTGTCATTGTGTAGACTTATCAAAATTTCACATTTATCTGTAGGAAAATGTAAAGTTGGTAAAGATTCTTTACACAAATCACACATTTTCCATCCTTGACAATTGCAGTGTTTTTTTTAAATATTGTTGTATTAGACAATTTTAACTGAAGTAGGTTGTAGAGGCTAGAAACCTGATTAATAGAGCAGTGTTAGACAATTCTAACTGAAGTAGGTTGCAGAGGCTAGAAGAAACCTGATTAACAGAGTTAGCTTACAAAGATAAATTTTATGCAGAAAAGTATTCCAGGTACATAAACGAGTAGTGTTATTACTCTCAGGTTTACATTAACAGCTGCCCAGATAGCTGAACAATTATTTCATATAATTCAAATAATTTAAATATGCAGTTTTATAACAGTCGTTACATAAGCTTGAAGTTAAAGTGATCAGAGCCAAGGGGGAAAAACCCACAAATGATAAAGCAGAATAAAAAGTAAGAGGACTCTAGAAGAAAGTTGTTTTTCACAGCACTGATTGGTTTTATCATATTTTTCTCCTGCCATTGATACAAGACATGTAAGATGCTGCAAAACCTAACTATGACAGTTCCATGTAATATTTTTCCAGTTAATTTTGTTTAAAAGTGAGATGATAATATAAAAGAATCTCATATAAAAGAATAAAAATATTAAAAATTTGTTAATGAAACATAGACATACCTACCCATTCTTGTTGGTTAAGTTAGGGTTGGCTGAAATCATTCGCACTCACGTAAAGTATAAATGGGGACCTGAAAGAGCTTTTGTAAACTCAAGATATGCGGGATCTGAGCTGATAATCAGTTAGGCTCCATGTTGAGTTGTGCGTGACTCAATTGTCCTGAAATTTTGCCTTCATATGTTATCATAAATGGGCTCTCAAATCTTTATAAGAAAACAAAATTTGCCTAGATGCATAAACATTTAGGTAAATTTGGATTAGTGTAATATTTATTCAAGCATAATTTTAAACACTGCATCTGAAGTGCCAACAGTTGCAAGAAATTCACAATTTCAGAGATGTTAAATTGAAAAAGTGATGTCTTGGAATCAATGAAATATAAATATGGATATGTATAATCAGTTATACATAAAAATTTGCTATAGAGGAATTATAAAAGGAAAATTATCTGAAAGAATGTTAGCTATATCTCAGCGGTCTGCATTGCATAAAATGGAGTTCTTAAGGTCCATATAAATAAGGATAATTGTAAATTAAATATTGAGTCAACATAACAGAATGCAATATGCACATGATTGAGCTCCCATGTAACTGTATTTCACTTGATACTTTTATGAAAATGTATATATTCCAAATCATTCAAAATGAAAAGAAGCTCAAACAGTTGTGAAAATTTAGAATTCTTAGATTTTAATGGGTGTGTCTTTGTTCAGGGGCAAAGACTCGAATGAGCTTTAAGATCAATTAAAGATGCCTGGAAATGAAGAACTTCATTATACCATTAAATTCAGTTATTTTTCACTATTAGACTTATTAAGCTTGAAGCTTTAGGAAATCTCTTGGGACGAGTGAGTGGGAAAAAACAGGAGTAAGAAAAGAAAGAAAAAGCCTTTGAGTCTAATCTACTCTACCAGGTTCCAGGAAGAATATAATTCTACAGAGAAAATTCTTCATAGTCTATCATAATATATTTCAGTGTCTGATGGCTGACTGTTGTCTTACATAAGGATATCTTCAATGGATATTAAATAAATATTAAAAATATATTTCAGATTCATTCTTTGAAGGATTGCATCTCATGCATCCACAAATTTTAATGTTGAGTTTTGGAAAGTTGCCTCCAGAAACATCTACTGTGTTTAATCTTAGATTTTTTTTTTGTTATTTTAGTAAACCAAAGATAAACTGAACATTTAAGACATAATCAGATTTTTAGTGAATTTTTAAGTCTTCCAGAAAAGTCTATGACTTAATAAATATTAGCAAGTTTCCAAAAATATAACAAATGTTTATAAATACATGTGCACTGCAGTGCAACGGTGTCCCCAGAGAAATAAAATGCATAACAAAGCAAATGTTATGTTGTAGTGTATGTATGGCACATTTATAAATCATTACATACTTTAGGGCACAAAAATGCTGCAGTACTAAAAGTGTTGTTCAAGTTCTCAATTCTGTTAACAATTTAAAATTTCATTAATTGTGTTTAATATCAATGAATCTCAAAAGGCTCCTGTGGCCATATTAGTTGAAAATAGACTCTATTTACATACATTATTTAACCTAAGAGTACCCTGTGTTCCCTTACCACTTAATTAATTCTAACTAGTCAAATATTAATTCTCATCTCACAAATCATTACACAGGAAGATATCAATTATTCAAGTAAAATATAAGCCCTACAATCTTTAAAAATTAGCTTTTTAAGTAAAAACAAAAAAGATAAGCACAAGACTTTGCAAGCATAACCACAATCATTGTCTAACATTGAGTTGCCTATAAGGAAGTTTGTCCCTTCCTATGGTAACAGCCTTGGTCCACTATAAAGTTAGTGCAAACAAGTGAGGGTGTAAAAAAATATAAACCCTTGATTTTTAAGGATTTCATTTTGTTATACTCTTTTTGGATAATTCATTCCAAACAGAAATTTGTTTATTGTTCATAAACATCATAATGTTCATTTCAAAAATTGTCATCATCTTAATGGATATCTTACACTTTTTTCTTTTGGAGGGTTGTCAGGCATCCATCCATTTTCCTTTTTAAGAAGAATGTTATGTGTATTAGGCTACTAAATCCAATTTTTACATTATTTTTAGTGATCAAAGGTTTCTTATACAAGTGACTCACAGTACTGAATTATGTCAATCTCTCATTTGAGGAAGGAAATGCAGTTCCAGTTAGCATTGAAATTGCTTGGCTGTAGAGGACATCTAACAGAGCTACTGTGTTTATTGGCTCCAGAACAACTTATTATAGGTTTTTCAGTTCTCTTTAGGGTAGAATATGAGATGGGGTTAGTCTTCATCAAAATGCAGTATCTAGTACTTTAACTCAAGTGCTGGAAGACAGCAAATCTTGGAAGTTAATTATAAAAAGATATTTCAAATAGATTCCTTTGTTGTCATGGGCAAAACTGTATATCCACACAGGACTGTTAGACTGCTAGCCAATAAAATCAGACTAAGTCCCTAGGGATAAGATAAGTGTAAAGAAATTTCCATTGGGGAAGACAGGGCTCATGGCCCGTGTATCAAGGTCTCAAGCTGAGCACTGGAGAACTCCAGGGAACACTGTCATACAAGCTATGGTGCGAAGGAATTCCCCTGTAGGTATGCCATGCTTCAGTCTCTTAAGAAGCTGATCAGCATGAAAGACTGGAAGCTGATTATGGACAATTCAGTTTGAATTATTCTTTTCTATTTTGCTTTGAACTTTCCTCATACACTTAAGACATGAGTAAATCACATTGAAAAACATTTGCCAATTGAATATTTTAAAGATTCAAGAGGTAGCATGATATTGTGCAATGAACACTGGCCTGGCAATGAGAAGATAGAAACTCCTTTCCAATGTGGCCACTTTATCACTTGAGTGTTTTTTGAGAAATTGTTTAAGTTTTCTGAGGCTCAGTTCCCTAACTCACTAAAAAGGAGAATTAGCAGCCTGGCATGGTGGCTCATGCCTGTAATCCCAACACTCTGGGAGGCCGAGGAGGGTAGATCACCTGAGGTCAGGAGTTTGAGATCAACCTGTCCAACATGGCAAAACCCCGTCTCTACTAAAAATACAAAAGTTAGCTGGGCATGGTGGTGGATGCCTGTAATCCCAGCTACTCAGGAGGCTGAGGCAGGAGAACTGCTTGAACCCGGGAGGCAGAGGTTGCAGTGAGCCCTGATTGCACCATAACACTCCAGCCTGGGTGACAAGAGTGAAACTCCATCTCAAAAAAAAAAAAAAAAAAATAGCTTATTTCTAAGATATCATCAATTCTCCAATTTTGTACTTTTATGAATTCTGGCAAGAAGGGTTGGAGTGATTCTGGGAAAGAAAATCCTTAGGCTGCCTTGAAGGGAGAAGATAATATAGCTTTTCATTTAAAAAACGCTGATATCTACTTGCAATCAAAATCTAAGAAAACATTCAAAATGTGGTACTTTGCTTGAGGCAGAATTTCTAAATATCTTGTGAATTAATGATAAGATAAATGAAATGGCCAAACAATCCCTTCAGTTTACCAGGTAAGAAGATACAAAACTCCACACCTGTGCACAATGAAGCTATTCAGGTTTTGATGATACTTTACAGTGTCCCCTATTAACATTCAGCTTTTAAAACTAGTATTCTGATAAAGTGACATTGTATTATTAGTTTTTTATGGCAGTAGTAACTTAGCACTTAATTAATCCAGTCATCTGTGACATATATAAACTTATCCTGTAAAAAAGAAAACAAAACATAAAGGCAAAGAGGAGAGAATGCTGGAATTAGTATCCATCTTGCAAAAATAAGCAAACCATAAACACACATGCATAAAACTACACACTTTAAAAAGCAATATAATCTTTTAAGATTAAGGTTTTATCTGTTCACCTCTTGAAAGAGTGAAACACGAATCATTTATTCATCTAGCTGTTCTTGTCTATTCAACCACCAACTGTTGAAGTGTTTGGCAACCTTAGAATATACTTGCCAGATTATTTTTTTCCTCACATGTCCAGTGCAGGGATTACTGTACCCTTGTAGTGACACAATGCTAAACTCTCTCACAGCATTGTTCTCTCTGGGAAGCGTAGGGATAACAGGTACCTGTAAAGTGTAATCAGTGCTCTTCAGAGGATCTACATTCTATGCTGATCTAAATAAGTTATATATTACAGTAAAGTGCTACAATGACACTAGTCTCAAACAGTAGTAAGACACATTTTTCTCTGAAAAAGTCAGCAGCTATGTGAGTCACATCATGATGAGGATGCTTGTCAGTCTTCGTTCGAGTGTACAACCAGCAATTGGCATGGCCGTGAGCAATTTGTCTCCTCCTGTGACTTTTAAAATTATAATCTTTAGGAGCAATTATTAAAAATTCCAGTTTCCCATTAAGTGTTTAAAAATCTTTTTTTAGAAGTTGCACCTGAAAGTTTCATGAGCATTTAATTTGCTGATATCCATTTTTATTTCTTCAGGCTTCTCACGTCGGTAGGTTACTGCTCTTGTGCAAACACTTTGCAGAATCAACTTATCCTTAATAGAGAAAAAATATTATTATTAACTAAGGGCCTAAATATTGTAACTAGGCAATAACATACTGTTAGCAATTCTTTTTTAGAATTCACTGACCTTTTTTGAGGCTGACACTCTGTAATCTGATGAGGACTTAATTTTGTTACTATTCCATTGTAGTATCACCTGTCTAATGATAAGGACTTTAAGCAACCCAATCAAGAATGTAACTATGAAAATGATGAAAAATATTCTCAAGTAGCTTGGGCTGGAGAAACATTCTGTAATGAAGCAAACAAATAAATGGATTAAAAATTGGAATAAGTATATCCCAAGAGTCTATCAAGTAAATAATGTTCACACCTCAATTAATAGTGCCAAAGATATTTGCAAATCTACATTTTCAAATCAGGGGATTGAAATTACCTTTGATTCAAAACAAAAAGCGCTCTAATTTTTCTTGCACGTTTACTATGAAAATATTTTCAATAGAAAACCCTCCTTTGGAAAATAGCCATGATTAAGGTATTCAATCATATTATTCCTTTGCAGCTTGATTCTTTAATTGTATTAACTGGAATATGTCCATGTCCCATAACCAAGCATAATTTTATCCAAGACAGAGGACTAGTTTTTGTGGTGTGTACTATTGATCACTAAATGGAAAATAGGATTTTAAAAAATTATTGAGCAGTTCTGGGCCTTAGGATATGTTTCTCTTGTTATGCTTGGTCTTCATTTGTTCCATGCCAGTAATGGAAAATAAAGTAAACATCTGCAGAAGCTAAAATCAAAACTACTCTAATAGGTGAATAAATATTTCTTCAGAAATTGAAGTGTAAATTTTCATTCTTATTATACATGGCTTCTCCAGGAAATAGGAGTGTCCAATTTGGGACAACATGAAAATATCATTCTTCATTTTCATTAATTTACTTTTTACTTGTCTGTTAACTACACCTATTCCATTTGCCTCTAAAAATGCACTGTATATTTTAAGAACAAATAATACTTAGGACAAATAATTAGTAGCTGGAAAAAGAAATGTTGTGTTAAGAGGAGGGACATGCTAGATCTCATTTTAGCACCAGATCTTTGGCACACCCTCATTGCCAAAGATCTGGTGCTTGAAAGTCTACAGGCTCTGTTGTTGCCAGAGGCATTACCCTAATCTAAGAGGAAGATGGTTGCACAATAGGCAAGTATTCCATGGAACTCACCAGCTGCCCCAGATTCATAAAATTACTTTGTGGTTAAAGAGGTATGTGTTACCCCCCCACCATTCTCCAGAGTTTGGGGAACTCATCCAAAGTTCCAAGGTCTCCCTGAGAGGGCCACTAGGGAGGTGACCTGCCAAGGCTTAGCATAGTGGACGACCCAACCAATCCTGGGTGATTTGGGTCTGAATTTCCAGTGAGGACTAAGTATGTTTTTGAATAAGGCCAAGCTCAGTGATAAGGGAAAGGGTTCCTCTCAAGTGAGAAGACTTAATTAAGCCTATTTTTTTTTTTTTTTTCGTGATAAGGTACTTTGAAAGAAAGGTCAAAGGCTATCCCAGTGCTACAACTGGAATGGAAACACCAAATGCCAGTGCAGGTCTCTGTCGCTACAGGTCTCACAGAGAGAGAATCCAAAATATTCTGCTCAAAGATGGTGTCTTTTGAGGCTTCCACAGTGACTTCGGGCTTATAACATACATGCCTTTTGTTCTGACAGACTGTCATTTCCTCTGATTGATTTAGGACTACTCAGTCAGCTAAGGCAGATCATCAGAGGGGGCACGTGGCTTGATCCCACTTACTGGCTTCTCGCCTGGTGGGAGCTCAGCCAGAGAGACTGAAAGAACAGCCTTTAAGTGCGACTGAGTGGATAGATAATAGAGGTGCCTAACAAATGCCCTTTCCCTCTCCTTGCACAATAGTTGTGAAGGGGAGGGGCGGCCCCTAGCTACTGACACATTTTAGAAATATTTCTAATGGGTTAGAACAGAGGGCATTTTCAGAGCTCAAATCTGCATGCATATTTAAATGCTATGAGTGGTCAAACATTCATGCCTAGCCCATGCTTCCCTTAGTTTAGGTCAGGCCGGGGCTTTTCCTAAGGAGCTTTAAGAGAATACTTTTTGTAACAACACTTAAGTCAAAGTAGTGTTTACTTAACATAATAAATGACATGTTGATAGTAAGGCCCTATTTATTAGAAAGGCACTTGGCTTTCTGGAGTGATTGCTGCAGCTCCAGCTGGCAGCACATGGGGCTCTTTTCAGAGCCAAGTTCATTATGGGATAAGATCAGTGTGGATGTGAGGGAAAAAGGAAACAAAACTCTGGAGAAAGTTTACTCTTTTGTGCAGTCTCTCTAAGAGCCGGAATTTTTCTTACAGGTTGGAGAGACTTGAAATAATAGTTGCAATAGGAATGTTTAATAAAGATATAATTTCAAGGTTAGTTGCTAATGCACGTGGAGTTCCACACCTTACCCCTTTGCAAAGTAAGGTTCTGGGTTCTAAATAACTTTTGTTTTGTTTTGCTTTTGTTTTTTTAAACAGCTTTATTAAGTATCATTGATATACAAAAACTGCACATATTAATGTACACAATATAATGAGTTTGCGATTCAGTTTTTTAAATCTCCCAGAGATGGTACCCTGTAACCACTGAGTATGCTTGCTATGGTGTGGCTGAGTGGTTAGTTTTCCCCTCTCCTCTACACAGCTGAATTCCCATGCAATGTACTTCCATGGAAAGGCATCCAAATACATTGGCTGTCAAGGCCTCAGTGAACCAGAAATATGAGTTCCCCATGTAAACTCATTTCACTAAGAGATAAAATCTGCGGAGCCATAATTTTCCTTCATAATCCAAACTTGCTTCTAGTTCTGAACTTCCTCATGTCTAATCAATATTTGCTTTCATGTTTCAGGTGAAGCCAAAAAATTCTAAGTAATGATGATCTGCTTTTACAAAATATGTAACTTCAAAAGGGCCATTCCTTCCTAGTACTTCTCACTTTGATAAAAATATAGCTTAAGGATGAATGATTATAAATGTGACATAATGAAAAGGGTATGGAACTTTTGGTTTGAAGATCTTGATCTAAGACATGTATCTTAACATTACTAGTTAAGAGATAGCAGCCCTCATACAAAATTTCCCTGAGCCTCAGTTTCCCCATCTATAACATGGAGATTATACCAATCTCAAAGAGTTGTATGACATTAAATGAGCCAGTGAACATGAAGGAAGTATCTAAGGTAGAAGATGACACAAAAACACACATTTTTTATTGTTATAAAGAATAAAGCAATGTTTCATAATTTGAAAATAAAGCCCTCAGTCCTCTTTTTTTTTTTTTTTTAAATGGGGTTTCTCTCTTGTTGCCCAGGCTGCAGTGCAACAGCATGATCTCAGCTCATTGCAACCTCCGCCTCCCAGATTCAAGCGATTCTCCTGCCTATGCTCCTGAGTAGCTGGGATTACAGGTGCCCGCCACTGTGCCTGGCTAATTTTGTATTTTTAGTAGAGACGGGGTTTCACCACGTTGGCCAGGTTGGTCTCGAACTCCTGACCTCAGGTGGTCTACCCGCCTTGGCCTCCCAAAGTGCTGGGATTACAGGTGTGAGCCACCACACCTGGACCAGTCCTTTCTTTAGCATGGTTAATTATGGGTCTTTTGGGGGAACATCATCCTCTACAGACACTCTTCTGTGCTTTGATTATTAAGCTTTGGCCTACCTGAAGTTTGGTCGACATAATGCTGTTGTTCCATGAGAGCACATGAGGTTTTGCACTGATCAAGTATAGCCTGAGACAAATTGTGAGGGTGAAGGCATTGCATACAATTCCTGCAAGGGGAAACAGAAGTGAAAATATTTATTCTTTTAAAAGGTGGTAGACTATAATATTTTCCGCAAGAAAAAAAAAGACAAAATAACAATGCAGAAACAATTCAAATTTTGATTATGTTCATTAGAACTAGCTCCATCATTACATCGAAGGATTGCATTTCCAAATGATTTAAATAAAGTACCATGCATAATTCTAAAAAACTTACTTGAGCTACTAATCTGAGAAAGTCAATGGTTTAAAATGTTGAATAAAACAAACTGGAAGTTACAGTGTTTAGATTAGAAGTCTTTGTGCAGATCCCAAATTGTTACTGAAAAATTTATTGGCACAAAACAGTAATGTCACCTTCATTTAACATATCACCTTTCATTTATATATCACTTATTTCTAGGGTGCGTCACAGACACCATTGTTCTTTATCATTAAAATATTAAAAATAAGGCCGGGCACAGTGGCTCACGCCTGTAATCCCAGCACTTTGGAGGCCGAGGTAGGTGGATCACGAGGTCAGGCGATCGAGACCATCCTGGCTAACATGGTGAAACCCCATCTCTACTAAAAATATATATAAAAAAAAAAAATTAGCTGGGCGTGGTGGCGGGTGCCTGTAGTCCCAGCTACTCGGGAGGCTGAGGCAAGAGAATGGCGTGAACCCGGGAGGCGGAGCTTGCAGTGAGCTAAGATCGTGCCACTGCACTCCAGCCGGGTGACAGAGCGAGACTCTGTCACACACTCACAAAAAAAAATTAAATACAAAACATAGCAGTAACAGCTAACATTTATTCTATGATTGCCATGCATCAAGGACAAAGGTGAGTTTTTTAATATGAATCATTTGATTCTTTCACAGATATACAGCAAGGTATTATTACTATCCTCACTTTTGATATTAGGAAGCCGAGGCACAGAAAATTATAACAAGTTGTTCTAGATCACACTATTACTAAATAGTAAGCTGGGTAGCAGGCAACCTCTAATTTCAAAAAAAGCTAAGGTAGTGAGTGTCCAGATTTACTCTGATGCTTCCACAGCTATCCAGGGGTCAAAGATTTGAATTCAAGTCTTCTAATTCACAGCATTTCTCATTTAATTCTTTTTTAGCATGGTGGTCGCAATGTATCCGGCAACGTTTAAGATTAAGGAAGTCAGAACAAAAAAGGACAAAAGTAGCTATTCTTTGTGTATGTTTGGAGTCAGAGAAATCATACCAATTTTCCTTGCAGGCCGTATAACAGGTGGGGCAGTGTTCACAGAAGCGGCCGATGCTCCTGGGATCGGTGCACTCACACCTTCCACACACACACGTGCCTCTTCCACTGCACACTTGGCCCTTTGAATTGACACAGTGCTGGGCTGCTGCTGAAGGGCACTGGCACCGATCTCCTTCCCAGCCACTGAAGCATTGGCATCTGCCTGCTTCACACTCTCCATGCCCTGTGAGGAAGACACCGCAGGACCTATGTTATCTGGATCACTGACTTTGTAAAGAGTTTTCAACCATGGATTCCTGTATCATCTCCATGGAAACGCACTGACAGTCCAATGAATGGAAACAACATCACTTTTTCGTTGGTCTGACACAAACAGTGCTGGATTTAGGAGGATCTGTTTTCAAAGCTGTTCTACTGTAGATAATCTTCCCATGCTAATGCACTCTGCTAACAAGCACGAAGGGAACCCCTGCTTCAGTGGCTGCCAGACTACTTGAATGTCATTGCATATTCAGTTTTACATTAAAAACACACATATCAAGAAACTGCGAAGGCTGAAGTAATGTTAACTGCCTGACTTGAAATTAGAAAAAATACAAGTATTTGATATGGCTTCCATCCCCTATTCTCTCAGTCTTCTGATGTTGCTGAAGGCCTAGGATAACTTTGCAGGACTGTGATGCAAACCTTTCTAGTGCTTCAGTACTGCTAGTGCCATGTTTAAAGATCAGGTCTCTTGAGAAGTTGAACAATTGCTTTCACATCCTCAGTGCATTATTTAGTAAGTTAGCAGAGCAGATCCTCCTCTATACTGTGAGCTGTTCTTAGATGGTAAATGAAAAAAAGGAAGAAAGATGGTGTGTGTGGTGGGGGAACATTATGCATGTGAGGTGAAGAAAACACAGTTACACATAGTTAATGGATTTTAGACAGTAAAAGTATCCAAAACTTAATAGGCCAATGTGCACTAGAAATCGTCAAAAGGGGGTACATTTCACATGATTATATAGGAATTCTGAAGCTTATCTAGCCACAAATCAACCTTCCTCTTTTCTCCCTCTCTCCCTTCCTTCCTCCTTTCCTTTCTCCTTCCTTCCCCTCCTTCCTTCCTTTTATCTCTCTCTCTTCCTTTCCTTTCTTAGCTCCCTCTCTCTCTTCTTTTATTGCTGAGCACCTCACAGGGTAATTGTTCCACAGATTCTACTGTAGGACAAGCTCAATTTGCTAAGTGTAAAACTAATGAGGTCCAGGCCAGACAAATGTCGGCCAAGCCCTCTGTGCTGTGCAGACTTATGCTGAATCCTCGCCAGCAGGCCTGTGAACATGTGTTTTTATTCCCAAAGGAGACTAGTGGAGAAAGTACATGTCAGTTACGGTCTGCACTTACACAGAAACAATTCAA
This sequence comes from Pongo pygmaeus, assembly GCF_028885625.2. Classification (NCBI taxonomy): domain Eukaryota; kingdom Metazoa; phylum Chordata; class Mammalia; order Primates; family Hominidae; genus Pongo; species Pongo pygmaeus. Next base: position 66,298,583 of record NC_072379.2, read on the forward strand.
AGCAGATTCTCACTGCTTGTGGGTCAGTAGTATCATACTCGTATAGAAAAGCTAGTACATTTGATATTTCACTGCAAACAGAGACTGGGACAAATACTCAAATGTATTTGAAACCCTCTTGAGAGATTGACAGCTGTGGGACGTGACTTCAGAAAATTCTTTCTCTTCATTGTAAAATAATATTTTTCCTCCCTGTAAAATACAGTAGACAACTGCTGGTTCATTCTAAAGTCATCCATAATCCATCCTACCCATGATGTCAGTTACAGTTGAATAAATGTTTGTATATTAAAATATTCTATGTATGTTATAGAATAAAAAGACAATTTTCCATTGCACATTTAGGTGATACAGGCCAAATTTTCAGCTTAGACTACATTATAACATTTATTTTTTATAGGTTTGTTACATCCCATGTGCTTATGATGACATGTTTCCATTCATCAATAATTTAACAAATATTTATTTACTAAAATGCAAATACTAAAAAGATGTTTTTCTCAATGAGTAAATTTAGCATATTGTCACAGGAAAATTATCACAGAACTCAGATGACAGGTAGTTTATTTAATTCATTTAAAAACAGTATTTTGTTTTAGTTTGCTAATGTTGATTAGATTTTCTGGAATCTAACCTGTAGGTGGCAGTAAATTGAATGGCCCAAGAGTAATCTTGGTATTTTTATTTTAATTTATTTCATGTTTAAAATTTGGTCTGTGTGTGGCCTCAGGGACGAATCTTTTAGATTACTTAGTAAGGCAGTATTTTCTTGAAGAATGCTGTCCTTTGGCAGTTTTGTTGCTGGTGGTGGCCCAAAATAAACTGGAGAGGCTTAAATTACTGCCAGCTTAGAATACCATTTATAATAATGCATTAAGGATTTTCATATGAATGAAAAGTATACTCTTATAGCTCACTCCCCATCATCCTGACAGAAATAAAATCCTCTGAGCAAGTTGGAGGGAGTGACCATTTACCAGAATGAATCAGATCCTTCTAGAAGAATACTCTGATTCTTCTAGAAAATGTGTCAGATATCATCAGCATTTCCTTTTCTGGTGTATTTCTTTCCAAGATCAAGGAAAGCATGAGAATAACAATTAATTTTAGGTTTTTATTTTGAAGCATTTCCTGTATAAAATAGGTTAAAATAGAAATGTCAAAATCACGTACTATAAATCTGTTGCCATGCCCTAATTTCATGGACTTTGAAACTTTGAATAACAAATTCAGATTCAGTTTTGCTAATTTATAAACATGTGATTTAAAGATACTTTAACATCTATGCTGGTGTAATAGTGACAAGTAAAAGCTGCCTGTATATATTTATACTCACCAGCACACAGATTTCCATGGTGATATGGACAAGAAAAATCATCCTTTTCACAGTATTTTCCATACACTTTTCCAAGCTTAATTTTGTGACATGAACATTTGCCACAAACACAAACTCCTCGACCACTGCAAACAGGTTGATCCTTGTGTGACTTGCAACTCTCAGAAGAAAACTGATCTTCATCAAAATGACATTTATTCTCATCACACTGGAAACACTTGGAATCTAGAAAAGTTTCATCTACACACTTTCCTTTAGGTCCTCTGTTGTCCTCACACTGACAGCTGCAGTTTCTGTGTATATGAATTTTAGCGGTTTCATTAAAACCAATAGGTTTGATTATTGCATAGTTTTTTCCTCCTGTGAGATCACATTTTTTCATTGTAACTGTTACATTGAAAAGAACCTAAATTTAGGAGGAAAAAGGAAATATATTTACATACCTTAATTATTTTTATTACCAATATTATATCTGTTAATAGCTGAATTGATAAGAAACCATCTTAGAGAAATTAACAATATTTGTAAAATAAACACATGTAATCTCTTTCATATATATGCAACATCTCTTTTTAATGTCATTTATTTTCCAATGAATGAACTTGAGAGTTAAAGAATATAATGACTACGAATCCCTATATTGCACCATTAAATAGACTTGAGTGCAAGCCTATTTGAAGCATCTACCCCATCACTGATGATTAATTTCTTAGCAAACATGAGACAGAATAGGCCATTTTCTAAATTCAGCCATTAAAATGTGGGGTATTGAATATTTGACACTAGAGATAGATCACATAAACCAAAGTAAAGGGCTTCTGCTCTACTGGTTTAAAACCCTGAGATGAGGCCTGGCGCAGTGGCTCACACCTATAATCCTAGCACTTTGGGAGACTGAGGCGGTTGGATCACTTGAGGTCAGGAGCTCAAGATCAGCCTGGCCAACATGGTGAAACCCTATCTCTACTAAAAATTCAAAAATTAGCTGAGCATGGTGGCGCGCACCTGTAGTCTCAGCTACCTGGGAGGGAGGCTGAGGCAGGAGAATTGCTTGAACCCGGAAGACAGAGGTTGCAGTGAGCCGAGATTGCACCACTGCACTACAGCTTGAGTGACACAGCGACACTCTATCTCAAAAATAAATAAATAAATAAAAATCAAAACCCTGAGATAAGATGTTCAAATGAACAATTTTAATTTTGTTCCTATTTTCTAGGAGACCAAGTAAAGTTTTGGAGTTAAATTTTAGTTTATACAGGGTTTCAGTGGAGGAAAACCTGTGGCTTTCTCTGATGTTACTCAAAAGAAAAATGTTTAGGACTCTCATTTTCAAATCTTAAGACCTCAACACAGGTTATCTATTTGTCTCCGTGGAAGAAGATAGCCCAGAACTAAGGAGCTGTGCTGGCAGGAATTGGTCAAATGTTTTCTTTTTCTCTATTTCTTCTTTTTGCACAACACAATTGATTTAATATGTCTATTTATATTTGTTGGCTCACCTTACCATCTTTAGGTTCTTCGGTAAATAAGAAGGTATATTTCTTTCACATTGGATTGAGATCCATTACAATTTAAAATTAATTTGTGCTGAGCTTTTTGGTTGGAATATATATCTATGATATAATAATATAAAGTATCTAAATTTGGCTTATATATACATGAAACATTAGAATTTGTTCCATAATATTAAAATCAATACAGTTGGTGTTATGCTTAAAATGCCTCTGTCTTTGAGAATACTGAAGCTTAACAGATACGTAAGTTAATGTAGCCACTGCCATCTCTAACAGTAGATCATACTCCGGGGTTTCTATAATTAAGAGGTCATATGACTATTCCTGAGAGTTAAACTATTTATACTACTCAATTGAAAATGAAGGAAAGATGGCATGTAAGCAAATGAAAAGAAAAAAAACAATGTGAAAGGTAAGAAAAACCATTCTTCCAAAATGAGATTTTGAAGGAAATAACTGTTTCTAAGACAGTAACCGTTTTCTCATAAAGTCACTTAGTGCTATATTTGCTAGTAAAAAGTTTTCTCTGTAGTTTTAACGAAAAGCCGAAGTGTATTTTGCAAACTGGTATATGATATCCTTTGAACAAAATCCACGGAGTGATCATAGAAGAAACCACAGAATTAGAAACTTGCAATAATTAATTTAAAATACACAGCTCTAAAATTCCTAAGATAGAAAAACATATTCTAACTAAAGAGAAGATTCTCTTTTATTCATTTTTAGAATCTTCCATCACTTTCAATAACTTTTTCTTTTTTTCTATAGCATGACATTACATAATTAATCATCATAGCACTTTAGAGGAAAAGGGGTTGGAAATCTTCTAGTCCAAGTCATTCATTTAAAAATGAGACAATGCCTCATGACGTAAATGATTCACTCAAAATCACTTCACCCAACAAAGAAAGACTCCCTTAAAGAGTATGTTTCTTTGTGTTACTCTCTCTGTTGTGCCAGTCCTTGGAGAATCTCTATCTCCTCTGGTGCTGTTTCCTGATACTGTTACAATCTGGATCTCTCTCCTTTACATCCCATTTTTTTTTTTTTTGGTAAATGATGACTCTTCCCATTTTGTATCGTTCTTAATAAATTTCCTTACCTCCTTCTAGATAATTTAGATAATTATGAGTGTATTGGGGCAATCACAAAGTGAAAGATTTTGAAATTCTTAGCCTTTATCAACTGCTCTATCATTCCCATTCTTTTCTGTGGTATGTGACTTTCAATTTTACATTTACTTTGAGAATTTGTGAATATGAAATCAAAAAGGCATTATCATTATTATAAGTATAGACACTACTTATTTGAGAATATATGATTTCCTAATTTATACCGGTCATGACACCTAAGTTTAAAGTTACTATTGATACATAATTGTTTAATATTACACACACACGCACACACATATACATATTAAAACCTGAGAGTTGGAGAGAACAGTCAACTGAGCTAAAACAAGTAGGAACTTTGAGGAGAGACAATGGAAGTTTCCTTGAAGTATAAATAAGATTCTTAGAGTCAGTAGTAAGTAAAATTTTTCAGAATGGTTTGCTTTTTCTGTAAGAAAGTATGCGAAACAACTTAGTTTATTTTAAAAGTGAAAAATGCACACCCACATACTTCATCATTGCTCGTCACATTTCTGCATCCTTCCATGCCTGGCTTTCTGGACCCATCTGGACAGATGGCGGTAATGTTAAAATAGATGCCTTGTACCTGGTTTTCCACCTGAACTTTCACTTCTGAAATGAGCTTCTGCAGAGACATTATTTTTAAATTACATATGAGAGTAGTTTCAAATGTAAGCAACAAAGCAGAGTCAAGCTTATTAAATCATTATAGATTTAATTTTAACTAGATCAAAGAGTCTGTTTCTATAAAAGGATGAATAAAAACAGTGTTTCCACATAATGACCCAATTATATTTGAAATACATAAGAAATACTGAAGGATTAGATTATCTGCATTCAAATTGTTCTATTTTTTTTTTACATATTTCCATGACTGCATTTTGAGCCCTTCAAAGATATTTATCAGTCTGTTAACAAAACAGTCATTTTTAATCCAGTAATAACTATATTTTATGATAAAGTGTAATTAAACATTGAGAACACATATATCATCACAAAGGGTAAATCCTGACACCTTAAAATGTGGAAAATGCTTCTGTCATAAAAAGCTGCTAAAGAAATATTTTTGTTTCAAACAATTGAGACTATCATGATAGCTAAAATGACTTATTGACACGGAATTGACAAGTACATTTTAGAGAGGCCATTTCTACACTGAAGGAGCAAGAATTACCTGACAGATATGGTTCTATATGGTTCTATAAGGCTCTCCAAGAATGGCCTAGAATTTTTCCCAAGTCCTTGGGACTTGTTTGTGTCAATCAAGCTTGCTGCAATCCTTAATACCAAAATAGGGCCTCTTACTGGGCAGAAAACCATTCATTCATTTATTCACCCATGTATACACTCATTCAATAAATATCTATTTAATGCCTATTGTGTGGCAGGCACACACTAATTTCTTTCATTACAATCTTCAAATTCCAAAGGATCTAGCTACCTTTAATGTATACTTCAGATCTGTGTGCATTTTATTCTGTACAACTAAGAGTCTACCACATGCAAAAATCCTTCACTTGTTAAAAAAAACAAACAAAAAAAAAGGAAAAATGAAGTATGTGCCTAAAGAAAGAGAGCGAGCAGCGGGTTATGAAAAGAAAAATAATTTCCAGTGGCCTCTAATTCTTTACTTGAGTGATTTCTCTTCTTCAATGGTATAATCAACAAAGAAACATGTGCTTACTGACAAATAATTGATCATGGAATTCTGGCAGCATATTTTTAGAACAAGAGATTTTCCTCTAATTTCTCAAAGTAAATATTATTTACAGTAGGTAAGACTGTGTCTTCCAGAGAGCTCATACACACTGCAACAATTAATTGTATAATTTTGGTAAATCAATATAAACTTCCAGTGGTATACAAGGATGTTCATATGTGGCAACCGGCAGATCAGAAGGAAATGCCTAACACAATGAGCATCCTCAGTTTACCCTTCTAAAATTCTGCTTCTCTTAAGATCTTAGTTGGCCTGGTGTGGTGGCTCACGCCTGTATTCCCAGCTCTTTGGGAGGCTGAGGTGGGTGGATTGCTTGAGGTCAGCAGTTCCAGACCAGCGTGGCTAACATGGTGAAACCCTGCATCTACTAAAAAGACAAAAATTAGCCGGGTGTGGGTGATACGCCTGTAATCCCAGCTACTCTGGAGCTTGAGGCAGGACAATCACTTGAACCTGGGAGGTGGAGGTTGCAGTGAGTCAAGATCTCGCCACTGCACTCCAGCCTGGGCAAGAAAGAGTAAAACTCCATCTAAAAAAAAAAAAAAAAGAAAAGAAAAAGATCTTAGCTAGTTAGGCCAATGTTTTTCAAGCCTGATGTGAAGACAAATCCTTAAAATTTTGCCCAGTTTGGGGATTCAGAAATCCAACCCCAGACATAATCTTGAGCTTCCCTTTTAGTATCTAATAGGTATAGAGGCAGATTCTATATAACTCTTCAATGGATTGTGAATTGATTCTGTTGGACTGTGAAGACAAAATGAAAGTTTAGAAGATTTTTGATAATATAAACATATGTAAAATAATAACAGAATTTCAACTTAAGGAGAGTAGTTAGCCCCAGTAAGTTTTTGTTGGATTTAATATTATTTTTCCGCTGTTTACGGTTGATCAGAACTACAGTGGGCTAAGGCATTGCATACCTATGCTAGGCAAAATAACCAAATGTTGCTGTCTCCTTTGCCACTGGGGCAGTCTGACACACAGGTAAAAATCTGTAAATTTATATACTTTGTTTGAAGTAATAAATGGGTTCATACTAAAGAATTTACAGTGGTTTCTTACAGCATAAGCTCTTGTATTATTTTGATTATTCTTGGGAACAGACTACTGATGAGAATGAATAGTAGACACATTTGATTTTCTGTAATAAGTCCCTCTTCAGTCTCACTGTTCTTTTTTGTAACAGTGAGAAAGATGTAATTTAAGATACTCTTCCTTATTTTACTCAACGTACTTTTCAGACATAGAAAACTATCCTCAGTGAAAACAAGCAAGATTTAGTTTCCTTTTAGAAGATGAAAGTTTAAACAAGTTCTTCATTTTTTTTTTTTTTTTTTTTTTGAGACGGAGTCTCGCTGCCCTGTCGCCCAGGCTGGAGTGCAGTGGCGCAGTCTCGGCTCACTGCAAGCTCCGCCTTCTGGGTTCACGCCATTCTCCTGCCTCAGCCTCCCGAGTAGCTGGGACTACAGGTGCCCGCCACCATGCCCTGCTAATTTTTTTTTTTAGTAGAGACGGGGTTTCACCGTGTTAGCCAGGATGGTCTCGATCACCTGACCTCATGATCCACGTGCCTCGGCCTCCCAAAGTGCTGGGATTACAGGCATGAGCCACTGTGCCCGGCCTAAGTTCTTCATTTTATATCTTGTGTCTACTTCCTGCCTTTCTGTTTTGTGCCCAAGCTAAAGGAAGGTGCTGTCTAGAGAAAATGAGAAGAGAAACCAGAGGTTTTTCCACAATGCTTTGGCTACAATTTAACTATTAAACTCTACGTGTCAGGAAGGGAGTCAGAGAATTTGGGAAAGTGAGACTTTATAGTTGGCCCATAAATTCAAGGTAGCATAAAGCATATCTTTTGACACAATGTAAAACAATGAAAAACAGGTGGTATCGCACAGGAGGAAGCACCTGAGGCTTGAAGTAAAGGAATACCTGAATTCTGATCCCACTTTCTTCTGCTTATTAGTTGAACAACCTTTGATGAGTTTGTTTCACTTTCTTGAGTCTTGGTTTCTACTAATATACAATGTGGGTACTAACCACCTGCCTTATAGGTCAGGTGTGAGGACTAAATGAGGTCATGTATGGAAAATGAGTGGATCTTAATGGTAAAAAAGTAGCAGTCACTATTATCACAGCATCTTAACAGAGGTTGTTCTATTCAGAAATGACCCAGATTGAAAGAACAGATGTTTCTTTAAATTCTTTGCATTGAGGCATTCACTCTTCATAGGACTGATGACAGCATACAACCATCAACTCAAGAAAACAGAATATCTACTAAGGTGATTCTTTTAATCAAACTCTTTTGATAAAAATGCTAAAATAATTGTTGAACAATCAAGTGGTTGATCACAGAGACCCCAACCGAGTCCTCTTAATAATTGCTATATCCCAGATAGTTCAACTTCCCTGGCAGATTATCGCCTTACGTAACTGTGGACTTCTACTTTATCATTACGGCATAGGAAATGATGCAATTTCATGGTAATAATGTACATTCTATAGCTATGACTTGATGATTCACTAAGCATTGGCTGTAGAAGGAAATTTAGATAGCCTCTAGCCCAATCTCTGTTGATTGTCAATGAGAAAAGTGAGGCACAGAAAGCAGAAATGACTTTCCCAAAGCAAAAAGTTAGTTAGTGGTAGGGCCAGGGATGAACTTCAGATTCCTAATTCCTAATCTAATATACTTTCTACTCCTCCTCTCGAGATGACATGGCACTACCTTGTACCTTGCCACAGAAATTGAGGTAAAAATTTTATTTAAAAAATTGTATCTAATATATACATACCTGATAGGCTTCCACTACCAAATTATTGAGGTTTGCAGCCTTTGATTCTATTTCACCAGCAATGGTGCCCGGCAAGAGGGGTAGAAGATCCTATAAAACATATCAGTAGCATTTAAACAATGACAATAGTGTGTAATGGGTTAGCAACCAACAAATAGTAAATATTTTTGTAGTTATCAGTTGAGGGTGAACCATTAAATGAATGAAAACCTATAAGACACAAGAAAAATATAAGCAACCTAGTAGAGCAGCCAGAACCTATACCCATGTAGTGGTTGTGTGTGTCTGTATGTGTGCATGACTGTGTGTGCATCCAGAATCACTGTACATGATGACCTAAAAATCCAATCGAAATGCAGATGAGCATCTCCCAAGTATCTTCCATGGAATGTAAAGCTCAAGAGATTTTAAACATACAAAAGGTTTTGAGGGCAAATAAGCTTGGGAAGTTCTGCATATGGTTTCTTCCACTTAGAAACATAAAATGCACATTTGCAAATTAAAAGGTTCAGAGTAGGCCTGCAATTTGGAAATGATTTAACACTATTTAATGCAGCATTTCCCAAAACTTCTTTAGTTAGGAAAAATCATAGTCACAAGTGGAAACTTCATGGAGTACATGTTCTTGATGGATGCTGCTTATTATGGAGAAGACTGTAGGTATTTTTAGGGGGAATGAGCAAAGGCTTTAAAGGTCTACACGAATTGAAGATGAAGCAAAAATAGAAAAAAGCCAATCTGACCAAAGGGCACATATTTATAGGAAATCAGATGGTAAAAAGTTTTGAAATCCATTTATTCTTGCATTTTATTCTATTCAAAAATATCCTTAAGTTCCTGCTGGATGCCAGCCATTACTTAGACACTAACAATTTGGTATCTCAAGTCATAAGGAAAAATTTATCACTTATAGATTTTAAAAATTCATTTATTAGACTTTTATTGAGCTCCTACTTTATACACTTTGGAGATGCCAAATCACTAAGTCACATAGTTTCCACCCTTAAGGATCTCACAAGCATATAAATGACAATTTCTTCACTAAAAACTGTACATGTGAACACGTGAAAAAATAGAGATGTGCACAGACCCTAATGAGAGGGATACCTGGCCAGCACTTGAGAGCTGGGGAAGATTGCCAAGGACTATTTCCTGGAGAAGATGACTTATAAGCCATGTCTTAAAGTATGAGTAAGAGTTAATAAAGTAATGAGGGAGAAGGGCTTCCAGACATGAGAAGCGAGGGTGGCCAGCAAGAACAAAGGCACAGAGGAAAGAAACAGCCTGGCTGAATGCTTGTGCACAGGAGGATTAGAAGCATGGCTGGAGGGATAAGAAGCATCTCTGCAAGGCAAGGAACAGTGAGGCAATGAGGCCAGAAAGGCAAGCAGAGACCACATAGCCTCATGTGCCACCTTAGAGATTTGGTCCTCTAATTCAGAGGGCACCGCTGAAACCTTTTACTCAAGGGAGTACTGTGGTCACACTTGTGATTTCAATAGATCATCCTGGCAGCCAGATGGAGGATGGATTATCAGCCGTGAGGTTGTTAGAACCCAGGTGAAAGGTGATTGATAAAAAAGATCTCTAGGCAGTCAAAGAAGGTGACTACCAGGGCATGCATGGGGCTCACACCGGAGCTTCCTAGGCTTTGGAGCCAGTTGATTCTGACTTTGTGCATAATTTAATTAATAATAAACCTGGTTTTATGGTTTATCAGTTAATGGCAAATTTTTAAAGGAATAGGAAGAAACTGCTAGAGCCAATAATGCTGCCAAGAAATAATGTTAGAGAAACAGCAAAGAGGAAGCAAAAGCCGTAAAAAGCTGCATGGTATTTCAAAGTAAACTATTAAGCTTAGAGGTTAAGAGCAGAGGATTTGGGTTGTTAGAAACCCTTGGGCAAGTATTTAACCTCCCAAAATATGATTCCTCATCTTTAAAATGGGCATATTAAGATGACTGCCCTCATTTTTATGAGTTGCTAAGAGGATTAGATTAATAAATGTTTACAAACTCAATGCCTGACAATAGTTAAATACCCAATAAGTGGAAGCTGTTACGATTGCTAATAAAGTGGTTTGGGCCATTTAATTTTGGCCAGAGTCCTACTTCTGCAGATGTTAGTTTGTTGTTACCTTAAAAAGTGGTTCCATGGAATATACATTTGGGAAAACAAGGAATTAAATAAAGTTTCACTAAGTCAGACACGGAAAGAAAAATAGCACATGTTCTCACCCATAAGTGGGAGCTAAATAATGTGTATACATGATGTGGAATGACAGATAATGGAGACTTGGAAGGGTGAGGGCCTGGGAGTGGGGTGGATGATGAGAAATCACTTAATGGGTACAATGTGTGCTATTCGAGTGATAGATACCCTGAAAGCCCTGACCTCACCGCTACACAATCTACACATGTAACGAACTTGCACTTGTACTCTATACATTTACCCTAAATGAATAAATAAAGCTTCACCAAAGATTTCTAAAGGAAGAAGTGTTATGATTAAAGTAGTGCTTTCAGATGATAAGGTAGGTAGGTAATAGGGAAACTGGCAGGGGGAACACCAGCTTGTGGCAAATGGAAATGTGTTCAAGTATTTATTGAAGCCAAAAAAATGTAATTTCTCTGCAGTTTTGAAAAATAAGTAGAGGGCATTGGGGACTGGCCACTGAGGGGAAATGTATAATTAGGGAGTAGATGGGAGAAGCAAAGATAGCAAAGGAGATGAAGGAGACCAAGTGAACAGAGATACACAATGAAAATTAGGGTGTCATAGCTTCATGAAAATGAGAATGAGAGAGTTTCTAGGAAGAAAGAGCCTTAAAGATTGTGAAAAGAAAGCTATAGCAGGGTTGCAGAGGAACAGTTCTATGCTGGGGGGTCCATGGCACCTCCAGTGTGACACGGTTGCTGTCTATTTTGCTTGAGGGTCTCACCTGGCCCAAAGGACTCCAGACACCACCAAGATTATTCTTATGTGTGAAGGCTTTGACTGGCTCAGACACTTCGATGGCCCCTTTTGGTCCATTATTGAATGACCTGGACCAAAGCTAGGTGTGTCAGTGCTATTTAGAATTAAGCTGATATTCTCCAACTTTAACCTATTATGAGGATATGCTCATGTACCCGAATAAGAAGAAGCACTCTAGACATGCAAGATGCAAAGATGGATTGTGAACTACTTTTTGCCTGATAAGCCTTCTCCACTATTGTTCACATTTGAGACCACCCTAAGCATCAGGCTGGACTCAAGTGTATCCAATACAATTCTCAGTTCTCAGATTTGGTTCTAGATGTTACAAACCTAAATAGAATTTATACTTAAATGCTAAGTTAAGACATTGTAAAGGATACTTTAGTAATACAATATAGAATTTGTATTGTACAAAGTATAATAATTCCAGAACCCTTATCTGTGGTTCTAAAGAAATGTCTTAATTTCAATTACCAATAAAAAAATTTAATTTTCACATTTTCAGAGTTAACATACCTTATACCAATGAAACTGTTTTCCTTGAACTGCAAAGATGACATTAATGTTGTTGTCTATTAATTTCTCTGAAAGTTGGCCTAGTGAGGGATGTTCCTGTAATGAATAATAAAATAAATAAGGGAATGAAATTTCATAGCTCCATCCTATTCAAACATCTAGTATGAAGAAAATTGTATGACTTACATAAAAATGTACCTGGGAAGGACTATGGTTTTATTAGAGACATTTAAATTTTTGAAAACATAACATCAATATCCATGTATTAAAATATTTTATAGACAAAAGTCCCATAAAAACCTGTAACTTAAAAAGATGAAGAGAGCTGAATTCAACGTAACTAACAGTGAACAGCATCTCTTTAGATTAACATTGGACTCCAAGTGATGTAACTGACAGATAATTTAATATTCAGAAATAGAGACACGTTAGTGGCAATCACATTCTAAGGTGAAACTCAGTAACAAGTATTGAACTGCAAATATATATGCATGTATATGTATATGCCTATAAACATATATATACACATACACAAACATCCACATATACTATATATACACATTTGATATATAACATGATATAGTTATATTACATATATATATAACATGATATAGTAACTCTCTTTAGAAGCAGAAAACGCTCTGCTCAAGTCCTAGGTTTGTCACCTTACAACAAAAGTTCTCAGTTCCATCCTCTGTAATATGTGAATGATACCTGCCTTCCATGATTGCTGGCAAGATTAAAAAGATAATAATAGTATGTGAACTATTTAGTGCATTCTCTTGCATGCAGTAAGTGATCAAAACTAACAGCAATTCTGATTCTTATTTCAACTGCTTATACAAGGTATAGACTACAGATTTCTCAACTTATTATCATTATGCTCAATATTTTTGTTGTATGATATATTTTATACCTGCTTTACTCTGATAAATAAAATTTATGTTGTGCCAACTGGGGCGCTCTTTGTGGTAATGAGAAAGTTAGAGAAGAGTAGGAAAATTGAAATAAAATTTAGTTTAGAGAACATGAGAAATCTGATGATTACATAAATTGCTATCTAGAGTTATATAGTTAGATATACTATTTGTAATATTTTTTCTATAAATACTCTTCTAGAAATTAAAATGATTGTCTCGAACAACAAGTTCATAGCTGGATATTTGTCAGAGAGATGATGTTAAAGTTCACTGGTAGTAGTCTCTCCTCATTCACTGGTGCCTAATGGCATAAGCCAAAGATTAGTATGTAACTGAGTCCAATTAGTATCATAACATTTAAGTTCAAATTACTCCATAGTTTTTGCTTCCCACTGCACTCTCCAATGTTAACTGTATTTTCTTTAAGGAAAAATCCTGTTAAACCATCTTGGTAAACATTTCTGTATTGTGACAACTATGTGAACTTGGTAAAAGGGCTAAACTAACTAGTTTCACTTATAACGTAAGTTCTAAGTAACAAATAACACTTTATTTCTCTATCATCTATAATTGTGATAGAAACAAATCAAATTTTCACGAGTTGCCTTTACACGTGATATGAAACCAACTAACGAAGAAGCTTAAAAAGTATTAACACGTGGGTCTGCATAAGAAAAGTTTTTCTCAGAGCAATTCTTAAGAATATAATTTTAAAGCAATGGAAAAAAACAAACTCCAAAAACACAAATTCTGCCAGCTAAATTCTTATTACTTGTTCCTAATAAAAGGCATAATCTTAAAATAGATTGATGACAGTTTGCATAATGCTAGTGAATAAAGAGAACAAGCAGAGGCAAGGGAAATCTAGCTGTATTGGAAATATTTTTTAATGATAACAACTACTTTTCAAGTATTTTTGCTTTGACAAGATAGTCACAGCTTGCCAAGCATTCACCCTTCTTAATTTTTAGAAACATTTGTATTTTAAGGAAAATTTAATACATGTTTTCAACCAGCTTTTACTTAACTGACATAAAATCAATATTTAAATGGCACTCTAAAATGTAAGCAGCTTTTGAAGACTTCTTAATCTCTTCCCCTTTCCAAAAACAGGAAGTCACTTTGACCAAATGTACACAAAACTTAAATCTAGAAAGTTCTAGTTTGGTCAGAAGCTTATTAAGAAGATCAGTTGTGGTCATTAGAGAAATGCAAATCAAAACCACAGTGAGATACCATATCACACCAGTTAGAATGGTGATCATTAAAAACTCAGGAAAAAACAGATACTGGAGAAGATTTGGAAAAACAGGAAGGCTTTTACACTGTTGGTGGGAGTGTAAATTAGTTCAACCATTGTGGAAGACAGTGTGGTGATTCCTCAAGGATCTAGAACCAGAAATACCATTTGACCCAGCAATCCCATTACTGGGTATATACCCAAAGGATTATAAATCATTCTACTATAAAGACACATGCATTTCAATACTGTTCACAACAGCAAAGACTTGGAACCAACCCAAATGCCCATCAATGATAGACTGGATAAAGAAAATGTGGCACATATACACCACGTAATACTATGAAGTCATAAAAAAGGGTGAGTTCTTGTCCTCTGCAGGGACATGGATAAAGCTGGAAACCATCATTCTCAGCAAACTAACACGGGAAAACAGAAAAACAAACACCGCATGTTCTCACTCATAAGTGGGAGATGAACAATGAGAAGACATGGACACAGGGAGGGGAACATCACACACCAGGGACTGTCGGGAGTTGGGGGGCTAGAGGAGGGATAACATTAGGAGAAATACCTAATGTAGATGGGTTGATGGGTACAGCAAACCACCATGGCACGTGTATACATAGGTAACAAACCTGCACATTCTGCATATGTATCCCAGAACTTAAAGTATAATAAAAAAAAGAAAAAAAAAGATTAGTTGAATTTTCAAGCCTACAAAACAGATTTTTTGAGCCCTAGAGAGAAATCTCTTTTAAAAGAAAATTCCAAGTACCTCAAGGCAGATATTTTAAAATTACAAATGTATAACAGATGTTTAAATAAACCACTGTCGACAGAAGACCTGTGGATTAATGACCATTGCCTAAGCCCCTTCCCCTTTCCTTCATGAAGCAGCCTATCTTCAAAAAAGTATTTTATCTTTTATGTCTTTTATTTCACTAGCAGGAGACACGCTCCCTCTCAGCCAACTCTCCTGTTCTGGTGACATCACTGCTCCTGAACTCCAACTCCCTCTCTGTCTAACCCATTACATATTGTTTCTGTAAACTCTGAAAATAATTAATAGAGATAACAAGCACTTCAGGGGTAAAAGGGAGAAGGAAAGCAATATGCCAAGACAGCTGCTAAGTAATTAAGGCTGTGGGAAGTAACTTATAAATGTCAGAAGGAAAGAAGAAGTAAGAAAGATTCATTGGGGGCAATTTTGGGTAAAGAGATAGCAGTGTACAGATGTATGGTAGAATTTTAATAATGTGTATATCTAGGTGGATAAAAAAGCATTTAAGATTCTCTTGATACGAGTGAGATCCATAATATAAATTTTTATAATAGAATATACAATTTGTAGTGTGGAATATTGTAATAAGATATAAAAACCAAACAACTTAAATAAAAACCTTTTATCTGCATGATTTTTTAGAGGAAAGAGGCAAATAGCATAGAAGTAATCAGATAGCAGAGATTTATTTAGAGATGAAACTTTCAATGATGTATCAGTCAACATCTGTCCTGATAGTTAATTTTTTATCTACACAGTTGTACCATGATAACTGCATAGACCAGGGTTTCTCAAGAGTAGTGCTATTGACAGTTTGGGCTGGATATATTTTTTATTTGACAAAGGGGCTGTCCTGTGCATTGCAGGATGTTTAACAGCACCCTGGTCTCAACACAACAGGTGCCAGTAGCACCGTCTTTCCAGAGTTATGACAGTCAAAATGTCTCGGGACATGAAATTGTCCTCTGGAGGGTAAAATCACTCCAGCTGAGAACCACACCACCAGCAGGGGCTCTGAAAACAGATCATCTGGGTTTCAATTTCTGGCTCTGCGATTACTAGCTATGTGACACTCGGCAGCTGTCTGAACCTTTCTGGGATTCAGTTTCCATAGTATAAAGCAGGTATAAACACTAGTATCTACCAATCAGATGGTAGAGATTAAATAGGTTAACTTCGTAAAGGCTTCACTTACCATTCTGTAATTATTAAGACCAATGATGAGTAGCGGTTCATGTCAAACAGCTTAAAGTCTACTATGGGCACTGCTATATAAGGGTGTGTGACTCCAGACAAGATGCTGATCCCTTTAGCACCTTTTTCCCTCCTCATTTATAAAGTAGAAGTAAAGCAATATCTACATTTCACTGGAATGTTGAATGCTGTTAACTGAACATAAAGAGACAAACACCATAGGTCTGCTCAAGAAAAGACAGTTTTTAACAAATGACTGCTTAATAAGAGAGATTTGGAGGCCTTTCCTAAAGGCAAGATACGCTCTTGGATGTGCTTTCCTTGACCTATGTCACTTGCTTATCTTTCTTACCTGGCCCTGCAGATGTTTGAGTTTGTGGCTCCTGGCAAATATGACATCAGTTGTAATCACAATACTCTCATTTACTGAAGAAGGGTATGCATTGATTTTTGTAAGTTTTTCAATAATAATGGCAACAAAAAGCTTTCTGCTTAAGTATGACTTATCTACAACATCTAATTTAATGAGAATATTCCATTCTATAAAAATTTTTATCAAAGTTGAATTTTATTGTGTCACTTTTGCAAACCATAATTTTACCCCATTTGAAAGGCATTACACAAGCAGAGCCAGGCTACTTTGAGTCTGGCACAGGTGATTTCTACGTGCAATTTTGCTTTCAATTAAAACAATTCCAACTAAATATTGTTTGCAGAGATCCTTTCCAGGCCACTTTTTTTGAGAATATGAGAAGCATTCAAATTAGTTCTCCTATAAAATTACTATTAAAATGTTCTCAGGCCGGGCGCAGTGGCTCACGCCTGCAATCCCAACACTTTGGGAGGCCAAGGCAGGTGGATCATGAGGTCAGGAGATTGAGACCAGCCTGGCTAACACAGTGAAACCCCGTCTCAACTAAAAAATACAAAAAAAAAAAAAAAATTAGCCAGGTGTGGTGGCACGTGCCTGTAGTCCCAGCTACTCAGGAGGCTGAGGTGGGAGAATCGCTTGAACCTGGGAGGCGGAGGTTGCAGTGAGCCAAGATCATGCCACTGTACTCCAGCCTGGGCGACACAGTGAGATTCTGTCTCAAAAAAAAAAAAAAAAAAAAAAGTTCTCATAGTGTTTACAATTTGAAGCAGATCATTCAGCAAGCTGAAATCAGGTACTTTATAGTCTTTCGATGACCCAAAAAATGGAACAATCATTTTTAAAAGCTGCACATGGACTTAAAACTTTCTAGTTGTATTCCATACCTGGCACAAAATAAGTGTTCAATGAATTTGCATTTTTATTAGTATGCGTCTGAGACAAACAAGCTGAGAAGCAGAAAAAGATTTAACATTTTCTGAAGTAGAAAAGGCCATGCCTCCATCGGGAAACAGCAAACAAAATTAACAGATCTCTTTATTAAAAGATCACAATTGTCTCCTCACATGGAATTCTGTCTGATCTCAACATTAGTTATAAATGTTTTCCAGACTTTGAAAATGTCAGAAATATCCCTTTCAGAAGGAATAAATGTAATAGCGTTATGAACGTTTGTTAACTCAGGTAGCAAAGTTATGGATTACATTAGCAAAGTAGCTTCTTAAGCTCTCTTTATTCATCTGCAGTCCTGGAAAAATTAAGTATCATTCCAAGTAGTTAAGATTCATAGTAAAAAGAAAGCTTCCTAAATGGCATACTTAAAAGTCAAGTACATGTTAAAGTTGCATGAGGAGAGGCACAGTGTTGACTATTTTTGCCAGTGAGAAAGCAAAACTGTTCAGTAATGCCTAATAGGCCTTCTGCAATTCTGCCTCCATACTATAAGATGCTGATCTACTCAGCAGCTAGTCTATCCAAATGAGCCTGCAGGAAAAGGAATGAACTATGAAGCCAGCAGTAAGGGGATTCTGAGGAGGTATATGATAGGAGGGATAAAGAATCACTGGCCATAATGTGATGAGGCATATAAAAGGCTGCACAGAAAAACACCAAGCTTAAACCAGTAAATACTAGTGAATATATGGTATGCACTAGTACATACAATAGGAATGTGGTAGGATCTTGCCAATTTGAATCTCGCTATTTAAAACTGTGAGTCACATCAACATCTGAAAATCCCATTGATAAGGTTCATTGGATGACCTCCACATACTTGTTCCTTGGTCTTCTTTCATTGTTACTGAAGCCCTTCATGCTATTCTTGGCCTCCACCAAGGGGTGGGTGAACAGTTTCTGGGAGGGCTCTGACTAAGGGTGGAAATAACCCTGGAGAAGCTGGGTGGGGAGACAGGGTGAAATTCCAAACCCTCAGTATTAATAATCTACTACATCATTAATAAGTTTTGTATTAACATCTGCCATTTTAGAAAGAATGTCACATTTCAAATTGTCATTATTACTGGATAAATTATAAAACTATACTATTGCTAAAGTTTTTTTATTCTGGCACTTGATCTTGATGAAAAAGCAGTGGAAAATGTAATTTATTCAATAGTGTAACATCATTTGCCAGCAACCATATACAAATATCACAATGTGTAAATATAAATTATTTTATATTATATGTTGTTTTATAACTTATGCAAGTCAAATCATGTGGTTATACTTTCATAAGACTGCAACCAGAAAGACAAGAAATGACAACAAGAACATTATTTTTCTTTTTCTTCTGCGTTTCAGTCGACAGACTGTGGCAAAGTAAAGAATGCAGATTTTAATATAAGATTGAGACAGACTAGGGCCAGCTCTGCAATTTATTAATGTTTTAGCTGTTTATCCTCAGGCAACTTACTTAGCTTTTCTGACCCTCAGTCCTGCTGTTTGTAAAAGGAGGCTAATTATGACTACCTTATAGAGTTGTTGTAAAGATAAATTTGATGCTGTATGCAGAGTGATTGCTACAGTGCTTTCAGTTGAATACATACTCAATAAAATGGCAGTTGTTATTAGTCTAGGGTTCACATTGACCTTCAGGAAATAGCTATATGTATAAACAACAGAACTCTCTCCCATGTAATTTAGACATAAAACGGGTTTTTTAAATCAGTTATTTCCTTTTATAAATACAAAACCCAAGAATCTTGGTTCAGATTCTTGAATCAAGAAGCTCAGATACCATTCAACATTATTGGCATCGGCTGCTGGAGATAAAGCCAAGAAGCAAAGTGTTTGATTACTTGTCTTAAACAAAATTTAAAATTCCTCCATAATGGCCAAATAGGGGAGGATAGAGGTCATTTTAAAATGCACAAATAAATATGCCTAGAGTCAAAGTCAAGGTAGCTTTCAATATAGAAGGCTCCAAAGCAGTAGCACATCTTGAATATATAAATTCATGGCCAAGGGATCAATCAAAATGCTTCAGCTTCTTTTACCTAATATGTAGGCAGTGACCCTACAAATGAAGGGAATGAGAATTTTGAGGAAGATAATCCCTTAAAACAAAGACCTGGGGTAAATAAAATAAAAGTATCCTTCTAAGGTGTTAACAAACACATTATTCCTTGGATTACTCAATATACTACAGCAGTGACATGTGGAAGGGTCATTCCTTTAAATACTGGGAACAATGACCAAGAAGGTAAAAGAAGGTCTTGATGTGGTCATCCAATTTCCTGATGTCATAAGAATCCAAGCCCTATCTAAAATTCCACTGGACTTATAACTTATTTCCATAAGGTTCTGTAACATGGTATATGTCTAAAATTATGACAGCATTTCTTTGCCTAGGAAATCCTCCCTAGATGAGCAATAGTATCCTTTTAAATACAATTATGGAGAGATGACTTCAGTGACTTGGCAAAACTTCAAAAGAATAATACAATTTGAGAATAATGTCATTGTTATTTTCTTCTTAAAAAAATAAAAACCTTCTCTTTGTCTCACAATAGAATAATTCTTCCTGTACCCTCTCCTACTCCCCAATAAATAAATTAGAACTCTACCATCTATCAAAAGAGGTTAAATAGAAGGAAGGATAGATAAGAAATGACTAAGTAGAAGTAGGTGGGTCTGTCAAAGTGAAATAAGGCTGAGTAGAAGAGAATTATGGAAAGACACTATTGGAATAACTCCAATTCTTTAATTTTTGAATTCAATCTCTAGTTACCTTTTGAAATCTTTATAGTTTGATACTACTTTCAAGAAACTAAAATGACCAAGGGTTGAACTTGTTTCATATGGTAATAGAATTGCCGCTCTAGAATTTCAACAGATCTGGTAGAGTATTGCAGATGAACTGGTGATCTATTTAAAATTTACCCGTGGGAACCACACACATTTCAGCATAATTTTCATGCTTCTGACACTGTGATTCCCAAACTGTGTGTGAGGTGCTTGGTGCACTGCAGCACACTCCCAAGGGTGGCAGGAAATAATTTAAATCTTCAAGAGAAATACAGTGACATTCAGCATGTATCAGGTACCAATGAAGAACTAGTTGGAGGGAGTTCATAGTTTTAAGATTACATTTGGTTCTATTCTTTTAAATGACATTAATCTTTGCCAAGCTGGTCAACTTGAAAATCAACATGGAAGAAGAAATCAGGGTAATGATGACCAATCTGATTTCAGGATTTGAAAATTTCATAAGTTACTTACTAAAACTGAAACATGTATCTCTACACTTGATACATTTGTATTATTTTTAAGGAGATACTAAGTTGTTAAGACATAAATAGTTGAGTTATTTGGACTTAATCACTTAAAAAACAGAACTATTAGGTATTTCTTTTGACCCATGGGTGTCATGGAATAAAATCACTGAGAGACTAGGGTCTCATGAACCGAGAAAGTTGGAGAGGTTCTGTTTTAACATATGCAAGAATATATAAATAAGTGTCAACATTAGAAGTAAATGATCCTTTGGACTGTTGATTCTTCACAACTAGAATTAGATAATGCCAGGGAAGATATGGTTCTAGGTGATTATATTAAATATATGATTCAGAGCTTATACTAACCCTCAGGAAGCAAGCCAGATAGTCACTGATTTAAAAAGAGATCTTAAATAGACAAGACCTTAAATAGATAAGAGGTAAAGTACAAAATAGAGAAAGCCTGCTTTGTTTGACTCTCTTTCTCTCTTGCCTTTTTTCCCTGGTTTCTATTTAGTTTCTACCTATTGTACTGTGAGGTTTCCTCCTTAAAATGTTTGTAGATATCAACCCCGTAGAACTGGTCTATTCGTATAAAGCAAAGGTATACTTTTTTCCCCTGTCCTAGAATTACATAAAAAGTAAAATCTTGTATCATTTTTATTTTCAAAAATTATACGGTGCTTTGTCATTCATCAAAGAGTCAGCTACTAGAAATTGTCAAACTGTTTTATTCATATATTTTATTGATCAGTATTTATAGATTGCACTGTTCCATAAATTCTCATGGCTTCTCCTTGTTCTGTATCTTTCTTTTTTAGGTAATTTCCTGGTACAAAAATAGTTGAGTTGCCAATTTAAAATTGCACTTTAACCAGAAGAGTCATATCTACTAAGGGGTTACTGCTACATTACCATGGTTGTCGATTTGACGTAGACATTGTTTTTCAGATGGCAGTTTCCGTCATTGGGCACCACTATGCCTGCCAATTTGCTATCAAGAGCAAGATGAGATGTCTGATCTGTCATCACCAGCAGCAATCTTTTAGCCTCTTTTCGCCATCCAATATGACTCTTAAAAATAAACATATAATTAGACTTTGTACAATAACACAGATCTGTACTGTGGTTTTTACCTCAAGTAAACATTATGTTTGAGTTGACGAACAGTAAGTCAGGCTAGAACGATGTGCATGGGTACAACGCTGCTGCATAAATAGCTTTAACTTTTATTTGTAAATCCTCTATTTTCCCACAGCCATGTGACCACACTAGTTCCTGGCTAGAGATTTCTAGTGTTCCAGTGGAGGAAGAATAATATAGATTAAAAAGTAAGAGAGGCCAGGCATGGTGGCTCATGCCTGTTAATCCCAGCACTTTGGGAGGCCGAGGCGGGCGGATCACGAGGTCAGGAGATCGAGACCATCCTGGCTAACACGGTGAAACCCTGTCTCTACTAAAAATACAAAAAAATAGCCGGGTGTGGTGGCGGACGCCTGTAGTCCCAGCTACTCGAGAGGCTGAGGCAGGAGAATGGCGTGAACCCGGGAGGCGGAGCTTGCAGTGAGCCGAGATTGCGCCACTGCACTCCAGCCTGGGTGACAGAGCGAGACTCCATCTCAAAAAAAAAAAAAAGGTAGGAGAACAAGCTGAAGTGAGGAGGGCAACAGTCTACTTCTAGTTCCTCCTTGGAGTGTGGCGCATGAGAAAAGCAGCCCTTTGGGAAAGAATTTTCACGTGCATAACCTATTCTTTCCCTTTTGTCTTTTCCTATTTAAATCCTTCCCCGAATTTAGCCCCTCTGTCCCGAACACATACCGAAATGAATCACCTTGGTGAGGAGTAAGAGATAGTAAGATATGTTTTCTTCTATACTACGTTTTCACTCCACAAATCGAAGAGAAAATAAAAATTCTAAATTCTTTGAAAGTTTTGCATCTTAGCAAACACTCGATAATGTGAAACGTCTTACTTCACAGACAGCTGCCTGAAGCATGGCGTCAAAACCTCCTTCCGGTGTATCTATGTTTCCAGAGATCTTCTGTCTATGAACTGCTTTCTCAAACTCAGTGATGTTCTCTGTCAAAGACAGCACATGGATGTATCCATGGGGAGGCATGCAGTCTAAATTGTAGTCACTGTGTGGGAAAAGAAGAAGTGTAAAGTTTATTTTGCTCTTCTTAAGCATTCTGGAATACTTAACAGTAAAATTGTGCAGTTGTGTGAAAAGGGAGTACTTCTTTTGTGCCAGGGAAATTTTATACGACAAAAATCTATGCTTATAAAATTAGAGATAAATTCAATACTGATGACAATTTCTTTGCAAGTAGGAAATAAGACTATAAGCATTTGGTATTCAAAAAAATAAAGATGATTAAACGTGTTTGTTAATATAGGACAGTTAAGGGCTTTCAATATTTAATCTGCACTGTGAATTTTTGAGGTGAATATAAGAATGTGCAGTGATATCTTATCGTTGAACAGCTGAGAAACACTTCTGGAAAATGCTTTTGAGGAATTTAGTTGAAATATATTACTTTTTTAAAATACTGCACTAATTTTTAAAATGATGCTTGGTGGAATTATTGATGAACAATCAATATTCATTAAAATTATTTTGAGAATCCATGATACCCAGAAAGTAAGAATGATTCCTCCGGTACATTCACCTCAAGAAGGCTTATGAAACTCCATTAATGGATGCATCAATCCTATTCTGGAACAACAGATGACAGAGCTGTTTTGGTAAATTGGAATGTGTATTGTAAAGTAATCTAAGCAATTTGTAGAAGCAAGAAAGATAAAGTCTTTTATGAAAAAAGATCCATACAGATTTATTTTTCTGAAAATTCCACAGGCTAATGGCAATATTGTGTGAGACACTTGTATTTTTAAGGTTAATTCTTTCATAGTGGGACATACGTTATTTAGAATCAGAATTCTAAAATGATAAGAAAAAAGGCTCTTTCTAAGCAGTCAAATTCTCATCTTTTGACCCACTTTCTTTGTGATAGCTGAGATTTCTTTGTAGTCACATCATAGACAACATCATTATCCCCAGTCACAGTACAGTAATGGAGAGATAGATGACGTGTTGGCACAAACTCTTTAAAATGTGTCAAATCATAATTCAGCAATTTTGGAGCAATCAAAAAATAAAAACACAGAATTTCCAAAGAGGTATTTATGTACATGGCAGCCTAACTATTGAAGCTTCATTCAAAGTTACTAACATTAGGTAGGGTTTATTGTTTGTTTTTGGTTTTGGTTTTTTTTGGTGATAAACCGGCTAAATATTTAAAGAAATATAAAATAAAAAGCCCAATCTGCAGGTCATCTCAGAAGTTTTCAGATATGAAGAAACCTCCCCACCTCACCAAATATTTTTCTTCTTATTTTATAAGACAAAAATATAAAATTTGGTAAGTTCTTTGCATTAAAAACAAAGTGAGATTTTATAAGCAAAAAATTAATTTAGCATATCCACATCAAACCCTAGATACCTGCATTGATTATGAATCCTTTCGGGGTGGATGCTAATGTATGGTGAAACTGTTTTATCAACGTATGAGCCAAATCCAAGACGAAAGTCACGGGAGAAAAATGCCATTTTTCTAGATAAATCGTTTCCAACGGAATTTAATTTTTCTATATTATTGTGCATTGATGCTGAGACATCAACAAGATAATAAAGATCCACAGGATATTTCTTCAGAGGATGAACTTTCAGCATAAAATTAGCTTCAGCTCCTAGTTCAACAGAAGAAAAACATCATGTAGTCTTCATTTTAAACTTTTCAGGATAAGCTCTTAATAAATTAGTCACATTCTAGCACCTAGCACAATCATCACAAATTTGCACATAAATTTTGGAATATGCTAGTACAATTATAATAATTATAGTATAATTATTATTCTAGTATAATTGTAAGGCAATTTGAAAACCATACCAATTTATTGGTCTCCAAATCCTACAGTTCATTTCCCACAATTCTATAGGCTGAATAGGGATAAGAACAAATGGGCCAGCTCCATATAAATGTAACAGGATATTGTATCATTATATGAACCTCCATTGCCTTAGTAGCTAGAAAAACACAGTGCAAACCAGCAAGCAGCATTCGATCTCAAGACAGTGAGGGGGCTGTACTTGTGGAATGACTTGAGGAAAACTGGGAAGGTATCTTTAAAAAAAGATGATCTCCTATTGGATAAAGGCATAAATTTATTCCTTTGGGTTAAAGTGTATTTACACAGGAGATGAGAAAACTCTGGTACTGTGTAGTACAACAAGCTATTCAAAATAATTAGTACCTCGTCACTAGTTAGTTGGTAAGATTCCTCCCATCAGTTAGCCAAGTGAAGGAATGAGACAGTGGGCTAAAAGAATGGTGCCCTGTAGTGCCACATGGAGGACCTGGGGAAGGTAGGGGTCAGCATTTGTCCAACGCACAGTAGGTGTTCAATGAACACATGCTGAGGAGGGGTCCCATGAGTGAGGCACCCTCCTTGGGCAAAACAACTGATGAGGAGAGGGGGCTGCCACAAGGACGAATGTCGGTAGTCCCCGCAGGGAACTACAATTTTATTTACTTCTCTGTCATATTACTATTTGATACAAGGACTTGGGTTGTCCCCCGTAACCCTCTATAGAGTTGGTACCTCTACTTTTAATTTCAAATATATGGTGAAAAGGCATCTATTTAAAGGTAAGCAATTTATAATTTGTAAATTTTACTTTTTTAAACTATTAAGCAAATGCTTTGTAAGTCATTATTTTTCCATAAGAATACTCTGAATGGAAAACATTTTTAAAATAAACATTCATTTGTATACATAATTTACTTATTTAAAGAACCTTCTAATTTATCAAATTATATTTTGGTGTTAGTATAAAACAGCAATATTTTCTTTTCAATTATTTCACAAATCAGATGTTTTTCAGCCAAATTACCTACTGTATTCAAAATAATAAGGTTTTGCTGGTATATAATAATAATTATGGAGAAAGGGACTACTCATTCCTAATTTGCTTTTTCTGTGCAGGCAACCCCTTTAGTGTAATGCTCCTAGGTTTTGGCCCATATTTGAAAGGAAAAATAGGGCACACATGGCCCAGCCCAGTCCATTCTCTCATCCCTTGCCTTCAGAAGCTAGGCTGCCACCTGAGAGCATATCCTATATTCTGCTCTGCTTTTGGGCTTCTGTTGACAGAAAGAACTGTTCCTGTGGCAGTGTTCTGCAATTTGAGTGGAGAAATTAAATTCAGGGGAATGTTAGACACTGGTACACTGGGCCAGATAGATGAGAAGTAGAAATTCAACACTACTGGGAGGGCAGTTCATGTTCAGGCACTTGAACCTTGATGTGTGGATCAGAGTTTTTTTGTTTTTGTTTTTTACTCAGACAAAAAGTGTTGACTCTCTCTAGGTGAACTGCTGTTGATGAAAAGTGTTGCCATCTTGGTAGATTTAAAAAAGATTGTTTTTGTAAACCGGCCACATGGTATCATGGTATTTTTATTTTGGTGAATTGCTGCAGTTTATGGTGGCTCTGTCTAAAGATAAATGGCTGTTTTCAGAGGTATTGCTAGATGTAATAGATGGTCAGCATATTGTGCCAGGGACCCAGCAAAGGTATAGGTTGGTGACCTCAGCAAACAACCAGAGCCTGTACAGCATCAGCAAAGGCACAGTCCTTGGAGGTAAGCTATTCAGGGCCCTCCAACCAAATGCTAGCCACACAAGGGCCCTCAGCAGAAACCAGCTGCTCATAGCCTAGCAAGCAAATTCCGGTCTCACTGGCCTCAGCAAAGAAGAAAGGCTGTGAGAAAGCACTGCCAAATGGTTGGGGTGTGAGAGTGTGGGCTGCTGTGGCTTGATTTTGGATTCTGTGAATTCTGGCCGTAGCACGTATACCAGGGTCAGCTGAGGCCTTGGTAGAGAAGTTTCTAATAAAGAGGAAAAGAGACTATTTCCATACACAGGCCTTTTAGTAATTGCTGGCAAGAATAATAATCGATACTTTTACACTGCAAGACCCTTGAGCTTGCTGTGAGGGTCTAGCTTTAAGTAGTCATTTCAAGGTAAATAGACCTAGCTAGGCTGACCCCAAATAGTGCTCTGCTTGATAAGGAGGAAACCAAAGGGGTCAAGCTTGGATTACCATATCATGCCCATTAGTTTGAGATGTTCCTCATAATATGCTCTCAAGTTGGCTTTGGATTGTATAATTATAAATAAAGGAGAAAACTCTTGGGGGCAGGTGTCCTAGGCATCAGTATTCCACAGTAAGAGGACATAGAAATACCTTTTTGCGGCACTGTGTATATTGTGTCCCTAGTTAACAACCCCACTTAACCTTTGTACGTGATCTCATCATAGAGCCACTTATAAACTATTTTGGACAAGATGCCTGGGCATAATTTTGGAGGAGAAATGGAATAGGGTACAAAACATGGGCTTAGAGTGACCCTGGAAATGATTTAATTAATAAAGTGTTATGACCCATTTCAGGGTTTCCAGGAAAATCTCCACTTCCCATCAGTGGTTTCAGAGTTATTACCAAAGGAACTCTAGTTGGCATGGGGACGTGGCTATATGAAAAGGACAGCAGAAATGTCCTGATAGACCATGGATCCCTGCCCTGACAGGGACAGCACCCTCAGTTTCATCACGTGCTTAATGGCAATATCTATTGGTTTTCAACAAAGAGCCTGAAAATGTTAGGGAGGGGAAGGAAGGGAAGGGGAATGATTGCTCCTCACTTTTCCTCTTTCCTCCCAAGTAGGACAAGCCCCATGACAATAACCCCCTCCCACATTCACTCCTCCTCAAGCATAATATATGATTTTCAAAGCCATTTTACCTAAAGAATTTTATTAATTTTGCACAAGCCATGTTGAATACATTTCTATTAATACTTTACCACTATCTGGGCTATTCCAACTATCAGGTATTATTAAACAGTTATATGTAACTGAATTTGTTATATAAAGATTAAACTTAACCTGGCATGTGCTCTCCAGATATTTTTAGTTGTAAGGCACCATGGGTTAATATTTGTATTGAATATTAATAGACGATATGTCAGTGTTCCCTTTTTAATTTCACATTAAGTTAATTATAGCTGTTCTTGTCATTTTAGGGGGTTTGGGTGTTGAAGATAAAGGGTAATGATTACTTTAAATTTCTGGTATCTTTCTTTGCCAGTCTCAGAATGTAACCTAAGTAAGTTTCTACAACAGAAAACAAAATTCTGGTGATGCTTCAGTTGTTTTTTTGTTCATGTACTTTGTTGCCATACTTCATTCTTTTCAATAGTTTTCTGTTTTTGGAATACAAGTAAATGTGAAGAATCTATTTGGGTGTGTGTTTATGTGAATATCTTTAAAATATCATTCAATTCTTCTCAATGCAGAGCTATCTAATTTTCCTTTTTTTTTTTTTTTTTGGAATTCGAATCACATTATCTCACCAATTTTAGGTCTTTTGTCCTATATTAAACCATCAATTCTTACCACTAAACATAGGTAAGGCCAACTTTGAGGAAAATAGTTATAATTGACTATGATTTGGGACCGACCATAACATTTCCTTCTTTGTTTTTCCTTTATGCATGTAGAAATTTCTAACACAAGGTAGAATCAGGTTAATTTCAACACTATGTTCAAACTCATTACTTTTGACCCAGTAAAGGGTTTAAGAGTTAAGAATCTAGTAGTTTAGTTTTCACTTACTTCCCTTACCTATTATTCGTCAAGTTAAACATTTCAATTGAACTCCTCTAGCATGCCAGAATACTGGGATATATTCCTATCCATCCTTGCCCTTCATGTGTTTTTGCCTGGATTATTTCCATAACCTCTTCATTTGTCTACCTCTATCATCTCGTTTTCCTGCCTTCATTATCTATACCACCGAGTCTATCCTTTTAAAATTCAAAATTACTTATTTTTTGTCAACAGCTCTCCACCAGATGGCCAATGCCCAATGGCTAAACACGTCAGATCGAAGTTCCTACATAATACTTACTCTTGTCTACATCTTTAGCTCTAGCAAAACAAATCTGCTTTAATTCCCCATATACACCCTACAAATGCATACTCCTATGCTCTGCTTGTGGTCCTTCCCCTGCCTGTGGTGGCGCAACCTCTTCTTCTTCATGTAATTACCAGTTAAAGACACCACTCAGTAATCTGCTCCTTCCTAAGCTGAGCTGAGGGCCCCGCCCCTGTGTTTCCACGGCAACTGGATCATACCACCATTTTAGTGTTTACCATATAATTATGAGACTCTAGACTGGACATCTTTATTATTATTATTTTTTTAGCAGCTAAGAGCTACTAAATAAGGTAACCTATGTAAAATATTTACCCTAGTATTGCCTATATAGTAAATGCGTATGTTAGTAATTATTACTTACTACTACTAGATTCTAAGCAACACTAGGGTAAGAACTGTTTCTTCATCTCTGAAGCCTCTGTAGTTGGCACATACATAGTCCCCCATAAATGTTTTATAACTAAACTATATTTGAAGCACATTTTGGTACAACATTTCAAAGGGCCCACATATTTACCACAGAAAGAAGCCAGTATCTAGAATTTATTTCCCAGTGTAGGCAGAGCTTCCACAGAGTTTCTCTAAGAGGAAAAGAGTATCATCTGGCTCCCAAATCTTCCTACCACCACTTATATTATCTCCAGGAAAGCTTTATCCTCATGCCTTTTGAGATTCTAAGAACTCAGACACTCATTTCCTTCCATTAATTTTAAAGGGAAGAAGTGAGTCTGTGACAGAATTAGAAAGAAGACATGGAGGAGAGTTGATGATCTACTTAGAGCTATTGCCAGTGATTGGTGTGAATACAAAGAATAAAAAGTGGTTAAAATGAGTTTTTAAACTACTCAAAGAATGATGTGAGCATCTCTGATGTACTGGGCACAACAAACATGACTGCACACTAGGAAAAGATAAGTAAAAAAATGTTCTGCATAAGATGAAATTTTAAAATCAAGAGAAAATGTGGAAAGCTGTAAGTGGAAGAATGATAAGCCAATTTCTATTCATTATACTTCAGCAGGGGAAGGAGAAGGGCCCCCAAATGGGACCAGTTTATAATGGCAAGGTACAGACTCCAGGACATTTCCTAATTTCTGTGGGAAATAAAGCGAGGAATGTGTGCCAGGGGGTGGAGAGAAAATGTGCAAGTTCTGTTTTGTTTTCTAAATTTTGAAATTAAGAAAGAGGTAAGGCATATCTGGAAAATCTTACTAAATCTACACTAAATTAGAAGATTCTTTTTGCACATTATTAAAGTGAACCAAGTTTGAAACATTTTCTTAAGTTAGTGAAATATAGGTTAAACTATCCTTATAATATACATTGTATTATTTCTGAATTAGAATTAGAGAATTCCCTTCTCTGTCCTATTTTCCTAAAGAGTTAATATCCAGTTTCCTTAGAGAACATCAACTAGGATCAATAGTCTATTTCTGTTATCATTTTCCATAAGATTCATAGCTGAAAATAAGAAAAAGTATATTTTAAGAAGTGAAAAGTAAAGAAAATGTCATTTTTTAATGTGATTTAAAACATCCAATTAAAATATAGTCCTACTAACATTTTTTAAGAAACCTAGTCAGTATATGATGTAATAAATACATTCATGAAAAATTCTTAACAGATGCTACATTGGAAGTCATAAATTTTTATCAGGGAAGAATAAAGTGATAAATCAAAATTAATATTAAGAGCTCAATGCATTTTCCACTTAGGTATGCGTTATATCAAGCCCTTGACTCTGATTCATCTCATGGTGAAAAGGACTTTCACATCATGGAGTATGTTTCTATATATCTGGGGTTGCCAACGTTTAGCTTTATGTATTATGCCCTAAGACAGATATGTCTTTGATGTCAAATTCATTTTTTAAGAACTTATTTTCAGTTTAATTTAATAAATATTTGCTATATATGGGGATTATAAACTAGTTCTGCCTCATGGAGCTCACAACTATGTTGGAAAGATGACTTACACACGTTAGACAATTATGCTAATTTGCACATAGAAATTCAAATAGTAATGGGAAATTTAATAAAATCAAGCTCCACAATGACTGACATAAAATTATTTCTCTTTTTTCACTCTCCTACTCCCCATGAGCTCTTCCCCACTGCGTTCACTTACCATCTCCTGTTGATGTCTCCTGTTTCTCTTCTATCTCCAAGCCCTATCTCTCCCCTGAGCTTCAGCCTCATATAGCTAAGTCTCTCTCTCTCAACTCAAGACGTCCCAGTTTAAATCAACACCACTTCATTCATACAGATTTCCCTACCACACTAAGTTGCTTGCCAGATCCTGGGAGTCCCACATGGCCTATCAATCACCAACTTCTGTGGATTCCACCTCTCCATTCTCTCTCAAGTTTACCTAGTTTTCTCCTGTGTCATTACCACTATCATTGCTTGTCTACAGCACTGAAACAATTTTCCAGCTTTTGAACTGTTCATTTATAGTCTCAGAAGGACCAAATCATCATTATATCTCTAAAAAAGAACAAGCTAAACTCATTGAAGTGTATAAATTATTTGTAACATACCAGTAGAAAAAATGCAACTTATAATTTTCAAACTTATGTATTTAAAAAAGAGCAAGACATTTAAAATAATATAGTTATATTTATTAGAGGCAAATAATATACAATAAACCTCTGAAAATTAGCATTCAATTAGAAAAATAGGCATATTTGTATGGAGACACAAATCACACACAAAAAAAGAGAGATGAAGATGATTAATAGCTTAGGAAAAATGTTCAAACTTTCTAGTTCTAGGAAAAAGGCAAAAGAAAACAGCTAATGGACTAAACAAATAGCAGACATTAAAAAGAATGAAAGCAGGCATGATTGACTAATGAAAGGCTAAACTGAACATCGAATTGTTTTTGTGAATAATGTAACAATCTACATTAAAAAGTAAATACATTGTCATATATTTGACCTAGCAGATCTACCGCCAGGAATGCATGCTAAATAAATATGCAGTTATATACAAAGATACATGCATAATAAGTTTCAGTGAAGATGTGTTTTAAAAAACTGCATTCAAATTTGATTGGGATTGATTGTCTTACATTTATTGATTCACTTGGACTTTGTTATACTTATAGACTATATAGATAACTGTCATTGTTATGATATTATATTCAGGAGCATAAAATTCTTCTCCATTTATTCATATTCTCTATTAGGTAGCACAATGGATCTTATACTTTTTTAAAAGTTTATTCCTAAACAGTTTACATTCTAGGTTGCTTTTATGAGATAGTCACACAATTGATCATTTTTCTTCATTATATTTAATATTACAAAGGAAATTCACTGATTTTTGAATATTTTAAAAAACAACCTGCCAGAGTAAAATTTAAAAAAATTCAATAGTTAGTTTTACTTGATTTGCTTGGATTTTCCATAGCATGATAATTTTGCTTTATCTTTTCAAAACGTTTATAACTCTTATTTCATTTTTAAAAATGTAATCATATTTATGTATACTTTTGAGAAGGATTTTAACATATCCTAAGGGATTATTCTTCGATTTTGGTTTTGCCAGAAATGGGCACTAAATTTTATTGAATTATTTTTTATTATCTATTGAGATAACAATATGTTTTATCTCTTTTTGGCAAACTAACATCATAAAAATACATCAATTCCAAAAATCAGCTATCTTTGGTTTTCTAGCTTAAGCCTATTTGTTTGGTGATGTTGTTCTTCTTATCACATACAGTTAATTTGATTTGCTAAAATTTTACTAAGAATTTGATAATAGGGTTATACTAACCTTGTAATAATTAAGTAGCTTCTAGGCATCCTCTAAAGTGATGTAAGAGTTTAGGCCGGGCTCGATGGCTCACTCCTGAAATCCCAGCACTTTGGGAAGCCGAGGCGGGTGGATCACCTGAGTTGAGGAGTTCGAGACTAGTCTGGCCAACATGGTGAAACCCTGTCTCTACTAAAAATACAAAACAAATTTGCCAGGCATGGTGGCAGGCTCCTGTAATCTCAGCTATTCAGGGGGCTGAGGCAGGAGAATCACTTGAACCCGGGAGGCAGAGGTTGCAGCGAGCTGAGATCACGCCACTGTATTCCAGCCTGGGTGACAGAGGGAGACTCTGTCTCAAAATAATAATAATAATAATAATAATGATAAAAGTAAATAAGTAAATAAATAAAGTGGTGTAAGAGTTTATATACCACAGAGATAATGTATTCCTTCAATATTTGAATGAACATGAAACACTTCTGCTCATGAAAGCATTTAGACCTAATGTTTTTAGGGAGTATTTCTTATTAAGGGAGGTAATTACAATTTTTATAATTATAAACATTTATAACCTTTTAAACTTCTTGTATATTAGGTTTCTTAGGGTTCTCTATCTTAAGTCAATTTTAGACATATTTTCCTAGAAAATTATCTCAAGACTTAAACAGTTTATTATAGATTTTTGTGCTTAATATTTCTTAAAGTCTTCTTTCTGAATTTTTTTCTATAATTATGGTTTACATAATTAGGTTATTTGATTTTTTGCCCTCTTTTCTTAATTAGATTTGACAACAATTTATCTATTTTATTAGACTTTACAGAGAACCAGCTGTCTGGTTCTCTGGATTTATACATCCATTTTATTCTTTTTTTCCTGTTTTGCATTTCATTAATTTTTGCTTTGTTTTTAAATTTAGGAACTCTTTTCTCATTTTTCTTATGAATTTTTTTGTTTATCTTCTTCTTATATCTTTGGATGCTTAGTTCATCTGGATTCATTTTCCTTTAATAATAAAAGCACTTAAAGTTGTGAATTTTTGTAACAACAACATCAGTAACAACCCGTATATTTTGAAGTGTTTGTTACTGCTATTATTGGCTTATAGGACTAGAGTTTCAATTTATTCTTGGAGATAGAATTATTTAGGAGAGGCTTCTCTGAAACTTGCTGTTATTTAATGTTTATCTATTATTTTGTATTGACTTAAAATTTTATTACACCATGCTTATAGATATTGGCATATAAGAACAGTTTTATTTTTAGAATTGTGTTTTCCTGCCTAAAGTGTAATTCATTTCTAAAAAATATTCCATGGACTTTTGAAAATATTATTTATGTATCAAATGCTATCGACTGAATTGTGTTCCGAAAAATTCATATGTTGGAGCCCTAACCTCCAATGTGACAGTATTTGAACAGGGGGTCTCTGAGAGATATG
Source organism: Pongo pygmaeus (assembly GCF_028885625.2). Lineage (NCBI taxonomy): Eukaryota > Metazoa > Chordata > Mammalia > Primates > Hominidae > Pongo > Pongo pygmaeus. The sequence goes on from NC_072379.2 coordinate 66,332,567, forward strand.
ATTAGGTTTAGATGAGATCATGAGGATGGAGCCGACATGATGGGATTAGTGCACTTCTAAGAAGAGATACTGGAGAGTTTTCACTCTCTCACTCTTGTGCATGTGTGTTCTCTCTCTTTATCACTTTCTCTCTGCCCTGTGTGGACATAGCAAGCCAGGATGAGACCTCTCACCAGGAACCATATCTACTAGCACCTTGATCTTGGACTTTCCATCCCCGAGAACCATGAGAAAATAAATTTCTGTTGTGTATGCCACCCAATCAATGTACTTTGTTATAGCAGCCAAACAGACTAAGAGACTGTTTATTATTTTTCTATTCTATTATATAATTCCTATTTACTTCATGTGCAAATATTAAGGTGTGGGTTTTTCAATTCTTCTGTTTTGAAAATCCTGTTGAAGGAAAATGAAGAGTGAAGAGGCAGGAATTGAGAATTCTGAAAGATTTGCAGGAAAGATGATATTAACAACTTACTCTTAAATTCAGGTGTGAACTGGGAAGTATTTCCAGACTCATTTGAGTCAGAAAGCTGAAATATAATTGAATTACATGTGTGCTGAAAGGGGCGATGGCCTGGATTAAGATCCTGGAGAATCAGGTAGATTAACAATGGGAAAGGCCCTAGATTATAGTTTTGCTAGGGATATGGAAATGCATAAGAAATGGGGGATGTTAGAAGTAATCTCAGGCTCATATAGATCAGAAAAACTGGGATTACAAACCTAGTAGGATAATAGGAAAATAAAAAAAAAATCATTAAAGATGGTTGGGCAACTGTAACATTAAAATACAGCTTATATTCAGTGTGCACAAAGGAGCATAACAAAAATAAATAAATAAAATGCAGCTTATAATTTTCAAATCTCAAGAATTTAAAAAAGAGTAAGACATTTTTAAGAATGTAGTCATATTTATTAGAGGCAAATGATATAGGTTAAGCTTTATATATAAGCTGCTGAAAATTGGCATTCAATTAGAAATATAGGCATATTTGTATGGAGACACAAATTACACAAAAAAGAGAGATAAAGATGGTTATCAGCTTAGGGAAAATGTTCAAACTTTCTAGCAGTAAGAAAAAGGCAAAAGAAAACACAGGCAAGAGAGAGGCATGTGTAATTATAGGAATATGTAAGGGCAGAGTTTAGTGGATGTATTCAATTGGAATTAGGTGAACAAAAGCATATAATTTTTGTTTCACCCTGTCTCTCTTTTTCTAAAAAAGAATTTATTTACGACACTAAAAAATTTTTTTGCAATGGAAGGTGGGAAGAGCTATAATCTTACCAATCTAATTACTTTCATTTTCGTATATTCCTTTCCAACTGTTGCTCACAATGTCCATACTGGGCTGTGTCATTATTTAATATGGGAAAGAGCACAGTTTTAATTGGAAACTGGGAATATGCCCAGGGCCAAGAAAGTAATGGATTTTGTTTTTCTGATAATCAGAGTCTGGAAGAAATAGCACAGTTCTGGAATGGGGAAGGGAATGTGTCAAGAATGGTTATTTAAAAATTAAAGACAGGACAGGACCACCCACAATGAAATGATGAAGGATTGGATACAATTGTGAACTGCGTTAAACTACATGCATCTAATTGAGTGGTGCGCATCTGTGTACCTTGATTTATCTTACTATATGTAGTTTTTACACCAGGATTCTGTAGCACTGAAGGAAAGTGAAAGTGAATAATGTCCAGTGGCCTACAACATAGGCCAAACTGTGAAATACACTGTGAAGGAAGGGGAAGTACAAAAGAGGTATAGGAGAAAAGGTGTATATTAATCTCAGGGGCCATCACAAAACTGCCCAAGGTAATTATGATAATCATGAATTGCAGCTTTGTGATTAAAAGTCTATTACAAAGTCTCTAAGAACTTTGTAATAAACTTTTAATCACAAGTTGGTTGTGATTAAATCACAAAAATATTGATTGCTTGACTGATTTAATTTTGGAAGATCCCTTCCGAAAAGGATCAATCAAGCTAACAAATAACTTATGGAGTGCTTACTACATGCCAGTGCTCTGCTAGGCATTGGAAAAAGAGAGTGGAATAAACATGTCCCCTTGCTCCTAGGGCTTGCAGTAGAGTAGAAAAACACAATTACATCACAACCTGATCAGATTATGTGAACAGAACACATAATTAGAATATAGTGTGGTCCGGTTTGCAGTGTCCGAAGACACACAGCTGGCTGCAGGCACTATAAAGACTAGAATTCTAATTTCTTGATTCTGAGTCCACTGTGGTTTCTACAAGAACAATACTGTCTGCCACATAATATTAAAAATGAGCAAATTAAAGTAAATTGCAATTTCAAGTTAAGAATCATTATAGATTTATTTGAAAATGACCAAACCTGGACGCAGCTGGATAGACACTTCTCCTGGTGTCACCTGGGTATTAATTTCATTTTCAGTGGGTATTATAACATGCACAGATGGGTATTCTATTGAATCAACTGAGCAGCCTTTGCTTATTAAATTGGAAACAATATCACAACGTTCACTTCTTGATCCATCTGAAATGAAATCCTGTTTAAAAGAAAGAAAATCACTGATATTTTTAGTGTATATCATCTCAATTACATCCAAAGAAAATGACATAGCAAATATTGCATTTTTGGTATTTTATATCATTTTAATTTCTTCTAATCCTTATGTTTTTACTTTTTCTACAAGAAAAACACAAGCAAAAATCCTACTCCAACTTTCTGCATCTAAAACCTATTTGAGAAGGAAAAGCTCAGACTGAAGTTTCTCTGGTTGGTTTTTTTCTGTTTCGGAGACAGTCTCCCTCCTGATCCAGGCTGGAGTGTAGTGGCACGATCTCGGCTCACTGCAACCTCCATCTCCCAGGTTCTAAAAATTCTCTTGCCTCAGCCTCCCGAGTAGCTGGGACTACAGGCACACACCACCACGCCCAGCTAACTATTGTATCTTTTGTAGAGATGGGGTTCTACCATGTTGGCCAGGCTGGTCTCAAACTCCTGACCTTAGGTGATCTGCCTGCCTCGGCCTCCCAAAGTGCTAGAATTACAGGTGTGAGCCACTGCGCCTGACCTGGTTGGCTTTTTATTGGTTGTTATTTTCATCAATTTAATATAGTATTCTGGGGATATATATATATATATATATATATATATATATATATATATGAAAAGGTTTTTTTTCCTACTCACGCCTGGGTCTTTTTGACTTCCAAACATAGCAATTTGCACAGAAGTGAGAGAATTCTATCATATTCCCTTTGACAGTGAAACTTTTCCTATCATATATGCTGTGAAAGTATAATTATGCTCTGAGCCTACGCTCTGAACTCTCACTGTGCATGACACCCTGCATCAGACACAACAGGTAGGAGAGGAAGGGAATTCTTCAAGACATATCATGTATTTCATAGATGTTAGAGAGGAACATGGGGCATTAAACTAGATAATATTGATGATGCCGTTTCTATCCTAATTATTTTCCAATTACTTATGTAGTGTAGAAGGAAAGAGAAAGCAAAGTATATGGAATGGCAGATTAACATGCTACATAATAGTGCAAGCAAACTGGATACATCCTGTCTAAATTTTCTAGAGACCTTTTACTTTTGACTAGCCTTGAAAATTATTCAAGCCAGGTTTACTTTGTTACCATTTATCTATCCTAATCATGAGGAGAAAAAAAAAAAAAGAGCCTGCCTCTCCCTTGCCTCTCCTTCCAGCCTTGCTGGTTGAGGAATCATTGGCATCAGTCACATCCGCACCTAAAGGGTGAGGGATCTTCCAAAATTAAATAATACATTCTTCCTCTCAATGACGTCAAGTCAGCCTGCAGGGAGTGGACAGCTCCTGTTAATGGCATGGATAGTGGCTGAGTCCTAAAACTGGCTGCTTCCCCTGAGGTTATGTTATTAATACAAGCAATCCTCCTTGTTTCCTAACCCTGAATGAGTTGTTCCAGAACCTTGTCAAAGTTCTATATATAGTCCTAAATCCCATTTCTTAAGCCATGCCTCTGTGCCCAGTGCTTCCCACATTGCTTCATTTCATCCTCACAAGACTGTGAGGCGGGTTCAATTTGTATTTCCATTTTAGAGGTATGGAAATCTGAGGTTCAAAGTGATTAGGTAATATGTGCAAGTTTATAACATTAGAAACTGGTGGAACTAGGATTTGAATCCAACTCAGTGTTTCTTCAGAGCCTGCTCTTTCAATACATAAACTAGGCTGCACTGCGCTATATGGAATATTTGGGGACATGAGCACCCAAGTGAGTTTCTGACTGTTTTCCCTAAGATCCCATCTGAAGAATGTCGCCAACAGTGACAGGTTTTCCTTCTCCCCTCCAGCAGCCACCTCCTTTCTCCTTGACTTAGCTCTTTCTATCAGACAACTGATTCCTCCGAATACTCAAAATCCCTCCTTCTATGGCAGGACTGACAGCTATTCCCAGAGCTGTGACTCTCCAGATTATTTTCTTCCAGTCAGAGGTGTGACAGGGAGAAGGGGTCCCTCTGAAACCTGATGTTCTATGGCTAACATGTTACATGTGGCTGACAACTGGGCTTCTGTACTATCTTTTGAAGGCTCTTCCAAACTACCCTCACTAAAGCATTCAGCAGTTGACAGCAAGTTGGCACAAACTTCAGGGCTCTAAGGATTTTCCTTAGTGAAGCAGTAAAAATCTAAAATGAAGTACTGGTTTGGGGTCAGGAAATAACAAGCCATGAAACATTCTTGACAGAGAAAAACCTGGAAGCAGACACCAAATTTGAGGTTATAGAGACGAGGAAAGGGAGATGCTAGAATAAAGTGAGTTCTTTCGGTCATTTGGCTCACAGGCAGTGATGGGATCGGACCCAGAAACTCTGAAGATGTCCTCTCTATGACATGCCTGGCTCCACGGGTTCTGATGAACCACTTTCTAGTTCATGAATGACATCTGGTTTTCTCACTGGTGGAGCCCAGAGTCCATTTGGGAAGCCTTTAGGCTATCAGTACGGAGACTTACTATCAGACATGCCTACTGTTTCTTGAACCCCTGCTCTGCCTCTATTCTGACTTGCTTCCTAGAAGAAAGTGATATCCACCATCTGTGGCTACCTTTCAACTTTCTTTTTTCTCCAAGAAGTAATAAAGGAGGTTGGAAGGATAACAGTAGGCACAGTTGTTAAGTCAAAGGAGACAAAAGCTAGAGACTTATCTCCATGTCAAGCAAAAAGCCATTAAAGACCTATTTGTTTGTTCCAATTCCCAGGAGCTACATAAGTAAATGTAAAATTATTTAGGCAATCTCATACAAGAAGAAACCCCAAATTAGCAGATCGCTTCTTCAGTGCAATTTACTAGATACAGGCAGTTCTAACTCCAGATTACCAACAAAAGAAGAAAACACAAAACAACCCTAGAGCCAAGAAAGAAGGAATGCATTGTAATTGTTTTACTAAGAATTTTGTTATTAGGATTTGTTTCTCTCGGTAGAACAGAAAAACACTTATTTTGAACAACAGGATACATAACCTAATGCCTCAAGCTGAAGCAAGAATTCCACACCAAAGCCTACTGAACTATCAAAAGTTACTAGCTGTGGTTGCCAATTCTCTGTATAGAACAGATGGAAAACATAAAATGGTTTGCACTTCATTTCAAAATTACCGTAATTTTCCTAATAAAAAGGTTATGATTTATTTTATATTCAGCCAGACATGCTGTTTCCAAGCATAAAACCAAATAAAATTTTCCTTATGTTCAGCAGTATCTTTGTTTTTCCTGATGCACCTTCAAGGCACAGAATATTAGGAAAATGAACTCATGCTATAGCTCAAGTCAACCATGAGAAAAAGGAAAAAAAAATGGCACACCTCTTGAACACACCATCCACATTCTGGACCCAGCGCAAGGCACCTGGCACAGGATGCTGCATTTGAAGATGCACATCTATTGTCTTCTGCAATGAAGGAGAAAACAGTTATAATTTACTCAAAATAGAAAGCGTATACAATTCTAGACTAAAATGAAACAAACAAATGAACAATTGAAACGAATGAAAAACTGAAACAAGAGGACCTTTTATTACAAAAATCTGACAACAAAGATATATAATTTATTGGAAAGAGTTGACCTGCTCAATGTAATTAATAGATACCTGGATAATTATGATTTAGTTATGAATTTGGGAGAAAGAAGAGTGACAAAAATCTGATTTTGGTCAGGTTTGGGGGTCTGGCTTCAATTCTGCTGCAATAGTAGAGGGCAAGGACCTTCCAAATTTTTTAGTAAGTTTAGTAAGTTTCACTGTATTTCATATTCTCCGAAGCACATAGGTGCTTTGCATTCTAGAGTTTTTCCTACAAAAATTATTGTTTATAGACATAAATCTCAACATATAAATTCACATTAAATCACAGTGAATGAATTTTCTGAGAAACAATCTTGATGGGCATATAAAGTAATTAACTTGGGAATTCTAATTGTGTTAATATTGATTATTTTGGCTTGAGGAATACCAGAACCAGACATACTGGCATGATTTAGTATTTTAGAATTAAAGTGGTTAAACTGAATGAGTTGTTTTAGTTAATTTAATTTCTTAGATTGGAGGACTTAAGATTTAAGATCATGACCAATTCACATTTCCATAGATTCCTGCACATGTCCATAATATTTTAATAACATAGTTGTGCCTAGAAATTATTTACCTTTATCCCTCTATCCACTAACTGCTGAAACAATTAAAATAAGCCTCATTAGTATAGGTTGAAACACAAACTATGATACAGAATGAGTCATACATCATTTTATCATGAGTTTTTAGTAGAATAATCGCATACTTCCTACAGTCTACTCTTTACCACGAGATGTTCTAAGGACACTGGAAGTCATGGTGTGATCTGTCCATCTCACTCAAAGTAAACAAAAGGGACATCCCGGATGTAGGTGGATCACAGACCAGATGAGGAGAGAGATATATAAGCAGACAGTATCACATAGTATAAGATGCACAGAGAGATTTCACCAAAGTGCTAGAAGAACAGGGAAAAGGTGCCTCTTACTCTGCTTTAGAGAGGGATGAGTAGGGGTGGAGGAAGAGGGCATATTTAAGGATTGCCCCCTGGAGGCAGTCACATTTAGTATCTCTCTTTGCTATCTCATTTTCTTTCTTCTAATCCATGTTTATCTCTTTAAAAAATGCATTACATATAGAAGAAAAGTATGTGTGTGTGTGCACACTCATGCACATGTGTGTATGTGCCAGTCACACATGGTCATGGACGTGGTAATTTTAAAGGGAATAGAGACCACAAAATCTCTAGCTAGCCCTATTCCAACTGTTTTCTCTTTTTTCCTTTCTCTCTCAACTTTCCCCAATATTCTGGAAATACAAGATAAAAGCAGTTCTGACCTGGAGGTAGAAGGGGATGAGAGGGGAAGGTAGTAGGAGAAGAGTAGAGAGGGAGGAACTGTGTTTACTCCTGTGTTTACAGTTAGAAGTGCTAACTGGGGTAGTATGGAGCACCCTTCCCTGTATTTCCCCAGACACTCAATGGAGTAAGCAGAAAACATCTTTCCCTAATACCTCTAATGTTCTATTATCTCCTCTATGTATCTCCTTCTATGCTTTGTCTTTCACTTTATATCAACTTTGTGTATACATTGTCCAAAACTCTTCACTTCACTAATCTTTCTAGACCTGGCCTGGAACTCAAAGAACTAAAGTTAACTCTAATATTTTGTGCTTCCTTTACCACCAGCTTGGCTACCCAAAGTATGAAAACTCCTTAGCCTAAAAATTTTCCATCTGTTGTAGGCTGCCAAACTGTAAAATCTGCTTACTACTAAAATGTTCAGAAAAGTGAGTGACCTTTTTAGTTTTGTTTCCAGAAAGAAAACCAATTTAGGTATAGACATTAACCACATTTGCAAACTGCTATGGTCTGAGTGTGTCCCCCCAAATTCATATGTTGAACCTTAGCCTCTAATGCAATAGTATTAAGAGCTGGGGCCTTTAGGAGGTGATTAGGTGATGAGGGCCCCACCCTTCTGAATGGGATTAAGGCTCCAAAGCTTTTAGCTCTCTTTGTCCTTCTGCGCTTCCATCACGTAAGGACACAGCAAGAGGTCCCTCACAAGACACTGGATGCTGGCAACTTAATCCTGGACTCCCCAGCCTCCAGAACCGTAAGAAGGAAATTTCTATTGTTTATCAATTACCCAGTCACAGATATTTTGTTTTAGCAGTACAGATGAACTAAGACACAGACCTAATTTGACTTTTGCCAACTCGTAGCCTTGACTCAACTGAAACATGAAATTAAGTCTATTTCAGTTCAGACTTGACCAAGACTTTCACTCAACAGGTAAGACTTTTGTGTTGGCAGTTAAGACTGCAGTCTCAAAAAGTGGATAAAGAACATGAACAGACACTTCTCAAGAGAAGACATTCATGTGGCTAATAAACATATGAAAAAAAGCTCAACATCACGGATCATTAGAGAAATGCAAATCAAAACCACAAGGAGATACCATCTTCTGGTAGTCAGAATGGCAATTATTAAAAAGTCAAGAAACAACAGATGCTGTCAAGGTTGTGAAAAAAAAGGAACGTTTTTTCCAAGTGATTATATACAATAATATAATTGAAAAAACTCCAAAAAAAAAAAAAAAAAAGACTGCAGTTTCAAAAGTAGATCTACCATTTGATTCAGCAGTCCTACCACTGGGTATCTACTCAAAGGAAAAGAAGTCATCATATCAAAAAGACACCTGTGTGCACATGTTTATCACAGTACAATTCACAATGGCAAACATATGGAATCAATCTAAGTGCCCATCAGTGGAAGAGTGCACAAAGAAAATCTGGTATATATATATATATATATATATATACCATGGAATACCACTCTGCCATAAAAAAATAATAATGTCTTTTGCAGCAACTTGGATGGAATTGGAGGCCATTATCCTAAGCAAAGTAGCCCAGGAATGAAAAACCAAACAGTACATGTTACTTACAAGTGACAGCTAAGCTGTAGGTACCCAAAGACACACAAAGTGGTTTAATGGACATTGGAGACTCAGAAGAAGGGTTTGGGAGAGGGCTGAGGGATGAAAAATTACCTATTGTGTACAATGTACACAATTTGGCTGATAGAAACAATAAGAGCCCAGACTTCATCACCATACAATTCATCCACGTAATCAAAAACCACTTGTACCCCTAACGCTACTCAAGTAAAAAAAAAAAAATTAAAGGACTGTAGTCTCACGGAAGGGAAGCTGTGGAGTCTAGGACTCCAGTCTCTGTTTCTAACAATTGTCTGACTCTATTCTAAGTTAACCTAGTACCTAGTTTCAAGCTCAGATAAGGCTCCTACTTCCATAGTACACATGGCAAAAACAAATTCACAAGTGAAAATCTGTTTTCTTTGTATTCTGATTCTTTTCTTTAAAAAGTTCTAGTTCCCATCTCTAATCTCAAATTTCAGACACCTAACGATGATGACCCAGAGAGAGAGAAATGTTGGTCCTGTCAATACTTCCCAGGTTCCAGGGCTGACATTTCTCAGGGTCTACATAGCTACAGGAAAAAGTATCCCATAAATGGATCTGGAGGAGGTGGCCACATGGTTCTGCAGGACTACAGGAAGGTCATAAATTGAACTGCATGGGAAGAGTGTCAAACATTATTTCTGGAGAGTGTCATGGTTATAATTCACAGAAGACATGCCAGACACACTTTGGCATGCAGCATTTTAAGAATTTTCTTTCTAATTTAAAAATATGCAAGTAAGTAAAATACCAAATATACCAATATCAACAATTACAGGAATTCTTTTCACTGAATGTTCAAAGTATTATGAATGCTATTAGTCAGTGTGTGCTAGGAATTTCTTCTCTCTCTCCCACACACACACACACACACACACACACACTCTCTCTCTCTCCTTCCCTCCCCTCCCACAACACACATACAAACACACCCTTCTGTGAAAGTAAAAAATCTTTACACTGCATATACAACAATGCATAACTGCTGTTTACAGACACGGACAGTTTGTCTTCAGCTTCTGGGTCTACCTAGTTCATTTCCCCTCCCATCCAACATTACAGGAAAACTACTTTCCAGCAATGGTTCCCTAGCAGCCCTCAGCAGTGCACTGACACCTCATTAGAGTTGTGCCTGAGTGGGTTTTCCCACTTTATGATTGCGGTTGCTGCTTGTTCGGCTATTTGCCTAGTGATGTTGCAATATGCACCTTATTCTTTATATTCGAACACTGCATTTTAATAAGGATTATTTTTTATTGATCCCAGTGGAAATTCTTAAGCCAATGGAAGAAGTATTATAATGTGCTAAAGCACAGATCCTCAGAGCCTCGTCTTGTGCTCATTTGTTTTAGTTCTCAGTGCCTCATAAAGCCCATGTTATTAAAAAAAAAATGTACTGCCTTAGTGCTGTCCACAATAGCAAAGACATGGAATCAACCTAGGTGCCCTTCAGTGGTGGGCTGGATAAAGAAAATGTGGTACATATACAACATGGAACACAACACAGCCATAAAGAAGAGCAAAATCATGTCCTTTGCAGCACAATGGATGTAGCTGGAGGCCATTATCCTAAGCAAATTAACTCAGAAACAGAAAACTGAACAACACATATTACCACTTATAAGTGAGAGCTAAACATTGGGTACACGTGGACATAAACATGGGAATAGTACACACTGACAACTACTAGAGGGTAAAAGTAGGGAGGGGAGCAAGAGTTGAAAAACTGTCAGGTACTATGCTTAGAATCTGGGAGATGGGATCATTAGTACCCTAAACCTCAGCATCATGCAATATACCAGGTAACAAACCTGCACATGTACACTCTGTATCTAAAATAAAAGTTTAAAAAAATATACTGCTGGCTGGGCACAGTGGCTCATGCCTGTAATCCTAGCACTTTGGGAGGCTGAGGCGGGTGGATCACCTGAGGTCAGGAGTTCGAGACCAGCCTGACCAATATGGTGAAACCCTGTCTCTACTAAAAATACAAAAATTACCCAGGTGTGGTGGCACATGCCTGTAGTCCCAGCTACTTTCTTTGCCTTGCTATAGCTGTGTGAAAATTTTCAGGAAAGAGCAGGAAGAAAATAGAAATAAAAAGGGTTAGAAAATTGACATCCATTGTGACTCACAAAAAAAAAAAAAAAGAAAGAAAAAAAATGATGCTAATATTTTCATCATCTGGAAATCTGAGAAAAATTGGTTTGGGGCCTAGTTCTTCAGAAGTATAACTGTACCAGCAGTTCTGGAGCCTCTGGGGCAGTTTTATGTCACATTGCTATCTCCCATCTAGAGAAAGTAACCAGGTAGGCCGGGAGCGGTGGCTCACACCTGTAGTCTCAGCACGTTGAGAGGCTGAGGTGGGCGGATCATGAGATCAGGAGATCGAGCCATCTGGGTAGCACAGTGAAACCCCGTCTCTACTAAAGATACAAAAAATTAGCTGAGTGTGGTGGCACACACCTGTAGTCTCAACTACTCGGGAGGCTGAGGCAGGAGAATTGCTTGAACTTGGGAGGCGGAGGTTGCAGTGAGCCAAGATCATGCCATTGCACTCCAGCCTGAACAACAGAGCGAGACTCCGTCTCAAAACAAACAAACAAAACAAAACACAAAACAACAACAACAAAAAAACCTGCCTTGACAGAAATCAGAAAAAGATTTAATTGCATATTGTCAATAAGTGTGTATATTCTAAGTAACTCTATTTCTGGATCTGTTAGCATGTGCTGTGTGTCTCATATTTTCTCATTGTTTTAACAACTGTAGACAACAGCTATGATAAGGTAGTATTGGTAAATAGTTACTGGGAAGAAACTTCCAGTGTTCCATAGCACAGCTACTTACTAAGCTAGTTACCTAAACTCTCCAAGTCTCCATCTCCTCCACTGTAACAAAGGGCTAACTATAACCATATCAAATTGCTAATGTGAGGATGAAGTAAGGTAAAGCATGCCAACAGAGTGCTCAGGGCATAGTAGGCATTCGATAAAGAAACTGTTGTAATGTCATTATAATTAATATTATCTATGATGAGTATATTATCTGTATACACATACACATATATAGACACATACATATGTGTATGTTCATGTGTATATTAAGCTCTATGTTCAAAAAAACAGAGAAAGATGTTATGTGTCCTCAAACTTGTTGTAAATGTAACATGCTGTCTTTAAAATGGAAGTCCCTTGGGTCATAAAGTTTTAAAAATACAGCTAATATATAAAAATGGCTATTAAGTAAAAAGTACTGCATTTATTTAATTAAAAAATGATTCTTAAAAGCCCATAAAGTTGAATATATACACATCCATCCAATCTATTCCAAATACAATTTTGGCATGACTACGAACTGGCTTACTGAAAATCTCTTAGAACACCTGCATTTTATTCAGATTTTGCAACATGACCATTGATTTAAGCTGAACAATGTTTAAATTATTTCCCAGAATTAAATGTTTATGACATATGTGAAATGACCTCTATAGCTATCTGTCATAAAGTATAATAAATATCCATCATCAGCAGGATAGAGTACACAAAAGTCAGGAAAAAAACATATTCATGACACCCACTTAGGTATTCTTTGTTTTTGATGATGCCATTCATTCATATTATTTTGAAAATATTTAGTTGATAGAAGTGACGGGGGGAAAAATGGACCAGCAAACTCCCCAAAACTAAAAAGGACAGTAGAAGTTTCAGTGTTTAGAATGGGATCTTTCCATAAATCAAGTGATTGGATCAAGTAAAAGTTTTTAGAGACATTTCTAGTTTTTTTCTGTAGTAAAGTCAATAAAATTTCAACAATATTTAAAGGATGTTCATGGTTATCTGGCAAAAAGAACAATTACAACTGATAAAGACTGTAGTACTTGATATTTAGAATCAATTATTCTGGATTCTTCTGTTACTCCTAGACAAAATGATTTGTGAGAAATGCATTTTTTTTCCAGGCAATATCCCTTTCCTAATTGCATTTACTATATAAATTAAATTAAATTTGGATAACCGTATAAAGCTACTTCCTTAAAAAATAAAACAAGTAAACACTGTTGTAATTAATACATGTTCTGCTTTGATAACAGTCAAAATCAGACGAATTGAGCATGCTTAAGAGTAAAATTTAGAGTATAACTGGGTTTTCCTCCTTCTAGATATACATATCATAGTCGTGTAAATATACCTTAAAATACATTACTTGATTACTGAATCTCTTTTACAGAGAAATATAATTATATGCTATTATTTAATATAAAAATTAAAACAAATAAATACATTGGCATTCTAATCACTTGCCATGACCTAGTTATTCCAAGTTTTGATTTGAGGTTTCCTAAAGGCCCCTACAAAAATAAAGGGAAGGAGTAGGTGCTTAGGCCTACTTCTTTGAAAATAGGCATAGGAAACAAAACAAAAGTCAGTTAAATGTTACCAGGGATTAAGTAAATGGGCATGAGAGAAAAGGAGGAAACATAGAAAGCTCTCTGAAAAAGGTGGATCTGAGTAGGGAGGTTCTGAAGTGGTAGAGAAGATATATTACTGGGAAGTTAGTGCCTGAGATGATCCCTCAAAATACGGGGAGCAAGGATCTATTTGTTGAAATAGACAAAGAAGCAGATGTCATTCAAATAATGATAACACATCTGTGGCAAAACTTTAGCTACTAAATACCACCAATGCTTATTTAAACTGTGCTGATATAGAATTAATTGAACAAAATTCATGAAATTGAAAATATTTGTAGTTGGCTCCTGAATTAGGCTTTCAGGAAATACTACACTCTTGTAGTATCGCCCAGCCTAGGCTGGCACATTTCTCTCCTTTGCCTCCACCATAGTGTTTAATTTGTTGAAAACTTGTGGCAAACAAGCATTCAGACCATGGAAATGAAAATAAGTATCTTTATGCGGCAAACTATTTTCTCTAAATAATTTTGCCTCTACTTTCACTTAGAAAAACCTACAATAGTATTTATGTTTAGTGAAAACCCGTTTGGATTCCTCTCTATCTTGCCTTCTCTGTTTGCTGTTCCAGTGATTAGGTTTGATAGTCTCGAACGTGTATTTGGAAGAGAAGGAGGTGGTACAATAATGTTCAATTCTTATATAGTAGCTCAGGAGGAAGTTGGGGGAATGAGGACATTACAAGAAAAAACAATTGTTTTAATTCCCCTGAGAAAGACCCTGGAGTAGAGATTGTTAGCAAGTGATTTACTGGGACGGGCAGTGAGGCATGGCAGCAAGCATATACGTTGGTGCAATGGGAATGTGGCCTCAACCTGACCCCTCCCATAGCTTTGAGCCCAAACGACAACACAAAGTTGTCCCACCTGGAAGCCTGGGGCCTGTTTTCTACCCCATATCAGACAGTCATTGGCTGCAGGCAGCCTGGTATGGGGAGGAGTGGGGTTGGAGTGGGTTGATGTTCCAGGCATCTCTGAGCAATGTGGCTCCTTTTGGTAGAGGGCAATTCCTTTGAGAACGTGACAACTGTGAGCCATAAACAGCAGAATGCAGAGCAGCTGGGAATGGGTGCACCAGCCCTATAAAAAGAGCAATGGTGGGGCACCAGCAATGTCTATACAATAATCTCCCCCAGAGGGTGATAAATGATTAGAGTACTGTCGCACAGATTGCTGTTTGCCTGCCTGTTCTTAACTAACAGAATCCTAAATTTGTTGAAGGTGGCATTGAGAGGAACTGAAATGCCACATTTCCCACCTTCTCTTGTAATGATGATGATTGCATAACTAATTATGATGATTTAAATGGAAGCAGAAGTTTCTGAATGGGGCTTCTGTGAAAGTTTTCAAAAAAGTTTTTTTGTTTTCCTTTTTATTCCCTTTATGCCCATCCTGCCTCTTTCTGCCTGGAACATGGATGTAATGTCCAGACCTGCAGCAGCCATATTCAGACTTGAGGGAACTTGTCTCATAGAAGCCGAGGCTAAACACAACAGGAGAAAAGGAGCCCAGGCCTCTCAGAATACCAAGGAGTCCCTGTATCTGCTCATTTACTCTCAGAACTGGGTCTGATGTGAAAAGAAATCTTACTCGAATCTTACTTAGTCCTGTTTTCAAAGACCCTCTTACTTGCAGATAAACACAATTCCTAACTGATGAATTTTCATCTGAGTTTTGAAAGATAAATAAGAGACTCTAACAGAATAAATGTAAATGTTTTAAAAGAAATGTCAAGCATAAAATTACTTTATGTGAAGTAGATCATCCATACTAAAGAGATGTATTTCTTCATGTTTGTTTGTTTTTCCTTGGAAAAGTAAGAATACTAGACTATCAGTTCCTGGGAGGAAAGGTGCTTAAATACATTTTCTTTATATACCCAGTATATGAGCCTTGTACATACAATCAATATACTAGAATACACTCAATAAATGTGTAATTAATAAATAATATTCGAAGTAGACGTTAATTTGATAATTTAATTCCTGAGATTTTATAAGTCTTGACTACATATATTCTTAAGTAATCTTCATTTCCAAAACCTATTTATCACAAAAGGCAACGTAACTATGTTTACATAATGATACATAACTAAATGAATTCATCTTTATGTTTCCACAAACACAGATTACCGTTTTCTTACACTTGGTCTTCTGATATTGCGTAGTTCAGCTGAACTAGCTTATTTTTTAAGAAGTTTGAAGATATAATGAAATGATACTAAGTTAAAATAGTCTTTTTTTAATGCGCCATCCTCAGGTACAAGATCACCAAATTCACTTACTTTTCCTTATTGCACAGATCTAAACCAAATTTAAATTCATCACATGTTCCTTGTCCCTTGAAAGGTGAGTATCCCCTGACTGAGCAGAATTTTCTTGTAATGCCAGTTAGGAAACAGCACTAATATCTTTGGTTCTCAATAGGTAGGTTTTTTAAGGCTTTTATTATATATAATCTTCATGTTTCAGGGACAGATTTCAACTTCTCCTGTTACATAGTAATTCATGTGATTACAACAGGCCTTTATGCTAGCATAAAGATTTTTGGAGAGCAAAAGAAAAACAAACATGTTCAACCTTGGGCAGGTTAAGAAATGTTAGGGCAATGCAATGCATTCCATTAGTCTGCCCTGCCCTGTTTAGGGCAATCACAGCATGACTCAGAGCTTAAAGTGGGCTAGGATGGCATAAATCAAAACTCTAGGTCATGAGGGAATTTACAAGAAGAACCATTGTGAAGCCACTAATGACACCCATGGTGTTGAAATGGGCCATCACAAGAAGCCCAGTCAGATGGGATCATATTAGAACTTTTTATTATGATTCATTTATGCCCATCGTAATCAACTTTGCATTGAAAAAGCTGTGATTGCTGCACACATTGGGTGACTATATAATTTATGAACTACACTGAGACACTTTTTAACTTGAAAGGGGCACTGTTAATTGTACCCGTGCAAGACGTGTAAACTGAAACTCCTCAGGAAAGCTGAAGTCTAAGGTTACCCTAAACAAAGAGTATTCCGGTGTTGTTGAATGAGAAATCAAAACAATAAACAAGGCAATTCATGATGAATTTACAGGAAATGTGAAAGGAGAAAGAGAACACCATCAGTTAAAGATACACTCTCTCAACATAAAGGTAGACTTGAGGCTGGTTTTGAAGGATAGGCAAAATGCAGAAATCCAGTTAATAGCTGTTTGATTATCTTCAGATTATATCTTACATGTATATTATACATGTAATTAATAAATAATAAATGTAAAGATTATATCTTTACATGTATATTTGATGTGGAAGGAAGATGACCAAACATAAGTAATATTTGTCATTTGTGTTTGACACTGATTTTTCAGTCCATATTATTTCCTAGGCAAAGCAGTTTCTCTTGGCAGCCAAATGGTCACTCAACATACAAGAAGAGTAGTTCTTGAAGAGGAATAAATTCAGTTTTGCAGTTGCTCATTTAGCTGAATACTTCAATTTGTCTTCTGACACTCACCTGCTGGGAATTTTCAAGAATGGCAGAAACAGGAAGAAAGATGGGGGTCAAAACCATATCATCTATCTGTACAGCTTTTCCTACATTAGACTTGGAACTTGAAA
The DNA here is from genome assembly GCF_028885625.2 of Pongo pygmaeus. Classification (NCBI taxonomy): domain Eukaryota; kingdom Metazoa; phylum Chordata; class Mammalia; order Primates; family Hominidae; genus Pongo; species Pongo pygmaeus. The sequence continues at coordinate 66,349,693 of NC_072379.2, forward strand.
AAGGGATCAAAGTATCAAGATTCAAGGAGGGCCCCCAGGGCCCCTCAGTGGCAAATTCTGGTTAAAGCTGCATTTGTCTAACGTGGAAAAGCAGTATTAGTCATGTGCTTTGTGTCTTGTTTTCACTGGAAATTTTCCATACATTCCAACTGTCCTGTTTATGAGGCACACTCCCTTTCTATAAAAGCCAAAATATTCACCGGCTTCCCAGTCTGTTCCTCTAAATAATGTTTTCAATCTAACACACTAGAGTTCCAGGGGCTCTTCCTATTTTCGTTTCCAACTCTTGGCAGGTATGGGTTTCCTTTCTCCAACTTAAAAAAAAAGCACTGTTATTCATGTCCAGACTTCAAATGCCATGGTTAAGGAGGTTAAAAAAATGCCGTAGGATAGTAGGAATGCATTTCCTAGATTGTATCTTTTAAACTTAAAGTCATATTGCAGGTGTGAACTTGATTACAGTAGCAAAGCAACACTCTACATTGTAAGAAATTTAGTGCTAAGTAAAAAACAAATACTGGCAAATTAAAACCCAATATGAATTTTAGGTCACTTAGGATTTGGTTTTCCTGTAATCACATTTCAAAATTCAAAAATATATTTAATATCTTTTGACTCTGCACTTGAAAATTAAATCTATACATTCAGTACAATAAAATTAGAGAAAATTTAAAAAATCAAATATCTATTACACGATTACACTGTGTTGGCCCTATGCGAAGCACTTTATATAAATGATCTACCTGAAGCTTCATAAAGCTCCCATGAGGAAAGTTCTGCTATGCCCATTTTATAGATGGAAAACTACAGCTTAGGGAGGCTAAGTCTCACCTAAAGTCACAGAGGTGGTAAATACAGAGACCAAGTTTGAACCCAGTTCTGATGACAGAACCTTTTCTTGTAAACACTGTCTTAGGTGGAATAGAGAATAACATAAAAAAGAAAATTATTCCGAAGTATGACTGAAAACCCTTGGCTAATTAGTACTATTATTAGTTCTTAAGTGATGACTCAGCAATAATCCCTAGTACCTCCAGAAAATTCTTTAATACAAGTAGTATGTCATTACTTTTCTTATCATCAGTGCTAAGGTAATCCTATTTTCCCGCTCTAAAGATAAGAATGTTAGATTCTCCCTAGTAAGATTATTTTCCATCCTTGGAGTCAGAGACTCTCCTAAATACTTTGGTACCCTTTTCAAAATTCATTTTCTTTCTATGCACAGGGAAACTGAGTTTTAGCGTGAAAGCCCCAGCCTGAAAACCTCACTGAGTGCATAAAGCAGACTGGCTGGCACTTGTTCAGCAGAGGGGAGAGCTGTCCTTTTACAACCATGTTTCTCCAGGCTCTTGCCAGGGGACAGCTCTGAGCTGCATGCTAATTAGGCAGTAGCATAGGAAGTGGTGTTCGGAGTTGCTGTTTCCATTTGTGAATTTCTAGCTCTGTCTTGAAAGCCAAATCTGGAACAGGGGAGAAGGCAACTTGTTCTTGTCCTAACCCTGCCTATTCGCTGGCCTCGGCTTCATAAACTAACTGCTGAGGCTTTGCTTCCTCGTTGATGATGTAGGAAAAATGTTCCCCTCGTTGTGTGCTGTGTTCCTCCACTGAGCTGTGAAAACAGTTTGAAAAGTAGAGTGCAACTTACATGACATGATTGGTGGAGAACATTTGCTTTATAGCATGTACAGTTCTCTGAGTTTATGGGACTGTCTTAAGATACAATTTATAATAGGAAAGATTTATTTTAAAAGGCCACCAAAGGCTGGGCACAGTGGCTCACACCTGTAATCCCAGCACTTTGGGAGGCCGAGGTGGGCAGATCACCTGAGGTCAGGAGTTCAAGACCAGCCTGACCAACATGGCGGTTTTGGCCATTACCGCAATTACTTTAGCACCAACCTAATATTATGATCAATAGTAATACTAATATGGCTTGAACTACACATCAATATTATACTTTATATCCTGTTCTCTAAAGTAAATCCTCTTCTCTCCTCAATGCCAAATATTACTGTAAATATTTGTCTTTTCTAAAGTTCACTTTATTTGGAGACTCAGACAAAAAGGAACTCTGAATTATTATAAAATGTGTTAACAGTATCTTATAGGATAATCTTCCATAATACTTTAATATCTTATAATTTTCAATTAATATTTGTTCAGTTTAATATCATCGGTAGAAATTTGAAAAAAATATAGCACAGTAGAAGTGGTAAATTCAGAAAATTTTATATTGGTACTGTGTTATGAACTATAGTCCATATTGCCCTATAAAATTCTTATTCCATCTTCTCCATATTTCCCCAAATGGTCCAGCTATTTTTCTCCCTCATCAAAAGTTAGTTTTATGTAGAGTTCATCATTCCTTGGGGAAATGTTCAAACAGTGCTTTGCAAACATATTCTCCTTGTTCCCACTGGCTACTTATGAGATTCTCCCCAACTTCCATCTTGCAACACTTATCAATCTCTATTCTTTCAAAGATCACAGCTCTTATTTATATGCTCCCCCATCTTTGTTATCAGCACCAGAAATGGCTAAATTTGCAAAGTATTCATCACCTTGCTCAAGGTTATTCTGTCTTACCCAAGTCACCCCGCACACCTCACTACCTCCACCATGGACAGAGCCATTAGGACTCTGGGGCCAGGAGCTAGCTGCAGCAGGAAATTCTCATGAGCTATAGAGGAGTCACTGGATAACGGAACAATGAAACAGTTCTTAGATATGAAAAACCAAAGAGAAGCAGAGTAAATAACAAATTCAAGGGGAGCCAGAGGATGAGACAGAAGGCAGGCTACTGATTCAACAACTCTAAAACATGGAGTTCAAAGTAAACAGGAGGTCAGGCACAAATGGGGTGATGCATCCTCAGCAACATCTGATTATCTGAGGCTGCCTTATTGGGCACTGCCAGAAGCCTATTAAGAATTGGGTTCCCTCCAAATTTCTTTCTCACCTCATCTAGTTCCTAGACCCTACTTTCATTAATTTCTTGTTGACTTTCCATCATATGTTTTCACTTTCACTGTTCTAATTCTTTCTCATCAAATCCATAAGAACTCATACCAAGTCCTCCCACTTAAGATATGACCCTAACTTTACCTTTATATTATCAAGAAAATCTAAATAATATTCCTTCTTTTCAAGTCAAAATTGTCTTTGTTCTCTTATTAGAAAAATATCTCTCCTCATTACCAAGATCGTTTCCTCTAGCTTTCTAGTTAATTGCTCACTCAAAGGCAAATAATATTTCTTAATTACATTTAGCAACTAGCACTTAGGAATGTTTAAATGTCCTGTCCTTCAACAGTGAGTGGGCACTCTATCACTTCTCTCATTCTCAAGCAACTCCCCTCGTTATGTCTTTGGCTATTTTCACATTGCTCTCTCAACTCTACAGCTTGATGACTCTATGAACTAACAAGATTCCAAGCCTCACTTCCTTGAACATGACCACCAAATTGGTACCTTCAGTTCCAAACTCTCACCCAAGCTTCTGTCTTGAACTTTCAACAGTCTGCTTGGCAACCCACTCAGATTCCTGCCACAACTTCAAAATCTTCGAGTCTCAAACATTATGTTCCTCTTCCTGACTTGAATGATCTATTCCATTAATTACATTATTTTCCCATCTATTCTGATTTAAATCTTTGTGGTCAACCTTGACTCCTCTCTCTACCACAGCCTCAACAACCTGTCAGTCACCAAGACTTTTTGCTTTTAATTTACTGTCTTTAGTATTTCTCACTCCCTCTTTCCATTCCCGTGGATCCATCCTAGTTGAGGCCCTCCTTATTGATCATTTGCTTTAATGTAACAACGTTCTCAGAATCTCTTACAAACACCATTTACCACTAAAAATCACCACATACATTGTTGCCAGTTTCTTTTGCTGATACAGTGATCACATTACTACCCTACTAAACAATCAAATCAAAACAAAACAAAACGCCTGGAATTATTTCCACCACCTGAGTAGTAAAGTGTCTCAGTCCATTCAGGCTGCTATAACAAAATACCTTAGACTGGGTAATTTACAAATAACAGAATTTATTTCTCACAGTTTTGGAATCTGGCAAATCCAAGACAAAGGCAGCAACAGATGTGGTGGTATGGCGAGGGAGCCTTCCTCATAGGTGGCACCTTCTTGCTGTGTCTTCATATGGCAGAAGGGACAGACAAGTTCCCACAGGCCTTTTTCATAAGTGCACTAATACAATTCACCAGGGTCCTATCTTCATGACCTAGTCATTTCCCAAAGGCCCCACCTTTAATGCCATTACATTGATGATTAGATTTCAACACATGAATTTTGGAGAAGCAAAAACATTTAGACCATAGCATAAAGTTCTAACAAATCTACCTGCCATTAACTCCAAGGTGCTCTCTTTTGCTTTTCTCCTAATGTCCTTTGTCATGGTCAATGTACATGCCTCCTCTCTGTCTGTGGAGCCCCCTTCAGGTATAATCCTCAGGTGTTGTATACTTCTCAGGCAATCACTTTAATCATCTGGAGCCAAGAGTGTCTTAAGACACCCAGAGAAAGTCCACGTTGCTTTTGGCAGGAGACGGGGTGGAGTGAATGCCTCACTTCAGAACTAAGTCAGCCTTCCTCAGACCTTGTCTCTTCCTTCCCTAAGAATCAAGAGCAAATCTCAGAACCTCCCCTTGCCCCTCAACCACTGACAGTATCATCACCACTATCTACCTTGAGATCCCAAAGACTAATCTCACTTATCCCTGTTTATTGCACCAGTTTCTACAAGAAGCCCAAGACTCCCAGATTCACCCTTACTCCCCCAACACATTCTAATCTGTAGAAGGCTCTGCACAGCCCTGTTTTCTCCTTATCTCCTATTCCTTTACAACTCCAGAAACCCATCCCCTGTGCCCTCTGAAATTCATAGTCCATTTCCAGAAGGACTGCCCATATCCCAGTCCCTTATCTGAATGTTCCTTTTACCGTCTTGCTTGAACAGAAATGTGGCTCTCCCCTGAGAACTTGTCTTCCCCTGACCTCATGAGTAATGGCTGATGTTTCTCCCAGAATCCTAACAGCCTTGAGCTTGGAGATGTGTAAGTGTCTTCCTGAGTCCTCACTGCTACTCACAGGCACTTCTCCCTCTCTCATCCCCTAATCATCCCACCCCCAGCTTTGACACTTGTAACTTACATTATGTCACCCACCATCCTGAACTGTTGCAGGCATTCACTGACATTTACCGACCACAGGCAGATGCTTTCTCATTTTTAGAAAATGTTGCCTCCTTGCTTGCTATAATTTTCTCCAACAATACTCCTATGTCAATTCCTGACAATTTTTGTATATACACACATCATCTTTGCAATACAAGATGCATCAGCTCCTTATTCTCTTCTCCTCTAATTATTTTGTCCTCCACCCTGATCTAGCTACTTTGCTTCCATGTTAAGAACTTTAGACCTTGTAATTACCAGTAACTGCAACTTCTCTACAATTCCAGTTTCACATATCACCCTGTCTGACCACCACCTCTTGTCTTACAAGCTGATTCATTCTGCCTGCGCTCCAGATAGCAACAATCTGCCACTACCAGTCCTTCAATCCTCCCACGCATTAAAAATTTCTCACATTGCTTCATAGCCTCTCATCTCTCTACCCTTTCTCCAGTTATCCACAAGGCTAACTCTCTTACTGTCTTGAGGGCTTGGCTCAAACACTGGTCTTTTTTCATGAGGCATACCCCATCTAATCTACTTGAAATGACAACTATGTCTTCCCCCAACCCTGCTCCACTTTTCCCCATAGCACTTACCACCTTTGAACATACTAGATAATTACATATAACCACGTTTTTTTTTATTTTGTCTGTCCTCCCCCAAAATATAAGACTTATGAGGACAAGAACTTTTGTCCTTCAGTTTCCTAATGTTTTCATACTTTGAATGGTACTTGCCACACACTTGTTGAAAAATATTTATTAAATAATTAGCACATCTTAGATTTTAGCTAAAATTATAGAATTTATTGGATTATAATGTGAATATCCTCCTAGAAAGTGATATATTATTGAGGCAGATGATATATTGTTCATATTTCTCTCCCTGAGGCCCTGGGACTTGGCTCAGATAGCACCTTCTCAGTGAGACCTTCCTAATTATCCTACTTAAGATCATACCCCCTTCTCCAGTATTCTTGACTACCCATCTGAGTTTCTTTCTCTCTGCAGAAGGTGCTAGATACTTAGTGCTGTCTGGTGTGCTATACGTTCTACTTCTTTAATTTGTCAAATGTCTGTCTCTCTCCATTAGAACGAAAGCTCCATGAGAGCAGATCTTTTTGTTTGGTTCCCTGCCATATCCCCGAGGTTTAGAGCAATACCATCACAGTGTAAGAGTTCAGTATGTATTCACTGAAGGAGAGGATGAATGGGTGTCTCCCCTACATTGCCCAAAACATCCTATGTGCTCTCTCTCTTTCTGTTTACTTCTGTGACATTCAGGTAACTTTCTCCCAACACTGTCCCTTCTCTTGGTCAACTCTGGAACTCAGCTCAGGGTGCGTCTCCCTGGGGAAGCTTTGTCCTGCTACTGCACTTGCTCCTCTGGCCATTCTGCACTGCTCCCTGCACACACACAAAGCACTATTGTTTCCTACAGGTTGTCCCTGAATTTCGCCATTGTGATGTCCTCACTCTATTCATTTAATAAATTAATACTGACACTTATGTTCTTCCTGTCTTTACACACATTTAAAAGTTTCTTCTAATAGCTAAGAACAATGCAACTAATTATATGTACTATTGGAGACACAGCCTGGATTTTCCTTTATGCTGATGCATTTTAAGACCATCTCGCAAAATACACTATGCCTAGAAAAGGTGGACCATATGTATTGTAAAATCTAAATAGCTGGAACCTTCAATTAATCAGGGCTCTAAATTTTAATTCCCTCCTAAAAAATGAGAAAAACTAAAACTAAGTATTAATCTTTAGAAAAGACTGCAATGTTCTATCTTGCATCAGAACACATTTGACATATTTCCTGTCTGAATCAGAAGCCTAAAGCTCTACAGCACTAATGGCCCAAACCACCCACCTCTGCCCCACAGCACTATCTCATATTGTATGCCCACACAGTTCCTCAGGCTCAGCCACCCCATCTCCTTGATACCTTACTTCCTCTCTGTCCCCATAGCAACTAGTCCAATGTGAAATGCACTGAGCAGGTGCTCAAGCAATGAATTCATTTATTGATTAAATGGTAATGGTGAAAATTTGCAAATGTGATCAAAGGATAACTGCAAGGCTTTTTTCAAATATCAAAGAAAATTTAAATGATGTACTCACCAAGCAAGGAAAGTGTACACACACATATTAAAAAGATGTTCAAAAGCAAGAGTCAGAATATAAGTGGCCATAGAATTTAATTAATTAAAACATCACCTTTCATAGGCACTCTAGGTGACCAGGATTTTCCTATAACTATTTTTTACCTGCTCACAGGTAGCTCTGTTAGTATTATCAAAAGCTACTTGATTAGAGGAAGAGAATGGGTCAATATTTAGTCAAAAGAGAAAGGACATTATCATCTGGGAGTGGAGAGCAGAAAACTCCGCTTCTTAAGGAATTTTGAGATTGTAATAATTTTGATGGCTTCTCCATCCCTGAATTTTTTTTGTAATTATTTAATACTTGCAATTAAGTCATGGCATTGTGCAGGGTTTCAGGGATGGGGCACCTGCTTGTATTTCTGTTGTAGAATAACAGCAAAACCTGACACAAGACAGAACTTAACAAGAGTGCTATGAAATGGAACAGGCAGGGTGCAGCAGGCAGCAGATAACAGGACGATGTCACCTCAAGGGGGAGTGGGAGGGCCAGAGAAAACTTCCTTAAGGAATTTCCTGGGCCGTTTTATTACATGATTGCATCTTTATTCTCTCTGTTTCCCAAATATACATTATCTGTTAAAAACCACACAGTATTGTTAGGTTACTACTCAGAGTCAGCCCAGGCAGCCGGATCAATAAAAACTGGCCAAACGGCAGCAAACCTGTTCAGAGACATGAAATTATCTGCCAATATCCAACATCCCATTTCTAAACTTTGATGTCTGAGCCCCTCTGTTCCCTACTTAGCTTTCCCTTGGACCTCAGATCTCTTTTGTCTTCTAACATTTAACCCCTTTCAGGTTCAACTCTGCCGTGTCTACTGAAGACCCGCAAGCTGCCTTTCAAAATATACAACCAATTTATATTTGAATGGGAAATACAGGAGTTACACACTCACCATGACTGAGGCAATAGGATGTCTCTTCACCTTGTCAGACCCACACTGCATATCCATTGATTATGCAGAGACAGCTAAGTTAATCTGTTTCTTTTGGCCTGGGAGGCTCTGCAGTATTTCTGAACAAATGACAACCAAACTCCAGACTTTGTGTGTCTAGGTTTCTGTGCTCTCACATGCAGTGTGAATATCTGTGGCCGTTGATTCCTTGGCTCCTGAACAACCTAAAGTGCCCAGATTCCCACCACCTTTCACTTTTGCACACCAATAATTCCGAAAAAAAAATGAATGAAAAATCTTTTGCCAAATGTGCCATGGGTATAGAAATTACTGGCAAAACCCTCTCAGATTCTGTAATTTCCAGCCAGTCTCCCAGTGTTTATGTGGCACCTCTTGAGATCTTTTGGACGGAAGAGTTTACTGTATATCTAGGCAACATCCAACAACCTGGTCTTGTGTAACCAACTCATTTAGACCATCCTGGGCCACTTACTGTACAGCATCCTCAGAGGCCTAGAAAGGTGAGTTTGCACTTTTAAGGATAATGTTTTTGGGAATCCAAATTCCTCCTTAGGAAATTCATGTGTAAGAGTGCCACTTAGGCTGGAGAGGTAAGCTCCAAAACATTGAGGTAATTCTATATTTCTTGGGACTTTCAGGGTATTTAGTTCCTAGATTGTCAATACAGAGCCCTAACAAAGATCCTCAAGTGGACTGACCAGTTAGTGGGTCCTCTGTCACTAGGGCAGCTTTATATTATACAACTTGGAGGCCAATTCTGGCGTCCTCTAGAGCTTGATGTTCTTTCATATCATGCTAGAAGCATCTAGTTTGTTCAAAGGGCCAAGAATACTCTGGTTCTGCATGTGGCCTTTTTTTCATTAAGATTAATCCCAAAGGAATTGATAATTACACAGTATAGGAGAAAATATCACATACCACCTGGGCAGTATCTGAGAAGTTTGCCCTGTGAGAAGGAGGAGTGTAACATCCAGTGATCGTTCTGACTGACCCAACATTTCTACCCCACCAATAGAAAGCAGTCAGAAGTAACACATCTTTTTTTTAGCTCAAACATATCCCTAAGAGGCAGAATTTGTCCAAAAAGCCCTGATGTCTGACTTTTCATAATGCCCAAAAGTCAATCTCTGCCCAGGCAAGTCTATAACCAGATAATCCAACCTCAGGCAAGTGAGTTCTGGCATCAGTGATATGCTGACCCCCAAGTAGCCAACTGTCAGCCCTGGACAGCCCTAAAAGGGTGGGCGGGCCCAATCTCCAGCTGGCTATGCTGTCTTCAGTGGGCCACAGGCACATGCTCAAGAGCCCCCTTCCCTTCTCCCATGTGACCACAGTCCCATCAGATGTTACAAAGTATCATGTGGCCTTGGATACCTTCTTTACAAGGCATCAAACGTGCTATATCTTCTAAACTAAAGACTGGTAGTATGCCATTTAGTTCTCATATTTTCAGTATCAACCTAAGGTCAGGCTCTCTGATTATATACGTTGGCCCTCACTTTAGGGCCCTTGTTCTAGCTGGTAGTGACTGACATGCTCATCAAAAGGGACCTTTTTAACCAAAACTGAGGATGCCTGAAACTGTAACTCCCTTCTTGAATGTTTCTTTTCTTTTCTCAGTGTTGCCACTGTCTAGAAGAATTTTCTTGGAAATTGGGCCCCATCTGTCATTTCTAGGGCATTTTATTTTGCACTTTATGATCCACTTCTCTTCAATTCCCCATAAAAATCCAAACCAAATGCACAAAAAGACAATGGAGCAATACCTTGGGAGGTATGATTTGTACTAAGAAAGAGACCAGCCAGTCATTTTGCTGCCAACAATGCAGTTCTGCTACAATAGTGTCTTTGTTTCCAACTAGAACAGCCAGTTCTACAGCAAGTCCTGGCCACCCCAAAACTTCTTTGCATCCTTTGTTCTATTGCAGTCAATGAATACCTTGCATGACTAAGCCTACCCAGCCTGGCCTCTTTGCACCTCTCCAGCAGGCAATTAGAAAAGACATTCCCTATTTGATACTCCTTAATATAAATCCTGTCAATCCAGTCCTTGTAGAGTTTTGAATTTTCCTTTTAATTATTTTCTTTCTTTGACCTCATAATATTCTAATGATCCTTTACAGCATAGTGGTAATCCCTCATTCCATAAGGATGAAGCTTTTCACCCAGCCCCCTTCCCTACCTAGTACCTGTAACAGTTACTAAGAAATTATCCTAAATATATGGTCCTTACTAAAATCAGGAAAAAAAATGCTTTTACCTGGGAAGCTGTTTGTGGTTCAATTCCAAGGAAAGAACCCTGGTACCACATGTACACATGAAACAGCAGTACTTTTAACTGTGGCTTCATTTACTATGGGCAGATCTTGAAATATCAACCCACTTTATCCTAAAAGGAAGTTGAGTCCAAAACCATGGAAAACACCAAAACATTCCTGGCCCAAATCCACCACACATCTCACATACCTAATATGACATATTTGGTACAGTTCTTCAGAGCTGGAATATTTCTAGTTTTTCATCCTCCTGTCTTCATCACCAGCCCTTCTCTCCACTTCCAAACTTGGTCTCTTCCATGGGCTTTGACTTGAACTAGCCCTTGACAGCTACTCTGCTTTCTTACCCTGTACTATCACGAGACTGTGAATTTTTTGGCAATCCTCTAGAATAAACAAACTATACCAATATTTATCTGGAATAGCAACAGATTCTGTCCTTAACAAATGTAACAGTATTTGTTGATTACAACAAAGCAAAACAACAATAAAACACCTGGCAGAGATAGCGCACGTCTAAAACCATTACAGAAGTAATGGTTGGCTTGTTGATGAGGTCAGCATGAAAGGCCACTTTATAAGACCCTATATGCTGTTTTATAAAATGAACTTTTATATTTTATTTTATTTTATTTTAGACAAAGTCTCGCTTTTTCTCTCCTAGACTGGAGTGCAGTGGCACAATCTCGGCTCTCTGCAACCTCCGCCTCCCGGGTTCAGACGATTCTCCTGCTTCAGCCACCCGAGTAGCTGGGATTACAGGTGTCTGCTACCATGCCAGGCTAATTTTTGTATTTTTAGTAGAGACGGGGTTTCACCATGTTGGCCAGGCTGGTCTCAAACTCCTGACCTCAGGTGATCCACCCACCTTGGCCTCCCAAAGTGCTGAGATTACAGGTGTGAGCCACCACGCCTGGCCTAAAATGAACTTTTAGTACTTTGGATAATAGCACTCAAAATAGAAGCATCTTTAAAAATCATCTTAAAAGTATATATCTGACAAGAACACTTTAACAATGCAATTTTAAGTTAATAATCTTATTTTTGTTTCCTAAACTAATATTAGTTAAGGACTTTTTTCAATAACTGCAGGAAGATAATTTAAATATATCTGTTTAATATTAGTAGTTTCCTAGCAAGAATTGATCTTAGCACTTTTGTTAAAAGGTGGGTCTGTTTTAATTAAATCATAAAATCCCAATGGAAATCATTCTGACTTTCAATACACTTTTTTGGTGTGTAAATCAAATATTTACTTACTGCGAAAGAGGAAATAAGGTCGCATCAAGATTGACTTTAAGTCGAAAAATAGTCCTTTTACTCCATGAATATAGTATGGCACTGCTTTTTCTATATAGTCATTCACTTATAGATATTAAATATCAAATATATGCCAACTGAATAATTTGACCAAATTAGGTCATTCATGTCAGTAAAATGTTCTTTCCTAAGTTTCTTTTCTGAGATGGAGTCTCGCTCTGTTGCCAGGCTGGAGTGCAATGGCACGATCTCGGCTCACTGCAACCTCCATCTCATGGGTTCAAATGATTCTCTGGCCCCAGCCTCCTGAGTAGTTGGGACTATAGGTGTGCGCAACCACATCCAGCTAATTTTTGTATTTTTAGTAGAGACAGGGTTTCACCTTGTTGGCCAGGCTGGTCTCGAACTCCTGACCTCGTGATCTGCCCACCTCTGCCTCCGAAAGTGCTGGGATTACAGGTGTGAGCCACTGTGCCCAGCCTTCTAAGATATTTTTAAAAATAATAGAGGGAAATAAGTAAAACTAAATTAAGACTATGCATACATTTGACTCTCATAACATGATTTGCAAGAGAGTAAAATTTTGTATAATCTGTACACATCTCAAAGATTACCAAAAGGGATTTAGTTATTAAAATATAAAAACACTTTGACATGAGGTAGTCAAGACTACCAGACTACCTTATGCAATGGTCTCTGGTGCTTTCTTTGTCTCCCTCCCTCAATAATATTTATTTATTATTTATTTATCTATTTTTGAGATGCAATCTTGCTCTGTTGCCCAGGCTGGAGTGCCGTGGCATGATCTTGGCTCACTGCAACCTCCTGAGATCTAGCAATTCTTGTGCCTCAGCCTGTCAAGCAGCTGGGACTACAGGTGCGCACTGCCATGCCCCACTAATTTTTGTATTTTTAGTAAAGACGGGGTTTCATCATGTTGGCCAGGCTGGTCTTGAACTCCTGACATCAAGTGATCCTCCCACCTCAGCCTCCCAAAGTGATGGGATTACAGGTGTGAGCCACTGCAACCAGCCCCCAGTAATATTTAAACTAGTAGACAAGTCTGCCCCTAACTTTTTCAGGGCCAACAGCAAGAACACAAATAGCAGTGAGCATAACAGACTAAATATTTAACAGCCACAAACCAGGCAAAGAAACCCATAGGTAAAATAAGTTCTATCTTCCCTCCTTGATAAACATATATGCATAATGACCTGGAAGGCTAGGTCTGAATTTGGAATATTCACCTCCAGATTTCTAGTTAGGAACTGGGCAGTGTGTGAAGCGTTGCCTCTCTAGCCATTATCTTCCCCTCTTCTATCCCACCTCTAGATTTATTCTGCCGCACAGGTAGCCTGTTGTTTACCTGCATGGACACTTCAGCTTGCATGTCCAAGCTCTGTTTACTTCTCCTGCATCAGTGACCTTGGCCATCTTCACCTAGGATTTGGCACAGGGGTGACTCAGTTTACCCCCAGAAGGCAGGCCATAAAAGTAGCCTGAGGCTGTTTAGGCTAAGAATTCTGGAGATGATGTAGAGGGGGTGACAGACTTTACTTGAGCAAGCCCTGTGGACTCCCTGCCCATGGTTGAGGTCATGGCCTGAGGACAGCTAGAGCTGAACCTTCCAAGGTTCAAGGTAGGGACTCCTCTCACCTTTGAAAAGCAATCTATATGTCTATAATTATGATTCAGAATGCTGACTCAAACCACACAGATCGGAATTCTAGGACCATTATTTATTAGTTAAGAGATCTGGAAGAAGTTATTCAATGCCTCTTTAATTAGTTTGCTTACCTATACAATGGGAATAACAGTATATAACTAAGAGGGTTGTAAGCATTAAAGGATATATTATATTTTCAAATAATGTGTCCAGGAGGGTGCCTGGCCTAGAGTAAATAATACACAAAACTTAACTATTGACTTAACTATTGTTATTTTTTAACTCCAGAACTCAGTATAGTGCCTGCCATAAAGCTGTATGTGCTTTAAGAAAGTCTGAATGAATAGTGATTAAAGGAGTTAGAATAGCTTTGATTTTTTATTAATTTTTTAAGTATTTAGTTGAAAATGACTACAAATTCCAGTTTTTGTAATCTAAGTCAAAATCAGTTTTAAAGTTGATACCAAGGGTAAAGAATTAGGATTACTTTTTATATTTTATTATCAACAATATAAATCATTGTCACAGAAAGTTTGAAAATAAGACAGACTTTGAAAAATAAGATTAAAGAGTACTAAGTCTCAGCTTTTAATCTTTGCTAATGATTTGCCCAGAAGGTCAAGAGACTGCTTTCTGGTTTGGGCTGGGAAAACAGAAACAAGTGTCCTTTATGGTGTAACCCACTTTTAAAAGAAAACTTTATTTCTCTAAGTTCAAATTCTAGTGAGGCTTAGACTGATTAGGGAGAATTTGCTTAGCTGCCCAATTTTAGATTGCTCACTATTATCCTCGAGTTATCCATGGGGTCATTTACTCCAGATACTTTGTGAAGACCTACTGTGTACCAAGCATTGGACACACAAAAATACAGGCAGCTTCTTCCCTCAAGGAGGTCACAGGTGGGTGTGTCCATAGCAAACCTGGGAGGAAGTTGTATGAGGAACCTGAAGACAATGGGGAGATAGGGAAAAGTTCTGAGTAGAAAGGAACACGTGGACAAAGGTTTGAAATGATGAAGACTGCTTAGGAAGCTCATATTATGAAGCATAATTCAAGCTTTCTCTACGATGTTCAAATCCCATCTTTCCTACTTATTAGATAGGTGACATTGGGCAAGTTACTTATCTCCTCTGCTCCTGTTTATTTGTTTCAAAAACAGGGACCTCTCTCACAGTGTTATTATGAAGACTGGACAAGAAAATGGAGTTTGGTTTTGAATGCGTTAGGGTTTTTGCCTTTAGGCGTGTAGTGGAGACATGGTTCACACAATTTGCTGCACCTTCTGGAGGTCAGGATTAGAGATAAATATTCTGGAGGTGTCAGTGTGGAAATGGTATTTAAGACACAAGACTGGGCCGGGCGCGGTGGCTCACGCATGTAATCCCAGCACTTTGGGAGGCCGAGGCGGGTGGATCATGAGGTCAGGAGATCAAGACCATCCTGGCTAACATGGTGAAACGCCCTCTCTACTAAAAATACAAAAAATTAGCCGAGCGTGGTGGTGGGCGCCTGTAGTCTCAGCTACTCGGGAGGCTGAGGCAGGAGAATGGTGTAAACCCAGGAGGCAGAGCTTGCAGTGGGCCGAGATCGCACGACTGCACTCCAGCCTGGGCGACAGAGCAAGACTCCGTCTCAAAAAAAAAAAAAAAAAACAAGACTGGATCAAAGAAGTTCTTAGGAGTGGGTCCTGAGCCACTCCTGTATTTGGAGGTTAAGAAATGAGGAAGAATCAACATCAGAGATGGAGAAGGAGCTTAAACCAAGAAAGTGTGGGTCCAAGAAGCCAACAAAACTGTTTCCCAGGAGGGCAAGGTCAAGTCACCAACAGATGATACATCAAGCAGGATGGAGATTAAGAATTAGCCATCAGATTTGGCAATGTGGAGGTTACCCTGATCTTAAGAGAGTGGACTGCAGAGGTGATAAAGAAAGCCTGCTCACAATGGATTCAAAGAGAAGGTGAGGAGAAGAATCGGAGACCAGGAGTTACGGACAACTCTTTCAAGGACTTATAGCAAAAGGAGAGAAAAAATAGGAGATAAAAACGTTTTGCCACATATATGGATATTGCTTTAAATGATACAGTAGATAGGAGAAAAACTAATCATGCAAGGGTGGGCAGATCCTTAAAACTGAAACTTTACAAGGTATACCTGCTGTGATTCCATTGGAATAAAACAATTAACATTTGTCTGGGGAAGCAGATTTACTCATGTTGTTTTTCTCTCTTCATATACATGCATATCAAAAAGCTATTACATATCCATACTTTTAAAATAAAAATATTTTTAATGGAACTATAATAGAACTATTGAAAAGTAAATGGTTGAAACTGTGTCTTTCCCATTCCTTGTGTCCTTCTCTTTTGCAATTGCTTCCCTTAAAAATTGTGAACAGTCTTGTTGCCCTAAGTTTCAGTTTTTAAAAAAACTCATGCTTTAAGATTAGTTACAGTGTGTTCCTCCTCCAGTAGTATTTTTATTTACTGAAATATTTTAAAATGATATGCAAAATTTCTTTCAAAATATTTAGTTGGGAGAAGGGGATGAATTGGGTACCAGTAGGAGCAGAGATGAAAGAAGTTGGCTTTGAGTTGATGGTTAATGAAGCTGGGTGATGAGTACATAGTGGTCCCTTATACCATTCTCTCTAATTCTGTATGCATTTGAAAATTTCCATTATACCATGTTAAAAACTTTAAAAAATCATAGGGTTAATACCATGTTTAACCAAAAAGAATCCATTAAGTAGTGAGATTTCAGATAATTTGGTAACAAGAGAAGAAGTTATTTTGGGGCACAGGAATTTTCCAAAGCGTATCAGCTACTTTGCTGTCAGTTTAGAGGGCAAACATGTATGATTTTTAATTGATCAGAAAGTGTCTCCATTGCTTCAAGATAGAATTAATTTGGGTGCTTATTATGCAAATAATTTAGAAGGCTGAATTTTTTGTTAATGATACCTTGGTTCTTTTAAATATCCGATCACTTTAGGTAAGCATAAAGAATTCTGGGAACACTTATGCTATGCAATGTTTTGAGGGGAAGTAATGATACGGTCACAAAATAATGTTAATCTAGTTGATTGTTGTTGAAAAGAATAAATAATTGATAGTTGAATAAACAGAAGGTGAAATTTCATTGCAATACATAGAAGGTGAAATTTGATTGCAATAATAGTTACTGCTTTTTTAAAAGAAACTGTGATATCTGAAATTTGTTACACTTATATTGCTATATAAAAATTTAGGTAATGAAAGTTCTTAATCTTTTAAAATAAGTAAATGTGGAAACAATGTTGCTACATTAACTCTTCAAATATTAACCACTAGATATACTTTATGTTTTTCTGGTTATTTATTAACCATTTTACAGTGCTATTATTTCTCTAGCTGTGGGTAATTTTCACCAGAGACAGTTAAAAAACAAACTGCAATAATTTTTTCTACATCAGAAATCTTTGGATTTGATTAATAACATCCCCTACTGCTGACTATATATTTGTTATTAAAAGTCCACCATATATTCGAGACCTATAAATTCTGCTTTAAAAATTAAACCCAAAGTTATGCTGGTCTTTTGCAGCTTCTGGTCTCTTTTGTATGGCTTTATTGCCCTCAACATTTTCCTGGTGTAAACTACTGAGCAAGGGAACAAGATTTCCTTTGTAACTGATACCTAAATTTCTATTCTGCTTTAAGCATCTAATTTGCACTGTAAAGACATATAATTTGAGACTTGTAGCTATATCACAAAAGTACAGCAGTTTATGCTGATCTCTAATTTTCTGAGTTATACTGGCTATAATTTACATTTTTTGCATGTTTTTAACTGCCATGCAAATCAGTATACATCAGAAACCTTTGTATATTGACAGAAACTGGGAAAAGGATGCCTTGTTCTGATTTCAGATAAGCATTCCCTTTTCAGGTCTGCAGGTGCAAGTAGGCCCATTCATAATATTTCCTTCAAATCAGTTTTAGACGCTGGGTAGAAATGCAATGCTTTTTCACAAGAGCCTGACTAATGTTTATAAGCACAGTTAATGGTTTTTAAAAATGTACTTTAAATAGTAAATTTTAGAGGCAAGTAGGACTTTTTCCTTTGCCTATACATTAGGAACAAAATATACTGTGTTAACACAAATTTTGGTCATTTTACTAGTGTGTATGTGTGTTTACTAAATCTAGAAAAGCACTTTATTACTTATTGAAACAGGATGAAATTATGCTTAGCGGAAAATTTGCTGCAACAAATGCTTGTTTCTTCCATTTAAGAGATAACTGATAATGAATGCTACTTTTTCCTTTGCCTTTTCACTATTTTGAAATCAACAAACAAGCCAAAAAATAACCACAAGATAAAGAGATTTATCCTAACTTCTCCATTTCAGATAACTGAGCAAATCTCCCTGAAACAAATATTAGAAAACAGTATATGCAACAATTTACTAAAGATAGCTCGATGTTTCCATATATCTCTATATCTATATATATAAAACCTACTTATAAGGTTATGATTTGACTGTTTTAATTAGCTTCAGGCAAAAACTTGGCACTTTAAAGTATACCAGTAAATTTTAACCTACAAAACAATTACAACTATTAATTAAACTCTCCTTGAGCCCAAGAGGTCAGAGAAAGGCTCTAATATAATTTAAGGACTTGGTGACCAAACAGAGAAAAAGTGAAATTAAAAAACAAACAAAAAAAGAAAGTATGACAATAGTCACTGCATTAGCAAAAATAAATGTTGGGCCTATATCGAAAACCATTAAGAACTCATCCTAAACTCATGATTTGTCCTATTACTTAGTTGTATAATTTTCAACAATCCAATCTGGTACACCACCTTACATTTGATTTTGTTTCATAAATCAAAAGTCCTAAAACACCGTCTCATATGCTATTTGACTTGAACTTTCCTTTGTGATTTAGAGAAGGCAGGTATTATTAATAAACCTCGTTTTACAGATGAGGACAATGCATTTCATAAAGGGTTAACCTCTCCACATCAAGGTAGCTCTGACATAAATGGTTTGCCTGGACAGAAAGCTGTCAATCCTGGTCCAGAGTTCTTTCTGCTTCTCTGTCTCAGAGATTGGTCTCAGTGAGGGATCAATTAGATAGTATTTTTTTTTTTTAAGCTGAAAGGATGGTGACTTAAAGCATTAATATCCCTCCAGTGTGGGTAATTCATTCAGATTGAGCACTAATGATAGTAGAAACTTGTATGCTGTCCTTTTCTGGACTCAAAAATTGAAGACTACTCCCATTATAACCAACTTATCTACAGCCTCGAGTTAAAGGCAAGTTAGTCGTTAGTGGACCCAAATGTTAGAAAGATAGGGAGAACATTCTGTACAGACGATGCCCTTAAGAATCTGACCAAGGCCCCTAAATGACTTCTGTAAACAGGACACCCTCTTTTCCAAAATTCCTTTCTATTAGGGCTTCCTCAACACCTAGGAGAAACACACAGTGTCTCCTCTGATAATTAGTCCTTGCTGTCGCTCCAGGGTAGAAATGCTTGACACCTGGCCTCTAGGCCATCTGTGCTGGAGGACGCTGCCCCGCACCCGCCCTCTTGAAGTTCTCTGATGACCGCAACTTACCTGGCCGGGATGCTCTGGCCGGGCAGCTCTTCGTGCCAGCCCAAGACCTTTGGGGAAGAGAAGAAAACAAAACAAAACAAAACAACTTACCACCTTGGCCCAGTCCAAGAACAAGTGAAAACACCCAGGCTGCCCAGAGGAACGAGGCGGGACCTCGCCGGTCGTTTTGCAGGCAGACAAATGCAGCGGTAAAAAAAGCCAGGGCCGAGCCGCACATAATGCAAAACAGCCCTCCCCGCGCCCGCCGCCTGGCTGCCTTCCGGACGCGCGCTCGCGCCTCCCGGGCGCACCTCGGGGCCCGCGGGCCGAGTATCGCTAGGACGTTTTCCGCAGGCCTAGCAGGCGGACCCCGTGGCTCGGAGCAAGCGGTGCAGGTAAGCGGGCCCGGGCACCGCTCGGCATCTCAGGGCCCCTGCGGCCCTCCCGGCTTGGCACGGCGGGTCCCGCGGTCTCCGCGAGAAGCACCTCCTTCGACGGCCAAGGGCCCCGGCGGCGACTGGAGAGAGGGCTCTGCAAGGGCTCCGCAGCCTGCTCCGGGACAAAGAAAAGAGCTTTTGTTTCTCTCCAGCCGGTGGGGCTTCTGCTGCATAAATCAGCTTAGCGAAGAGCCAAACACAATCAAACCCAAACAAAGCCCGAAGCTGGGGGGGGGAAACCACCCTAATGTACATTCACTGGGTGATGCTGGATCTGTGGGAGGGGACGCCGGCGAGGTCGAGGGGAAAAAAGTCGATGGCGCATCAATCAGCGCAGTTTCTTCCACAGGTGGGCAGGGAGGCCAACTCCACTAGTTGCAGCTTTGCAGCCCCGTCTGCGGAGCAGCGGGCAAAGACAAGTCGGCAGCGTCCTGGCTGGCAAGGGAGGAAGCTCGGGATGCCGGCAACAGGGGGAGGCGGCTCTGGGAGCGCCCTAGAAGCACCCGCCGACACCCGCAGGCACAGAGCGAGGCATCGCCGCTCCCTGCCTGGCGGGGAGTAGGGCCTGCGGCTGCGAGCGCAGGAGGGGAGGTTCCGCGAGGTGCCGGAGCCCGGCTTCGCGGGGCGGGGGCTGCGTGCCCTTGTCCTTTTCGCCCCAGTGCGCGGCTCAGGCGTCCCGCAGTCCAGAGCCCGAGTTGCTGGCGCGCTCTGGGGTGCACACGGCTAGGATGCGAGAGAGGCGAGGCCGGCGATGGGCGGGAGAGGGGTGGTCCTGCTCTGGCCCCCCGGGGGGCTCCAGACCTGCGGGTAGCCGGGTGCACTCAAGGCAGAGAGTTGCTAGGAAACCTCCCCACGCTACCGGAGCGCCTCGCCTCGGCTGCCCGCAGGCGCGGCTGCAGCCCGGGCAGGAGCAGCAGTAACAGCTCGGAGCAGCGTGGGCGGGACATTGGTGAGGCATGAAGTCACCGCGGCCCACACTCGCTCTTTGTTTTGCTCACTCCAGCTCTTTTTTTCCCCCTTGGCTCTGATCGTTGCCATTCCCATCGTTCACAAGAACTCCTGAAGCGTAGCCGCGCAACAGGAATGGCACGCCTCGTTCCCTTCTCCCTCCTCCCCCGAATCCTTGCACCCCAACGGTCGCGGGGGTGGTGGGAGACTCGCTCAGCGCCAGCGGCAGCTGCGAGCAAACCCCAATCTCTCACCCCCGCGCTGCTCGAGCTTTGTTCGGAGATACTCACTGCCCCGCAGCTGCTGCATACAAAGTGGAGTCAGGGACCTCCCCTGCCCCCAACGCCCTCTACTCAGCACTTTGCTTGCAGTTAGGAGCTTGTCCTCTGCCCCACCACAAGGCTGCCCCGGTCTCCCTAGCCTTTGGAGAGTTGGACCAGTCTGCAGGGGCTGTTCCCGGAGCGACTGGCCGAGATTTCTCGCTGCTCCTTCTCTGCTCAAAACCTTAACCCTGGACTGGACAGCCCTGTTTTTCCCCAGCGTCTGGTGGTGGCTCTGGGCTTTTGCAAGTTACAGTGGGTCTTTTGATCTTAAGTGTCACCTTCCCAGTAAACGGAACAAAAAGTTACAGACAGCAGCAAAGCGGGGAGAGGGGAGCTAAGGAGAGAAAGTGGAAGGCATTTCTGCCTGCTTGCAGCTCAGAAATTTAGGTGCAAGTAGGGTGCGGGTGTTATGCTGGGCAACCGTCCGGGAAGCAGCGCGCCTCCTCGGGTCCTGTCATTACCACGCTAAGTCGAGGGAGGGAACTCAGTCCCCTGCATTGGAAACAAGGCAGTGTTTCCAGTTTAACACGGTGATGGTTCTCTTTTCCCTCTAGGGGCAGGAGCGATTCCCATTCGAGAAGTTTGACCTTTCATTTTAATACAACACCCGCCTCTTACAGGCATCAGACCCGTCCAGCCAGGTCAAGGTGAAATATGCGGGAGTTTCCCCCGCTTCTTATTTAATAGTTTCCGTCTCTTTATTTGTAGTTAAAAAAAAAAAAAAAAGTAGGAGGCGCGGTCTCTCTCTTTCTGTTGACTGAGTGAATGGAAAGTACCTGGTTAATAAACCACAACATCGAAACTCCCCCTTTCAGGTGTGGACTGCACAACGGGATGCACAGAATTAGTTAAGCAAACCAGGAACCCAGCTGGAAAATTAAACGCGCCCTGAATCTGCAAAGCAGGTCCCTTCGAGAGACCAAAGCCGCGATCCCAACCTTAGCAACATAATTCTACTAGAGGTGATGTACTCTAAATAAATAGAAATAAATCCAGCTCCGCTTTAATATTTATTTCCTTTCCTTAGTTCCAAGTTTGAACAGTTATAGTTTTGTTTTTTGGTTGTCTTCACGGAAAGGCCTAAAAATTAGTTAGGATGGGTGTGAGGACTTGAAAATTTGAACACAAAAATATCATATTCAATATCTGATTAGTGACTCTTCCATTGGGCAGCCTGTGTGTTTTCCAGGGATTATGACACAGACCTACTGAATGCAGCCACCCTTGAGACATGCAGTGCTTCAGTCAAAAAAAAAATTAAATCCCTAATTCCCATAAGGACATGTCAGTACACTTTAAAGTGTCTATCACATCACCATTCCATAATATTCTAAAACACAGCTCTTGTTGCTGGGTTGTAAGTGGCAGTTACAGTAATAAATAAAATATAAACGTATGCAAACAAGAAAGGATGTAACTTTATGAAATTGATGAGGTATGCACTAATGTTTGTAACTCTATGTTTTTAGGTGTTGATATATATACTAATCCAGAACAACCATGTAGCAAGAGGAATAATATGAAGTTCAGAAGTCTGTTTTGGGAAATTTTGAAGCCCTTTAGAAAGAAAGATTTCTACATTTTGTTACATGAAATTCATGCAAATATATGTCAGGTGCCAGTACTATGGAGTTGTTGAAGAATAAGCACAATACCATTTATTATCACTTCTCAGTTGTAAAGAGGCTGTAACTCTGGTTGTCGAAATAAAATAAAATGAAATATCCTAGATGTGACACTGCCAGTTATTTACAAACAAGTTATCTGCACATTTTGGGCTGTAAACATAAAAGTAAACTCTCTGAAAGACTGCAAATCATCTTTAGGGTTTTCTTAAAGTAAATACAACTAGTGGCCCAGGAACAAAAAGTTTGCTTGTTTCCAATAAATGTCACTGGTCACCATAACTCATCCTTGTTCCTATAAGGAAATGTACAGCATATTTTAAAGAAATGCAGTATTGTTATCTTCGTCGTATTACCTGAAGAATTCTAATAAAGGAAAAATGTTTCAGAAGATGGTGACTTGATTAATTTGTTTTTCTATCATGTTCTGCTATCTTGCTTTGAAATTTCTGACAGCTAATTTTTCATCATTTGTGGTAATGAGAGGAAATGAAATTCACAGATAGTCTAAAAATAACATTTTAGTTATTCATTCCAGGCTTCCTATCATTAGAGTCTTTGAGCTGAGTTACTAAAAAGTCATAAAATTAGATGACTTAAATTTCTTCCCTACTCCTTTAACCTTGATTTCTCACTAAGTGAGTTTATGGTGAGAATGAATAAGCTATAGATAGGCAGCAGGAGTGAGGGAGACACTCAGGCTGTTTTTTAAGAAATGGAATCTTGCTATCTCACTATGTTGCCCAAACTGGCCTTAAACTCCTGGTTCAAGTTTGAACTCAAGCTATCCTCCCACCTCAGCCTTCTGTGTAGCTGGGATTATAGGTGTAAGGCACCACATACAGCTGTGGCTATTCACACTTTAACTAGATGTGCCCAAATTATTGATCTCAGAGTAGCACCTACAGACACATTTGAATTTTAATGTTACATCTTTTTGAAGTTGAGATCAGAGCCATTCAGTACGTTTTGGGTGGATATTCACAAGTTATCTATAAGCTTGCCTGAGACATCTCAGAAGATGATTAATGGTCAGACCAGTGAGATATATTATTGTGAGTATGACCTCTAGCTTCTTCTAATGATAAAGTACATAAATTGCTTGAAGGTATTTTTCACTGAATTGTTACATAAGACAGTGTTTCTCATACTGTAGACTGAAGACTGCATACAACACAATCCCCCATAGAGTAATTCTGAGTTCTAATTCCCTGTCTCTATTCCAGGAGATTCTGAATTAGTAGATCTTGTATGGTGCTCAGCAATCTGCATTATACCAAGGCCCTCAAATGGTTTTTATATGCTCTGAAGTTTAAGAACTTCCTAGTTTAATGGGTTAATACAGAGACTCCTTAAAGGCCTCATGAGTGTTTAATAACAGAGATCAGTGTCAGGTGCAAATTCAAAGAAAAATGAACTGCTGGAGCCAATGTCTCTTGCCAAGATAGTTTATGGATGACTCAATCTGTGAGGTATTAATGTTTTCTGAAACAAAACTTCCATGATTAAGCTTGGGAAATGCTGAATTAAAGTCAAATTAAATCCTTTACTAGAGGAATGTCCAGAAACTCAATAGAGCAGCATGCCATTAGATTCTCCAAAGGAAGAACCCTGTATGCAGAGAACATCTCACAGATTAATTTTCCTGGAAGCATGCTACAGAGCTTAGCCCCATTTTACAAATGTGGAAACTGAGACAAAGACTGGCAAAGAAACCAACCTCACTTTTTCAAGGGAATTCATGAGCAGGCAGAAATCAGAGCTCTGATTCTCTTCAATCATCTCATATTGTGATGACTTTTAGTTTCAAGTAAAGAGTCAGATTGTGGCTGTTCTAAGTAAAAAAGGAAACTATTGGCTGGGTGTGGTGGCTCACACCTGTAATCCCAGCACTTTGGGAGGCCAAGGCAGGAGAATCACCTGAGGTCAGGAGTTCGAGACCAGCCTGGCCAACATGGCAAAACCCGTCTCTACTAAAAATGTAAAATTAGCCTAGCATGGTGGCACACACATGTAGCCCCAGCTATGCGAGAGGCTGAGGCATGAGAATTGCTTAAACCCTGGAGGTGGAGGTTGCGATGAGCTGAAATTACATCACTGTACTCCAGCCTCTGTAACAGAGTGACCCGCAGTCTCAAAAAACAAAAAACAAACAAAAAAGGAAATTATTGAAAGACAATTGGGAGCTCACAGAATCACAGAATCAGCAGGAAGCTGGGAGACTACGACTAACCAAGGCCAGAAAACACAGAGGCATAAGCAGTAGCAGGAAGTGTCTAACTCTTAAGGACAACTTTGAATCCTCCCTTTGCTTTGGATCACTTGCTCAAGATTCAAAATCCTTGTTGGGAATATCTAGTTTTCAGAATTTTCATCATATGGTTAGTACACTGGCTTTCTGGGTGTGGGAAAAGGAGAGAAGGGGCTCTTGTCTTCAGCTTTCTTGGTATAAAATATGGGTACTTTTGAATGAAACATTTTATCCGTGCATAGTCTAATCCTGTGCACAGACCCTGTGCAAAGTGTTATCTTTTTATAGCATGCGGTAAACTAATGCTTGTTTAGCCTTTAACTCATCATCAGAAAGATGATGTCTGCCCTGGCTCACCACTTCATCACACACAACTGGAAGTCTGTGTGCTAGAAGTGCTAGGGAATGAACAAAATTCCTGGGTGCTGTCTTAACTGTGCAGCAACCAAACGGGAAGTGAGGTATAAATATCCCAGCTCCCCTGTTTCTTGTATGAAGTCACTTTAGGCCTTGTGTTCTACACTATTTTTGAACTAGTTTTTAATTTTCAATCTCTCATGGATTGATACTTAAATAACATAAAGTAAAATGAATTATTGGAAAAATGGGTGTCACTAAAATGTCAAATTGCTACAAAAGTTTCTTAGTGCTTTTAATTTTTATACATTCTTTGTCCTGGGCCAGTCTCAAACAGTAGAAGGACTGGTACTGCCACATATTACATTTTGAGTAATATTTAGCACCATTTTCCGAAGTTCCCCTGTAGGAGTAAGCTATACTTGGTCACAGTGATAATTGCATTCAAATAGATCCTTCGTTGGTTGCCTTTCCTTCCTTCATTTCCCTGCGACCCCCAATATTTCCTGGTGTCAGGGTCTTCTTCTGGAGAAAACTACATTAAGACAAGCAATAAATGTGACTGGAAACTAACCGCTGGTGTCCTGCATGTATGAATTTAAATTCTTTTCTTGTCTAGCTATAAGACAACCCCAGTGCAAAAAGCACATGGGCTTTGGAGTCTTATGAAGTAAATTTGAATCTGCTACCCAGTAGCTATAGAATCATAGGTAACTTATTTAATTTTCTGCAGCCTCAACTCATTTATGTGATGACTATATTAAAACAACTATCAAAATTACAAATTAAAATGAAGTATCACTACACTCCTATTAGAACAGCCAAAATCCCAAACACTGGTAATATCAAATGCCGACAAGGACACAGGGCAATCCGAACCATCATCACTGCTGGTGGGAATGCCACTTTGGAAGACGGTTTGGCAGTTTCTCACAAAACTAAATGATCCGGCAATTGTGCTCCTTGGTATTTACCCAAAGGAGTTGAAAGCTATGTCTACCCCCAAAGCCTGCATATGAATATTGTACCAATTTTATTCACAATTTCCCAAACTTGGAAGTAACCAAGATGTCCTCAGTAAGTGAGTAGATAAATGAATTGTGGTACATCCAGACAATAGAATATTACTCAGGACTAAAAATAAATGAATTATCAAGCCATGGGATGACTTGAAGGAAGCTTAAATGCATATTACTAAGTGAAGGACACCAACCAAAAAGTCTAAATGCTGTTTGATTCCAACCCTGAGACATTTTGGAAAAGGCAATCTGATGGAGACAGTAAAAAGATAGTGTTTACCTGGGACTTCGAGAAGGAGAGAGAGATGAATAGGTGGAGCACAGAAGATTTGTAGGGCAATGAAACTATTCTGTATGGTACTGCAGTGGTGGAATCATGTCATTATGCATTTGTCAAAACCCATGTAATGTACAGTACTGAGTGAACCCTAATGTAAACTATGGACTCTGGGTGATAATCGTATGCCAATGTTGATTGATCGATTGTAACAGATGTGTGATGTTGATAGTTGCTGAGCCCATGTGGCGGCAGGGAGTATATTGGAACTCTGTACTTACCCCTTAATTTTGCTGTGAACCTAAAAGTACTCTAAAAATTAAAGTCTGTAAAATACAAACACACGCCACACAAAACTACCCTGTAAAATAATTGTAAAAAATCAAAAGAGGTCATGAGCGAAACATGTTAGAATTCATCATATAGTATCCCAAAGATTTTTGCAATGGTAATTAGGACTATTTTAATTTCATAATAAAAACAACCTTGAAAATACATGAATACTTATTTCAAGACTTGCATATTGTCATAAAAATAACATCAAATATCCTTGGTTTTGCTGAATACATAACTTTTCCTTTTCTGGTAACTATACTATTCTTTACCCACATGAATTGATGTAGTGAGCATGTCTTTTTATAGAAGTCTGTAATCCTAGCATTCTTTATGACAATCTAGTTTTATGTCTCCTTAATCAAACAAAATTGTTCCACAATCTTTTTAGTCTGAAGTCATCTCTGTACAGTTTGATATACAACTGCATGAAAGCTTCACTTACTTGTATGTGCCAGAGACACATACACTTAATACCACCTTTTACTTAAAATTTAACATGTTTACACTAATATGTAGCTAGGGGGGTAAATGAATATGCAATAAGTATTAAGTATTGCTTTATTGCTCAGATTTCTAAATGGACAGCAGTATAAAGGACCAACAGCTGGTTCTCTCAAATAGAGGTATCAGCAGACATTATAAAGACAACATTTCACCATTGACATAGTTCATCTGTTGAGCCACCGTGGAATGTGGACTGATTTGCACATCATTACACAGCTAAAGGCCTTTCTGAACTTCAATAACTCAGAAGGAGCCCACGACTAAAATGCTCCCTTTCAGCATTTTCTCATGATCACATAGCCTCTGGAGAGTGAAGTCACTACAAAATTTAAATTATTCTAATCAAATTCACATGGAATTTTTATACTTGGAATACTGCCATTCTCAGCCCCCTTCTCCAATTTCAAAATTACTTCATGTTTCACCTTGAAGAATGTGACCTTTTAACATAGTGAGGAAATTCTTTGCATTTTAGGCACAGGATATTCAATTTAAACATTCATTTAATAAATATGTAAATATTTATTGAACATTTACTATGTGTAAAGTGATGGGCCCTATGGAAAACACAAGCATCAATAGAACCCAATCCCTCTTTTGAAAGATACTATAATCTGATTTGGAAATAATATGTAATAATAATAAAAAAGATGACTCATTTGGTAAATTGTTAAAAGTAAGATAGCTCAGAAATAGAACCCAATATTAATAGCAATTTAATATAACGTAAATCATGCTTCAAAAATCAATGAAGACGGGATAAATAATAAATGGTGTTGGGACAATTATTAGCTACTTGGACAAAAACTTAATCTAGAAACTTCCTTTATATCAAAATATATTCATGATAAACTAAAGGACTTAGTGTAAAACTAGGACACAATATAGGTCAGTATTTTCTGGCGTTGGCAATGAAAGTTCTTTCTACATGTAAAAATAATTTATCCTAAAGAAAACAAATGCACACATTTGATGATACTTTTTTTAAATCTTAGGTATTTATAAATATTGCAGAAATGGGTGAAAACACATACCATAGAATATGCTCATACAAACGTATAAGAAAACATTTAGTCTACAATAGATAAATGTGTAAAGAGGATAGAGAATACAGATGCTTAAAGAAATGGAAAAAGCCCAGCTTTACTAGTTATCAAAAAAATACTAATTTAAGAAATGAGATACTATTGGTACCCATCAAATGCTCAAAGACTTTAAAAAGCATGGTGGCTCACGCCTGTAATCCCAGCACTTTGGGAGGCTGAGGTGGTCAGATCATGAGGTCAGGAGATTGAGACCATCCTGGCTAACACGGTGAAACCCCGTCTCTACTAAAAATACAAAAAATTAGCCTGGCTGGTGGCGAGCGCCTGTAGTCCCAGCTACTCAGGAGGCTGAGGCAGGAGAATGGAGTGAACCCGGGAGGCGGAGCTTGCAGTGAGCCGAGATTGGGCCACTGCACTCCAGCCTGGGCGAGAGTGCGAGACTCCGTCTCAAAAAAAGAAAAAAAAAAAGACTTTAAAAAATGACAGTATTTAGTGCTAGCTAGGTTAAAATAGGAACTCATTTATGGTGAAATTGTAAATTGGCTCTATCTTTTTTTGTAATCAGTTGGCATTATGTAATAAAATCTTTAAAATATTTGAAATACGAATCCCGTATCTGGGAATTTAGTCCTCTAAAGGTTCAGAAATATAAGAAATTTATTTATAAAGATCTGCTTTTCAGCATGATATACAACTGCAACAAAAAATGAAAACAATATTTTTGGCCATTTGAACCCTTTTCAACCTAAAGTAGCAGGGAAGTTTATCAAGATTTTAAGTGTACCCCAGGTATCATTGTTCCCTTTTACAGATGTATGCTAGAAAACCCCTGTCTTTCATTAGTTTACATATTATATTAATCCCGTCTTAGTGAAGCATCTGAAATCTTTTCTATTCTCTTTACCCTCTTTACTCCTTAGTAAAACTTCATAGTTCAGGGTTTGTTTTTTTTTTTTTTTTTTTTTCCGGGAGCTCTTAGCCCCTTTTCTCCGCAGTAGTAGGAGAATTTTCCTTTGGAGACAGAAATCTAAACTTTTTGTCCTCTTCTTAAACCCTTCTATGGTTCATTTAATGCCAGTCTCCAACCTTTCTCCTAGGCCATGAAGAGACCTTTGGCATCAGCTATGAAACCTTGGACATTCTGGCCCCAAATCACATTCCCAGAACCCTTTTCTATGAAATCCTCTGCCCTTTCTCAACTGTGTTTACCCTAGGCTCTTCAGAAGAGAATCCTGGTTTTCTACAAGCACTTTCACTTACCTTTTCATAGGCTTCATTCTCAGCCAGACATGTTTTATCCGCCACTTTTTTTTTTTTTTTTTCTCATTTATCCTACTTGATTGTCGAGCATCATTTCTATTGCCATTTCTGCAAGGTCTTTTCAAATTCCTCTGGGCATGATTTACAATGTCTTTCCTTTTAAGTCATTAAACATTTTCTCATTAAAAAGGTAATATGTTTCTATTATAGAAAACATTACATTTTCATGATGAATCTTATTTTGCTTTATTTTTATGTACCTGTGTTCATACTAGATTTATCTTTTTTGTTGTACTTTTTGTGATTATCTTTCTATGTTACATATTATTCCTTAGTGGCTGTGGTGCCTAGTATACTTAAATATGCTGTGTGATTGCACCAGATTCTTGGCAGTGAAATATATTTAGTGTACTCAAATTGGGCAATTTGAGGAGAATTTTCTAATAACCATGGGATAGGGTGTTAGTGATAGCACAGTATCCCTGAGTTAGAAACAGTGTGCATGGGAGCAGGGCGCAGAACAGAATGCATCACTATCCTTAGGCTTCAAAAGACAAGAGAAGCATGTATTACTGAACCTTAGGGAGATTGAGTTATGTGAAGAGGGCCACGTGAAAGGCTGTTTTACCGTTTTACCTTTGTTCAAGAATGGTGGCCAGCCTGAGGCTATCTGCGGAAAGGGGACAGGGAAAATAACCACTCCTACTTCATTCTTCTTCTCATCTTCAATTTTCTATCAAGACATACCATTAGTAAAGCTCATTCCAAAGCCAGAAGGTAGTGGAGCCACAGTCAGAGTCTTAGGAAGGCTGGTCTCTTATAGCGGAGGGCAATTGGAGAGAGAAGCTGGTGGGGCAAACAGAAGACACTTGGAATACCTCAATGTTGGAGTGTGTTCTGTTTATAGTTTTTGGCCATTTTATTACTAAACATATTTGCATGCATCTTTATCCAAATTTTTTAATATTTAGGATTCTTTTCTTAGGAAAAGTTCCTAAGGTAAAATTACTGGGTCAAAGGTTAGATACATTCTGAAGGCTCTTAACACTTACTGCCAAATAGCTTTGCTTTTCCAGAAGATTGTACAAATTCATCCTCCAACCAGAAAACCATGAAAGCACTTTTTCATTGTATTTTAAACCCTGGGGAATGTAACCCTCAGGAAAGCTTTCTGACAACGAGTAAGAAAGAAAGGGCGGGTGTGGTTGGGAGGAGAGTTGCTAGTCTGGAGTTAGGAGAAGACAGGGCCGGCCAAAAGACCCAAAGAAATAAGAATTAAAGGACTTGATGAGATGCTTTGTCCAGTTAAGATCCCAATGCTGGGGATGGATTGTGTACTTTGAAATGGCTTTTTAAGTCAGCCTTCCAGCAGGAAACAGAAAGCAGACAAACTGAGTAGTTGAGGCCTGTAGGGGAGGTTTTAAGAAAAGGAACAACCGGTGGTGTATTCCTCTGGGACTTGTAATAGTGGGGAACCTTAACATCCCTGGCTTGGAGGAACAGTAAAAGACAATATTTCAAGGGACACACACATACACTCACACATGGGGGATGGGGGCTGTGTAAGGAGGAACTCCAAATAGGAAGAAGGGATTAAATCAATGGACCAGCAGGGGGAAAGTGGGGCAAATAAATGCCCTGACTTGCATTTCTATCCACCCTCCAAACTCCTGCCAGTGCTCCCAGATGGGCCAAACTCAATGGAAGCTAGAGGTAAAGTAGTCCTTTAATGCATTCTATACCAGCCAGGTTCCTGGGGGCACAGAGTGGGTAGAGAAGGAAACTGGATGGGCAAATGGAAACTATCCAACAGATTTAGGTTTAAAGGATATCAGATGGCCAAGGGAAAAGAGATTAGCTTTATTAAGGTACCCGTAATCTATCTTGGCAAGGTTAGCAAAAGAAATACAAAAATTGCTACTTAGTCTAAATTTTACATATTTGATTAATCATTAAGTGTTTGTATTTTTGCTAATTAAGGTCTCTTTGCTCCCAAATATACTCCTAATTTTTCACTTGGACTCTTCGGATCTTCTTGATTGACTAGAAAACGCAAGTCCCAGAATCAAATACAAAGAATGAAAGTGAAGGAAGAGAAAAAAAGGCCATTGCGTAGTTCTAAAACCCTGTTGTGGAGACTAGCAAACTGACAGTCCACGGACCAAATGTGACCAGTAGATCTTTACTTGGCTGTCATAGCATCATTCCACAGAGTGGTTTAAAAATTAATGAATTTTGTGTAAAACTTAAAAATCAGGATATTTCATAAAATCCTAGTTTCAGCATCTCTTAATCAGGATATTGGGCACAACTGGGCCTGCATTTCTTCAAGGCAATGAGCTGGAGCTGTTTATCTTCCACCCACTTAAGAAGGGGTCCAAGCTCTCCAGTTTGCTACAACCCTTACCACTCTCTGTTGTCTTCTCAAGAGTCAGTAACCATTTTTTTGTGATCATGTTACTGCTTTTCATGTACCCAGGCTGAGTTCACTGATGTATGTTACATGCCCAAGTCCTACAGGCATTTAAGTCTGTGATCCCTGCACTAGTGGCTCATGGACAAAGGGAGAAGTGCCCAGCCTCTGATTCTTTATTTCTTTAGATCAACTCAGCATTTAGCATCAATTCAGCAGGAATTATATTATTGTCAATGAAATGTGGCATAACGAAAATTTCTAACAACCTCTCTGTAATTCCTTTAGCCGAATAGTGATTGCCTGTTATCTGATCTGTGTCCTAGCTCTTATCAGTTTCCATCATACTTCTTAACTCTGTATTTTATTCAGCCTACAGGAAGAAGTTTCAAGTTATAATAGCTTCT
The DNA here is from genome assembly GCF_028885625.2 of Pongo pygmaeus. Classification (NCBI taxonomy): domain Eukaryota; kingdom Metazoa; phylum Chordata; class Mammalia; order Primates; family Hominidae; genus Pongo; species Pongo pygmaeus. Next base: position 66,381,985 of record NC_072379.2, read on the forward strand.
CTCCTGTTACATTAGATTGGCTTTTATAAAACTGAAATTTTCCTATCTTTTGAGAACTCTCTTTTGCTTGATGTTCAATTGATTTTGAATGCTCCAAATATACTCTGTTGTAGCTCTATGAGACTGACATTTTCTGATTTTCAGGTGTTATTTATTGAATTACTGGTTCTCCTGAGAGAAAAACTTGCATTTCTTCTAGTTAATAAATTTCACTGAATCCTGTTATGACACCTGTTTTTAACTTACCCACTTGGGCCGAGCCTAGCAATATCTTCCTGATGCTCATTATTGCCTCAACTTTTTTTTTCTTTTTTTTTTTTTTTTTTTTTTTTGAGACGGAGTTTTGCTCTTGTTGCCCAGGCTGGAATGCAATGGCGCAATCTTGGCTCACTGCAACCTCTGCCTCCCGGGTTCAAGCGATTCTCCTGCCTCAGCCTCCTGAGTACCTGGGAATACAGGCACACACCACCACACCCGGCTAATTTTGTATTTTTAGCAGAGACGGGGTTTCACCATGTTGGCCAGGCTGGTCTAGAATTCCTGACCTCAGGTGATCCACCCGCCTCGGCCTCCCAAAGTGCTGGGATTACAGGCGTGAGCCACCGTGCTGGGCCTATTGCCTCAACTTTTATCAAGAAAAGTCTGACAGTCCTAGATCTTGCCCAGTTGGTTTTTGGTCTCAAAACTAAGTAAGAATATGACTTTTCATCATGCACACTGAGGGCAGTATGAGAGAGGTGCTCAAGAAATCATGTATTTACAACTGGGCAAAATCAAGTTCTGTTGTTTATAGAAAGTGTTCAGTAAGACATTAGGCCTAGTACCTGTAAGAAACTATTAAAAGTGCTCTTTAGAATATTAGAAAGATTATAAGATAACAATATTTTGAAGAGCTTAAGGGGTCAGTTAAAATTATTTTAGATACTCTGTTTGACAGCAAACAATGTGTCTCTAGAAAAGGGAGATAAATAACAACTGGAAGCATAATTGCCATATAGCCATCCTTTAGAAGGATACCAGAGCTCAAAACACCATTCCAAACACCTTACTCTGTCTTGGTAAAATAGTTTTAGTGATAAGTTAAGGAGTATTGGAGAAAAACTATTATATACTGGAAAAGATAATTTAGAAGTGGCCTAAGGAAATTCAGATGGAGACATCCAGAAGGCAGTTGTAAATATAGTTCTGAAACTTAAAAAGGGAAGTATGAGCTGTCATTATAGATTTGAGAGTGAAAATATGCTCATTCTTTAAGTACATCTTATGTGCCAAGGACTAGGCAAAGCATTTTCTATTCATTGTATCTTTTAGTCCTCAAAGGTAATTATGATCCCAGTACTATTATTATCACTGTTTTTTAGAGGAGGAAACTGAGTTACAAGGGTAAAATTATATGCACAAGATCGCATTGTAAATGGTGGGCTTAGGATTTAAAGCCAGGCAATGTGATTCGACAACCTATGCTCACAATTATGACTGCTTTCCAGCACACATGGGCACTTGCTCTCTACACTTAGCACTCAAAACTATTATAGATATTCAGCTTTCTCTGTTGTAGATAATGAGCATTAATATGACATTAAGGATTCTTTCTGGCTTTGGCTTTAATGGGAAAGAGTTAAAAAGTTACAATTTGATAATTATTGAGAAATTTATTAAATTGGTGTTTTCCTTCGATGACTGGATTTTGAAAACAAAAACATAGTTTTGATTTTTTTCTTTTTACCACAAATGTAATAACATGTTCAGAAAATCTCATTGTCATGATAAAATAACACATTTTACTGAGGTAATTATTATAATAACAGGCTATTTCACATTTTTTCCTCTCCACCCAAGTCATTTCGTTTTTAATGAGCCGACTTTTATCTGCTTAGCATCTGAGG